>NC_081406.1:275397394-275718019 GCF_030272615.1 Cryptomeria japonica
CCTGAAAAATGATAGAAGTTGTGGGACCCATGACATCTGACAACAAGTACCATCATCCGTTGGATGAGCAAAGATCAATGGCTTAGGGTGGATTTCGGCCCGAATGTGGGAAGTGAACACATTTGTGAGAACTTCGTCCGGAATTGAACGTTTTAAATTTAATTAAATATAATTAAGTCTCTAATTATAAATCTCTTTTTCGAGCGAAAGTTTAAAATGATTAAACAGACTTAAAAAATAGTCTCGACTCCCTAAAAGTTACTCGAGTGTGGTGACGTGCCCTAAAAATGGCAAAGTCATGGGGCCCACGACCCCTGACAACAGGTACCATCATTTGTTGGATGAGAAAAGATCAACGGCTTGGGGTGGATTTTGGCCCGAATGTGGGAAGTGAACACATTTGTCAGAACTTCACCCAAAATTGAATGTTTTAAATTTAATTAAATATAATTTAGTTTATAAATCTCTTTTTCGGGCGGAAGTTTAAAATGATTAAATAGACTTAAAAAACAGTCCCGAAAAAGTGACTTGAGTGTGATGACGTGTCCGAAAAATGGCAGAAGTCATGGGGCCCACGACATTTGACAACAGGTACCATCATCCCTTGGATGAGCAAAGATCAACAGCTTAGGGTGGATTTCGGCCCGAATGTGGGAAGTGAACACATTTGTGAGAACTTCACCTAGAATTGAACGTTTTAAATTTAATTAAATATAATTTAGTCTATAAAGATCTTTTTCAAGTGGAAGTTTAAAATGATTAAACAAACAAAAAATAGTCTCAAAAATTGACTCGAGTGTGGTGATGTGCCCGAAAAATGGCAGAAGTCATGGGAGCCACGACATCTGACAACAGGTACCATCATCCGTTGAATGAGCAAAGATCAACGACTTAGGGTGAATTTCGGCCCGAATGTGGGAAGTGAACACATTTGTGAGAACTTCGCTTGGAATTGAACATTTTACATTTAATGTCCTCAGAATTTAGACAGAAAGTGAAGTAATGAATGTTTTGTCCTTCAGCGACGAATAGATATTAATAATAATTAATAAAATTACAACATGATTCTAGATATTTTGCCCTAAGTATTACTTTTGTACTTTTCAGAGTTTTCAAAATAAGTGGCTCATAAATCATAATCGTATTTCATTTAATGGACAAACCAGTAAATCGAGGGAGATTCTGAAACAACTACTAGATTGAGGAATGCAAGTTGCAACAGAGACTGTATGCGCCAATCTAAAAATAGAAATTTGGGTAAAATATAGAACACATCCCATCTTTTTTTATTTTTTTTAATCTCGTGGTCCAATTTGAGGGTTAGCATTTTCAAGTTTGTATCTAGCATTATTTTGAATTATTAACAATAACAGCAATGGGGAAAATGGGAAGCAGTAGTTCAACAGGAAGCCAAGTGAAAAAAAAATGTACCTAATCGAACTGGTTAAAATACCATGTTTCACTGATGAATACCATGAAATTTATGACCCTTCTATCAATGGTGAAAAGTGTATCATAGATATTAGATATGCATTGTCTAATAAGGCGGCAGATCCATCTAGGGCAAAATTTACTATTTTCAACGCAATGTTAGAACTAAGAACAAATAAAATCGCATCGTGGGATGCTAGATTGGGAAGCATGGTGTTACCTAAAGTATTCCCTTGCCCTGATTTTGTCATGCTTTACGCTGAAAATTATAATGAAGATAAAAAATCAATTGTCAATAAAAATACAAAAGAGGAAATTATATCCATAAACGTGGGAGAATTTGCTCATTTGTTGAACCTGAGGTTTAAAGAACAAAACTCAAAAGTCCAAATTAACCTCGGAAAGCTTGCAGAGAATTATGAGAGTCTCTATTCAAGTCGCGGAGATTCATTTATCAAGTCTCTAATAAAGTGTGGTACTCAGTTGGATCAGAATCATAAGCCTCCTTATGATTCTAACATTTTTGTTCCATGGGTTGGGGATACTATTTCCTTGTTTTCATTTTGCCTGGGATTGGAAAATGATAGGGAAGTGGGTGCAAGCCTTCTTGAAATGATTTTTAGGATCCATTGTGTAGGTCAGTTAGTAAGATATAATTTTATTGAGCACATTGTTCAATCCATGCAAAAACAATTACTAATCATCAAAAAAGGTTCTTGTAAGACATTTAGGTTCTCATCCTACTTGTTCTATCTCCTTCTATCCAAGTATCATGCAATATTTGAGACCAACAATCTTCAAATTGTGAACTATAAGATTGATGAGAAGACTCGGAACATAAAAGAGTGTCCAATATATGAATGGACACCAAAGATAAGGATGCATGATAACAGAAAGAACTACAACCATTTTGTAGACTTCTTTTTGGCACCAATGTATAATGAAATTACAAGCACTCCAATGCCTAGATTGCATGTGTCTTGTAGAGATTTCATTCAAATCGGAAGTCAAATACAATTGGTTGACTGGTTCTTCATGGAAGAAAACATTGTGTTAAGGTTTTACGGATTAGTAGTAAAACCATACAGACTTCCAATACATGTGATAGAGAGGGTATTTGCATTGGAATACGTACGGCAGTTGGAGAGCACAGATAGGCACTTCCATGGTCAACAAAAGAAGAGCATATTTCCTTCCTTTCCTTTCTCATGTGGAGGGTTCACATTTGAGAGAAAAGCATTCAATGTGGCACATGATTTTTTGAAAAAATTTAGCTTTGGTGATGAGGGTCTCTAGTAGTATGATCCAATCAGTGTAGTTCAAGCAAGGCTTAATAAAAATGGGAACTCTTCAGCGTTATGTCAACATGAAAGTAAATCATTGCTAGAAAAGCTTAGAAACATGGACTCCTAGGATGAGGTAAAAAAGAGATGGAGAAAATTTCCGCTGACAATAACATTTCAATAGTAGAAATGTCATCACAAATTATGGCATTGTGCACACAGAGGACAACAGAGGATGGCCAGGGCATCCAAAATAGGAGGTCCTATAATTTCTACCAAAAATCTACTAATCCATCTAACAAATCTATTCCCAAATCAATTATGCAAGAATGTAAAGAGATTTATTGGACTCAAACCAAAATAAATGATTTTTGGACTATGAGGAAGAATCTCGGTGAACCAAAGACCAGTGCAGGATTTGAGACCATCGACGAGGAAGAAGAGCTTAGAAAATTGTAGAATATGGAGCATCCCACAACAACATATGACGAGAGTGAAGATGACGATGAGTATGAGGTTGAGCCCACTCCAACAACTACTATAGTCCCTAAAATATTAGGTGGAGTCAATGACTCCTTGAGAGAAAAATATAGCAAAGGGACAAACATTATGGAAAAAAGGATTTTGAAGGTGGTGATCTAGGTCCCAGAGGAGAAGGCATTTGGTATCCACTTGAGGTACAACTTCCATCAGATTCAAAATCAAAAGCTCATGCTAAACCAATCATTGGACTTGATTCTTCAGATTCATCACGGAAAGGTACTACTCATTACCCTCAGGGTCCACCTACATTTGTTTTAGGTTCAAATCCACAACCACCACCACATCATGGTAATCCCATTGGTGGTGAATAAAGTGCCACTACCACTGGTGTGGAATCTGAGGATAATATTCCTATTATTGTTCAGTTAAGTAACATTGTGATTGGTATGGTTGGCATGGGTACTTCTATTGATACTAGTTGTCTTGGTGTTGGACAAGGGCTACAACAAAATATTTCTTGCAAGAGGCCACTAGTGGTAGATACTCAATATCATACTATTGAGAATCCTATATCAAGTGCCACTCACACTACAAATCAATCATTTGCAGCTTCAAATCACACATCTCAAAATATTATGAAAACTACACATGAAAGTGTTAGTGGGACAGGATCAAGAAAGGTTGTTGGTAATCCTAGTAATGCATTAGTTAAAACCACGTACATAAGTGGATCTAGAGCCTCTGTTATTCCTATGTCACCTTTCAAACATTCAATTGCTTCAGCAAGCCCAGATTTTCAATTTTGTGATTACTATGAAAATTTTGAACACACAACAAATGCAAATAACAAAAAAAAAGAGCATTTCATAGGGTTGCCCTGACTAAATTTTTAGACGAACAACCTGCAAGGAACAAGGTATTTCCAACATATGACCCACACAAAGATATGATGGAGTTCATGGTTGTTATGCCCCCAACTAAAGATAAAGATCCACCACATAGACAGATAGATCCCTCTAAATTTCAAGTTAGCACCCTCCAAATGGATTTTTCCAAAGTACATAATGTGGACAAAATTAGTGTGTCAAAAAGGACTAATGAAGTGGTCTACACTTCACTACTAAAGGTGGAGAGAGAGAAAAGAAACTGGAGAAACAAATAGAAAAGTTACAGGAAGACCTGGCAAATGAAAAATCAAAGAGGAAATTAGCAGATAACAAGTACAATGATTTATAGAAAAGGATAAAAAAAATCGGGCTCTGCAGTAGAAATTGCATAGTAGGATAAGATGGATGTAGAATTGAAGGACCTAAGAGAAAAACTGGCTAAAAGCAGTAAAAGAATTGATGAGGAATGAGCCAGTTTTCAAAAATTATACAAAATTTATGAGTCTGTTGCTGCCAAAATAATAAAAACATAGGACCTATTGGATCATGAGAAGAAAAAAGAAAAACATTTGCAAGAGGAAGTAGAGGAAGAAAGAAAAAAATGTGCACAAATGAAAGAAGACCTGCACAATGCAAGTGATAAAATTAAAACTTTGGAGAATAGATTGAAAGATAATATGAAAAATACAACGAAGTATATACAAGAAAATATTTGGCGGCAAAAAATGCAGAGGAGTGACAAGTTGTGTGAATGGTTTGAATTTAATGAAAGTTTGAGAATAATTTATATGAAAATCAAAGGGCACTTTGAGAATGTAAGGCCTTCCCCAAACCAAGCTTTGATTTACTTAGTTGACCATGTTTGACCTATTAATAAATGCTTTATAATTCAATAGAATGGACTGTGTTAGATAGATAGATTGGTGAGAAAGGTAATTGAACCAAGTTATAGAGTTATTGCACCTTGTGGTGTACATTTTGATATGTTATGAGTTTGAAATCCTAAAAGATCCAATGACTAGATAATCTTGATTTAACGTATGTCAGCTATGTCTCGATGTAGAACGTATATGATTTCGTGATTCGATAACATTGATGAATGTTGATGCTTCATTTATATGCTTTATGATAAAGAACTCTATATGATCCTAAAATAGGATAAATTTGAGAGGAGGTATGTCATTATTGGATTTGCAGGACTTTACTATGATGATAGAAATAGGAATGCATGTTTTAATGTATGGATCAAAATTATGTGAATGATGATAATTGTTATGTGGAGTTATTTGGATGAAATATGTATTGATTGATAAATGTATATTGTATGCAGAGTGCTTATAGTGCATTATTATTCATGTGTTTTATATTATATGAGATTATTTGGAAGTACTAATGTGTAAATTGAGTTGCGCAGGAATTATCCATGTGACCATGGAAATAATTACGGAGAACCAAACCTAGACTTATGTATGTTCGTAAGCCAGGGGGGTTGTCTATTTGGAGAGACAACACCCCGTTTGTGTTGTATTTTATTCGTAACAGTATATGTTGCATGTGTGTTAAGTGTATTTAATTTACTTGTGTAAAATCCACAAGAGACGATTTCATGTTTTAAATTGTAAAAGTGTTTTATTTGTGTCACTTGACACATGTGTGGATTTAAGTTTAAATTTTATTTTTGTCTCTTGGTGGGAAAGTGTTCAACTATAGCTTTTTCAATTAATGTAACGTGATGTCATAAATACCTTGGGTAAAGAATCTTTGGGGTGGTCAACATAGGTTTGACCCGAAAATAAACTTCAGAGGGGTTTAAAATGGGTTAAATGAACACCTAGGGGTAGTTTAATAGGGTTTCCTAAAGCCCATAAGGTATACCTAAGGGTTAGGGGTAATTTTAGGCAAGTTTCTACTCCTAAGTGACCTTTTTGACACCCTAAAATTTGAATTTTCTGAGTTGTGCGAAAATTGAAATTAGAAGATTGAACCTAATTGTAAACTTTCCTTTTCGGAATGGGAGTTCACTTTCCCATTCTGACTTACCTTCCTCTTTAGTTTTTAGAAACTTGTGAGAACTGAGAGAATGAGCTTCTTAAGCAAGAATTTGAAAATTTGAGGGTAATCACCCACTCTCCATTTTTGGAGACAAAAGAATTTTGTAAAGAAAAAGATGGAATTTTGGTTTGAGAATTTAGCTAAGGGTAGAAAGAGAAGAACCGTGGAATTGGGCTGCTCATCCTCAACAAAACTAACCTACCTTTGGGCAGATTAAGGTTGGTCATATTCATCATATAATGGATTTCTTATTGCATGTGTTTGTAAGTAATGTTTGTGAAAAAGATTTGTTTTCGTGCATGTTCTCTTGGAAATTTATTTGGTAATTTGTTTCATACTTTGTATGTGTTTGGGAGTAATCAAGATCTCCTACTCTTGGGAGAGAGGAGGATCTTATGGGTGGTAGAAGCGACAGCCCTCGAGTGAGAGACTCTCGTTATGAGAGTGATCACAAGGGAATTTCTGTGACCCTTGCTGCATGACTTGTTTATGCATTGGGGGTCATAAGGAGGGAAATAAGGCATGAATGCCTTGGGGGGGCATAAGGAATAAGGGGTTGAATATGTTATACTTGATGTATTTAGTTTTCCATGAGGTGGCTATATGTTTGGGTTGCCATGAGGTGGCTATTTGTTTTACCATACTTGCAGTCTCCTCAGGGTACTTGGTCCACTACCACCCTTGAGAAGACATCACCAATGTGTGGTGCAGTGTAGCCCGGGTTTGGGAGTGTGTTTTGAGTTTGTGAGTATTCTGTCTTCTATGTTGCATGCTTGTTACCTGTCTAGGGCTTGGTTCTCCGAGCTCGGGGGTGGCTACTAGTTAGCCTAGGCTGGGAGGTGAGCACTCCATGGTCATAGCCTATGTTTTATTTGCAAGTAGTTCGAAGAAAGAAAAAAAAAGAGGGACAAGTAGAGATGGCTGATTTTTAATTGCTACAGAAAAGATTCAAAAATGAAAGGGTTATGAATTTAAGTTGCAGCAACGTAATAGGAAATTACATCGTATCTAGCTGTTGAAAAAGAAATGTATCAAATGTTTTTTTTTAGATCCCCATTTAATAGAATATGAGAGATCCATTTGTATCAAAGGATATATCGCATTGTAAATGTACTTCAAAGAGATAAAATATTATATTGTGCTATACTGCAGGAAAGAAATGAATATTTCTAGATTTAGTCCTAAAGTTTTGAAAATTAATCCTTTGTTGAGTATTTACGATTTGAAAAGCAAGTAATTTATTTTTTTTCCCTTATTCTTATGAAGCTAAATAGGAAAACAACACAATGGTTTAGCATGCATGTGGAAGGCCGGAAACAAACAACTAGATACATAAAGTTGCTGGTTAGAGTTACTAAAATTCTGTCATTTAAATAATTTAAAGAATTTAAATAATTTCATGTACCTATAGTTGTTGTGTAATTTTATTAACATTGTCATTAGTAAATGTACAGAAAATAAAACCTATGGATAGACAGATTATATGAATTAATTAAAATACTGGAGTTGCTATTTTTTTTAAGTGAATTAATTCTGCCTTTTACCTTATTGTTTTTGCTGAAAGTAAATCAACCTTTAAATGACTCATCTAGATTCTTTTAGTAATGAAGATTTTAACCAGAGGTAATAAGCATAATGTTATATATCTAAAGAAAGCATCTAATCTAATTATTTATGTTTCAGAATATAAAAAACACCTACATATTTATTTTATAAGAAATTTATGCCCTAGTTACAACATATACATTTATATTTAAATTTATATATATATATATATATATATATATATAAATTTGCATGCCTATATATTATGAGTAAGGGAAATCATTATTAAAAATAAGCGAAAATAAACTTATTGTTTTATATATATATATATATATATATTCGTAAAACATCCACCTCCACTTATATACATTTGTTCCTTTGTATTTTTTTTATTTTAATAAACAAAATACTTTTTAAAAAATAAATAAATTAAAAAAATATATATATAAAAAAAAAGAGAGGTTTTATGGGCTATCGGCCACTGTGCTAAGCACAGTGGACGGCGGAAGAGCCGAACCATTGTGCTTAGCACAGTGGACGACGCGGCCGAGAGCCGCCACTGTGGGCGACCACAGTGGACGGCCCAAGGGCCGCCACTGTGGGCGTCCACAGTGATGCCGCCACTATGGTAGTCCACAATGAGTGGCGCCCGGGGGTCGCCGCTGCCGCGTGTTTAACCTCCGCCTCACCTAGATGTATGGCTATCGCTCTAGGGTTCGGCCCTCCTCCGCCCTGCTCCACATTAACACATAAAATAAAACTAAAATACAAAACCCTAGCCCGGGTAGGGCTAGGGGTAGAATAGAAATGATTAGAGAATAAATAAAATAAGGGGTACTATATAGTATTCATTCTAGGTTAGGGTTGCTGGAAGAGATAGAAATATGAGGTAATAATACAAGTAATAAAACATATAGCTACAGATATATATTAATATATATTTGTAGTTATATATATATATATATATATATATATATATATATATATATATATATATATATATATATATATATATATATATATATGTAATATTTGTAAATGGAGTTGGACATTATAAGAAGATAAAATAGATTTAGAATTAATATTTATTTAAGCGATATAGTTTATATGTCTTATTTTGACATATGGTTTTAAATAAGATAGAAATTGAAAAGTTTAAATTTAAAATTCTTATGAGGTTTAACCTTGTAGAAATTCTATAGTAAAATGCTTTATAGTAGGTCCACCTAAATATAGGTGTAGATGAGATAATCTTTATAGAACGAATTTTTCACTATAATTAAGATTGACCCTTTATCTATTTAGGTTGTTCATAAGTTAATTGTCGTTAAAATATAATTATGGACTGCTATATAACTAAGTGTCAGAACTAATTTAATTAGTTCTTGAGATAAGTCAATTTGCTATTGGAGATTAAATTTTATATGCGTTAATTAATTGACCGAATTGGTTTGTTTAATAAAATCGATGAGACGATGTAACTAATCAAATAAAGTTCCGCATCTAATTGCTACCTACTTTGAATAATCCCGAGTTAGTAGATAATAGTCAACTCCTAACATAGTTAAGACAAAAACTTACTAGTGCATTTCGTATTAGCAAATTTAGTATGCTATTTAAAAATATATATATATATATAAGTATGGGTTATTGGAAATTAATTTCATCTTCATCTACTATTTTAAATCAGATGATTTAATTAATCTATTGTCTATGTTTGATGAGAAAATAAATTAAATCATTTAGTTTTCCGCAAATAAATTTTAATTAATTTCGTTACTTGGTTAGTATCAGAGTTAGCTCGAATATAGATATGGAAAACATGATAGTGCATGTCGAGTTAGCGAACTTTGTTAATTAGTTAGTATTTAAAAAAAAAAATCATCCCGTTTTTGCCCTAAATTTTGGGCATGACAAAGAAGAGCATACATGTTTATTCAAAAGAGGATATGGCAAAACAAATCCTGCAAGTAGTCTACAATACCAGTGATAGCTACTTGGCATCCAAGGGAATTAAGAGTAGCATTGATGTCACAATTAAGACATCATCTATCATTCAAAAATACTAGAAACTAAGGGAAACATCAGAAGTTATGGATAAATGTGGCAAAAAGATATTGAAGTTGTAAGAAAATAAAACTAATTTGATTAAACTTGGTTTGCCTAAGACCGTTAACCCATAAAATAAATTCATTGGAAAAGAAGCTTACAAAAAAAACATGGAGATAAAAATGAAGTATGATTTAGACATGCTTCCTAAGGACACAACTCCCCAAAGCTTTCTGGAATTCATCCAACCATTTACAACTTTGAATTTGGTATTGGGTGAAACAGTGATGTCAAGTCACTCTTCTAAATATGGAATGTTGACGAAGTTGTAGCTAAATTTCCATAGTTTATAGAATATTGACCTTTCATCAGACGAAGAGTGGAGCACCCTACAAAAACTAGCACAGAAATCTTAAGAATCATAGTATGTATTGCACAATTTTCTTCCTTTACTCTTAATTTCAAGGTTTTATGTTTTTTCTGTTTGGAATTTGGCATCGCTTGAAATAACTTTGTTTTATGAATAGGAAAAAACTAGCACTCGCTATTGCTAAATTGCTAATTTAGCCTATGAATCTATGATGCACAGTGCAAAACTTCAGCCTGTAAATTTGTATTCTCAAATTCTCCCAAGCTTTAACATTTATGTATTTCTCTATTTCTGATTAGTAGGTTTTGGGCACTGCTATTATCTATATTTAATTTGTCATGGCGTGAATTAATATTTAATTTTGAACTCTATTTTTGAACATGAGACATCAGACATGTAGCAGTTGTTAAATTGCTAATCTGGCCTGTGATGGCTATGTAAATTTGTGCTGAGTTTGTGATTTTGATGTTGAGTCTTCACATGTTGCAATTCAACTTGAAGCTATTGTTGCCCCCTTGTTTCTATAAAAGGGAATTTAAGGTCATTTGCAAAGGGTTTTGAAACTTTGTATTGACTTTTGCATGAAGAATCACACAGATTGATGTATTACTATTGAATGAATTGTATCATATGGCTATATTTTGAAAGAATTAATGAAATCCTAAGTTCTCGACATGTTACATTACCAGACATGGTTCTGAAATGTATTACTATTGAATGAATTGTATCATATGGTTTTGAAATGTATCACACAGATTTGAGACTCAAAAATGTCTAAATAAACAATAAACATCTCTGTATCAATAAACACGTTATGGCCTTTTATTACGTTATTTTAAATCTAGAAATAGAAAGTTAAAAACTACAATTACAAATCAATATTAAATTCTAATTGCAAAAATTAATATGCTTTTGTAATATGAATGATGAGATATAGTAATAAGATTAATAAATGCCAATCTCTTACATTTGCCATTCATCCTCATCAAATTCAGAGCTTTCTTGATTCTTGTATGTGTTTTCTTCACTCTGAGTCTACATACCTTCGGTGAACTGCATCTCAATGCTACCAGTAGGTCCAGTACATGAGTCAATAGTCCCACTGGCACTTTGGTTTGAAGTGTTTCTCAAACCTCTTCTTTCACATTTGGACCTCCAGATTTGCAGTGCCCTATCGTAAGGAAAAGTGTGGACATCATACCTAGATGTATAGAGCCTCAAGCAATTTTCCAAATTTTTGTCTAGTTTGTTTCTTAGCTTTGATTTTAGGAACCCCAAAGAACTGAAAACTCTCTCATCTTCCACCGAACCCAATATCATGGTAAGACATAAATCAGCAAGCTTCAAATATTCTGGCATTGAATCACGAAATGTTGTGTTCTCAGCTATATATTTTCAAAGCCTTGTTATTGATCCCTCTTCGCGGGGGTTCTCCATTTTGCCATATTGTTCTCTCATAATGTATGCAAAATGAGATGATTTCACTCGACAATGAGTTTCATCTAATATTCCATTTACAGTTACTCCATTCAATTCTCTGGATATGCAAAATTGTTTTATCAAAGTCGGTAGCTTACTTCGAAAATCAGTTGCATTGTTGAGTCTCCAATAATAAGGAAACACAATAGACATGGCTTTGAGTAGGTTGTCAAGAGGGAATCTACTTCTAATTTGTGAGGAAATATCATACGCAATTTTCTTCATAGAAGTAGTTATAGTCTCAACAATCTTGTCAAAATCTTCCCTTGTAACTCTTGCTAGTTGCTTCCTGGGGCGCTTTCCTGGTTCCTCGAGGTCGACCGTGGCATAGAAGTGCATTGGTATCTCAGCTCCCCATACATTGGCACATACCTTCCTATCTACACCAATTTGTAAAAATTTATTAGGATTGTTCAAATCTATGAGTGCCCGCTGTATATGGTGAAAATGGATAACAACAATGATGAAAGACTAAATGAATTCAACCACAAAAACCTTAGCCTAACAGCAACAAAGATCCACCATAACATATGAAGATTACCTAAGACAATGCAAATCAAATGAAATCACAAAGATTATACCATCACATGTCCAATAGGGTTTGGATCTTCATTCTTCCTATCTCCATTGATCTTGCTTGATGTATTTGCTCTCAGATTTTATGTGCACAAGAGCTCAACAAATAACGGAAATGTGGTTGCAAGTAGGATCACATATGAAAGTGCAAAGTGTAGTGAAGTCGAGTGCATAATTGAGTTAACCAGGATGCGATTGATTAGGATTGATAAATGAAGGAAGCATCTCCTTATATAGAAGACATTGTAAGAAATGGAGGGATAAGATTGAGAGGTGTAAAAGAGGTTGGCTATGATTAGAGGGTAGGTAGAGGAAATAATAAAATAATAAAAGGGTAGGTAGTGTAGGAATTAAGAGATGAATGACATGTGTCATATGTGGAAAAGGCTAATGAATTAATTAAATAAATAAAGATTTATTTAATTAATAGAAGAAGTGGGATCAATTAAATAAATAAAATATTTATTTAATTTAGAAAAAGGATAATTTAAATAAATAAATGTATTTATTTAAATGAGAAATAAGGCTAGAAGAGGATAAATGAATTAATTAAATAAATAAAGATTTATTTAATTAATAGAATAATTAGGCTTAAAATAATTAAATAAATAAAGATATTTATTTAATTAGACATGACAATTTTAGGTGTCTACATTTTGCCCCTCTTTGAGACAATGCAGCTTGTCGCGTTGTTTCAAAGAAGATAAGATGAACTGATACAAAGTTGCCCCAAGATGGGAATGGTATGCCCCCTCGAGAGATTGGATGAAAATGTCTGGAAAGATCACAGACAATCTCTCGATAAGAAAGAAAGGCTAGAATGGACTAACCGGATAGGATAGAGTGACAGAGTCATGAGATAATGAAGACTGACTCCGGGAACGTGGAATAAGGCTAGGGTAGTCTATAAGATAGACCACGAGGGGAAAAACATCCTCATTGTCATCCACACATCTAAGAGATCAGAGTGTAGAGAGATAATAGAGCAGCAGCAGTTAGCAGTGATGGCATTGGTTCACAGATTCGATTGAGTTCATCGATATCAGAGGCCAGCAAATGCAGGAGAGCTGGTAAGTACCTCAAAACTTCCTTGTACTTTGTTGTAATAAATGTTGTCATTAATGCATGCTAGGTAGTGCAATAAATGTGCTTTAGGATAATGTCAAAAAAAATGTCAAAACATCGAGGCGCGTCTGCGTTGGTGCCAAGCATGTCTAGGTTGGCTAGGCGCGTCTGTGTTTGTGCCAGGCACGTCTATGAATTCAACAGCGTCTATGTCAAATGTGAACGTGTCTATGTTGTGCAGACACATTTGTGCAATGTAGGTACATTTGTGCAGGATAGGTGCATCTGTGTAGAGCATATGCACATCTATGTATTTCAGGCGCGTCTGTGCAGAGCAAGCGCATTTATGCAGTATGTAAGCGTGTTTATGTCATGAAGGCGCGTTTATGCAGTATGTAAGCACGTTTATGTCATGAAGGTGCATTTGTGTCTTCAAGGTCAAATCAACAGTTCTATGATGATCATACGCTAACGATTGGATAAGCTGCTGAGAGGATACACTCAAGCAGGTCCTCTAGGGAAGACTAGGATAGCAGATAGGGCTAGGTTTGACAATTATGTGATAGAACATACGTTGCCAATTAGGAAACTACTCAAGAGGATACACTCAAGTAGAGGCCCTAAGATAGGATAGATCAAGGCACTTTGTGATGAACAGTGAGTACCAAGACATAGTACTTTGTGATGAATAGGGAGTACCAATAGGAGCAGCACTTTGTGATGAATAGGGAGTGCAAATATGAGCAGCACTTTGTGATGAACAGGGAGTGCAAAACTCATAGTACTTTGTAATGAACAGGGAGTACCACTAGGATAGATAGCAACACTTTGTGATGAACAGTGAGTGTCACTAGGATAGAAGCAATACTTTGCGATGAATAGTGAGTGTCACTTGGATAGAAGCAACACTTTGTGATGAACAGTGAGTTTCACTTTAACTGACATGATTGTTTTGCTTGACTACAGGAGTACCTCCCTATGCTAGAGTCACGAGAGAGATTCCCGTCAACACAAAGATTATGACCAGAGCTGAGATTCGAGGACCGAGCTCCTATTGAGGCTATGGGTTTGAGATATATCCTGTATGTGCCTGAGTTTTGGGTGAACATGGGGTTGCTGACTGCGCTGGCTGAGAGATGGCACTCAGAGACTTGTAGTTTTCATTTACCGATGGGTGAGATGGTAGTCACCTTGGAGGATGTATTCAGGATTCTACGGATACCGATCAATGGGGAGCTGATACCCTATGATCGAGATGGAGACAGGGAGGCACTAAGGCGAGTGTTCTGGGATCCGGGACTAGAGATGAGGGTTGGACACGTGGCATGGGATACCATGATAGTGACAGGACTGGCACTACCAGCAGTGCTAGGAGGAGTGATCAGTGGGTTCCGGTGTCTAGACAAGGCAACACGAGGGTTGGCTGTGGGCTGGGGGAGTACCTTGGAGACACTAGTTACACAGCACACCAGATATGCCTAGGGACCGTGTGTGTGGCACACTTGTACTATGAGCTGCATCAGTTTGTATATCATGGATCCGTAGGATTGGGCTACGGAGTTACATTGTTGCAGGTGTGGGCATATGAGCATCTATCGGTTACTCGACTGATACACTTCAGGGGCAGGGGTCATGGATGCAGCTTTGTTCGTCTGTATGATATGATTACCTCACAGCCACGGATTGGCAGGTTGGAGCATTGGCGTCGAGTTCTAGATGAGATCGACATTGTGATATGGAGGTTGTATCGTGAGTGCAAGCAGTGGGAGGAGGATGCAGTGGATCTACCGTATACTTTCTGGAGTAGATAACTGATTGGGCGGATGCCCTATGTATTGGAGAGACAGTTGATTGGCAGGGTGTGCAGGTAGTTTGGCCATATTCAGCAGATTCCATGGGGTTCCGGGATGTATGCTCGGACAGTCAGCGATCATGCACACTTTGGGCCATTGCTATCATATGATCAGGCAGTGATGCAGTTGGTAGAGATGGTGTCGATGCCATGGGATATGTGGCCAGAGATTGAGGATGCAGGCGTGGATGCAGAGTACACGGTGTATTAGGTTGAGCATCCCTTTCCATGACTGACTGACCTAGGGGAGCCTATAGATGGAGATGGTGGTGGAGATGGAGATGATGATGGAGATGGTGGGGGGAGAGGTCGACAGAGGAGACGGGGTGCTATTGGAGAGAGGAGAGTGGCTCCGCAGAGAGAGGATGGAGAGGAGATATAGGCTCGGGTGGTGAGGGGTTGCGATGGATTGCCACTACAGGTGCCAGCAGCACGTGGTCCTAGATAGGTGTAGGGATAGGGGCAGAGGCAGGTACAGGTACCAGTATAGGGGAGCCATAGGCAGAGCCACAGGCAAAGGCATAGGGGCCCGAGGAGGAGGAGGATGAGCTGCTTGAGCTGAGGGAGATCTACCAGGGATAGGCAGATGAGATTCAGGACCTGGAGAGGGAGACAGCTAGGCTCAGCAGGTGACTGAGGGAGATAGAGCATGAGCGGGATCAGGCTTTCCAGCGCTATACTGAGGTTGAGATAGCATTGAGGGCTAGGAGGCAAGCAGCAGAGGACACAGGGGCTGGATATGCCTATGTTCTGCGGGCAGGGGAGGAGATAGGTTACTGGCGAGACCTATATAATGGGGCAGTGCCACCAGAGCAGCGGGCGAGGAGCTTCCGTAGACCATCATGGACAACGATGGCCACAGGAGGGAGCCAGAGGAGACAGGCATCTAGCGGTGGGGTTATGGGTCCTCCACCACCACCAGATAGAGGGGACAAGAGAGATGATCCTGGGGTGGGTCCTTCTAGGGCTCAGACTCTGTCAAGGCCAGGCGGCTCCAAGGGAGGGAGTTCATCATAGCCATAGAGGGATCCCTATGTATCAGTTTTGTACTATTTTGTATGATAATGTAGACACCTTTGGGTGATTTTGTAGCCATATGTATTTTGACATCATTGTATCATGACACTTTTGATTTATATACATGAGATTCATCTTTGCAGCAGCTATATGTATGTGTACCTATGTGATGAGATGTTTCATGATGTATGTTTCTATCTGATGGTTATGATATGGATGCAAATATGTACATGATGAAATGCCATATTTTTGTTCTTTTATGTTTTATATGTTATGCATATGCAATTGTGAATGTATGGAATGCAAATGAATATGATAAGGATGTAAAGTGTGCTAACATGTGTTGTGTGCAGGATGTGATGTGATTATGATATCTATATGTATGTATGAAATGATTAATATGTGGTAATGCAGGTGCAACTACATGAGATGCAAATGTTTTTAGCGTGTCATTATACTTAGTCGTGTGATAGCAGGCTAAATGGATTCAAGAAGGACGATGGAGGTCAATCAAGAAAGGGGGATGGAAGATAGAAGATATGAAAGTGAAAGAGCTTCTTGTGTGTTATCATCATTGAGCTTTATTATGGCAAGTAGGTTATGACAATCGAGGCATATGTTCGACCCAGAAAGTCATTATACCTGTTTGCATGGAGATAAGATAGTCACAAGCAAGGAATGCCCCAGTTCATACTAGACTCACAGTGTCCTCATATCCTTGGACAAGTCATAGCATTACTAAGAGACAATCCATAGACAACAAAGAAAAATAGGTGATGATACCCCATCCTCGCCTTTCTAGTCAAAGACATCCTGGAGATAGAATCTCTAGTCAAAGACATCCCGAAAAAGCTAAAAGACATGTCACCAAAAGATAAAAATTAAAAGAAAACCAAGACTCAACACCAACATTCACTATAGTCCTCAAGTTTAGTGTCTCTTGTCACTTGTATAAGTCTTATTTGATTGTGGTCACAATGTTTACTTTCACAAAAGGATAGATAGCACTGAACCATAATGTTCTCTGAGTCTGTTAAAAGATTTGATTTGTTGAATCCCATTGTTGCTGTTATGTCTCATCTGAAATTGATTGAATCCATGCAACTGATACTTTATTGTGGAGAAGATGAAACTTTATTGCGGATTGTGCACGGATAGACTGAAGAAAAGTGGAAGAAATTGTACTCCTCGAAACATGTGATGTTCTCAGTTCCACACCCATCACTAGACGTAGGATTTGTCTTAGCCACAAATAGGAGCTGATTTATTATGAATGGAAAGGGTGAAAAGGGGTTTTATTATGAATGGCGAACCAATCTTGGGTAGATCAATAACAAGCCATGATGGGAATGTGTAAGTTTTATTGTAGATGAATAGGTTGTGAGTGTGTGCAAAGTGAAGGATGAAATGGAATCCTAAAGGAAGGAGGAGCAATGTCTCTACACATGGCGCTGGTGACCCAGTTTTCACCATGGTACTTGCCCAGGGCGCCACCGAAGTGGTTTTCACCGTTGTACGAAAATGTTTTTCTTTACTTTTTTTTCAATTTTTTTTATTTTTTTGTTGTTACAAGGCGCTTGTTTGCCAGGTTTTCACCAAGTAATGATTTTTTGTTTTTATGATTTTTTTTGTATTTTTGATAAAAATAAAATAAAATAAAATAAAATTTTGAATTAGGATACTCTGAAGAGCTATGTGTAAAACCTGCGAAGGTGCATGTTGTTGATAGGATCATCCAAAGGTTCACCCTTTGTGGTTGAAAGCTGATATGCACCAGATCCATATGCTGATGTGATGATGTAAGGACAAAGCCAGTTTGGTTCGAATTTGCCCTTCTTCTCTCTGTCTTGATGATTTTTGGGATTTTCTCTGAGAACCAAGTCACCTACCTCAAATGTGCGAGGCTTCACTTTATGATTGTAACTACGACTCATTCGTTGTTGATAAGCCTTGAGATGATTAAAAGCAGTTTGTCTTCGTTCATCCAATAGTTCAAGTTCTTGTAAGCGAGAGACCCTGTAGTCTTCATCACTGATAATGTTTTGCAAAGAGACTCGTAAAGAGAGTAACTCGACCTCAATAAGCAAGATAGCTTTAGCACCATAGACAAGTGAATAGGGTGTAGCTCCTGTAGGTGTGTGGATACTTGTGCGGTAAGCCTAAAGTGCGGGATTAAGTTGGATATGCCAATTACAGCCAGCGTCATCGACTGTCTTTTTCAAGATTTTAAGGATTGTTTTATTAGATGCCTTAGCTTGACCATTACCTTGGGGGTAATATGGAGTGGAGAAATGATGGGAAATATGGAAGTGGTCATAGAGTTCACGAACATCCTGATTTTTGAAGGGACGCTCGTTATCTGTGATGATGGAAATAGGAATACTGTATCAATAAATGATATAGTTGAGAATGAATGTAGCAATTTGTTTTCCAATGACTTGTGTGAGAGGCACGGCTTCGATCCATTTTGTGACATATTCGGTGGTAGTGATTATGAATTTATGATCATTGGAAGAGGGAGGGTGAATCTTGCCTATGAGATCGAGTCCCCACATACAAAAGGGCCAAGGAGTCGCAATTGGTTGAAGTTCTTGTGTTGGTGCATGAATGAGGTCTCTGTGAAGTTGAAACTGCTTACATTTCTTGACAAACTGATATGAATCTTTTTCTATATTGGGCCAGTAATATCCAGTCCTAATGAGTTTCTTGGCTAAGGTAGGACCACTAGAATGTGGACCACATATCCCTTCATGTACTTCACGTAATGCAATCTGAGCTTCATCACTTTCTAAACATTTAAGAAGAGTGCCAGCTAGACCTCGATGATATAGGATATTGGCTAAAATGACGTATCGAGAAGATTGGCGAATGAAAGTGCGACGTTGGTTATTGGATAGATCGAGAGGTAGGATATTGTCATGAAGGTATGTGAAAATGGAACCGTATAACTAGGACTCAGGACCAACAACACCTATCATCTCAATAGGAGTGATTTCATATGAGGGAACCAAAAGGTTATCCACCAAGAACTCATAGAAGGTCTCATTCGGTGGTAGATCAATTAGTGAAGCAATTGTAGCCATGGCATCTGCGGCTCGATTCTTCTCTCTTGGTATCTGCTCAAAGTCTAATTTCATGAAATGTTGTTTCAGGTCATCCACCATTCTTTTGTAAGGCATTAATTTCTCATCCTTTGTTTGGTAGTCATCAATTGCTTGACGAATTACAAGCTGAGAATCCCCAAAAACACGAAGTTTCTGGATCTTCCACTGAACTGCAATCCGTAATCCAGTTGTTAATGCCTCATATTCTGTTATGTTATTAGTGCAGGGAAATGATAATCGATATGATTTTGGTATAGAATCCCCTTGAGGAGTTATGAAGAGGATGCCAGATCCTGTCCCATGCTATGTGTATGAGCCGTCAAAGTATAGTTGCCATGGTTTTGCATGTGACACTGTTAAGATGGATTCGTTTGGAAATTCTGAAATTAGAGGAACATCATCTATCATGGGATCATCTGCTAACTGATCTATGATAGCTTGTCCTTTTATTTCTTTTCTATCCACATACTCGATGTCGAATTCACTCAGGATCATCACCCATTTAGCTAGTCGCCCAGTAAGTGTTGCTTTATTGAGAAGGTATTTCAATGGATCAATCCTTGCAACCAACTTAGTCTTATGAGTTAGCATGTAATGTCATAGTTTCTACAAAGCAAAGACCACAGCAAGACATGCATGCTCATTTGGTGTGTAGTTTAGCTCATATTCCACCAATGTGCGACTAATATAGTATACTGCCTTGTCTTTGCCCTCAGCAACTTGTTGTGCTAAGAGTGCCCCCAGTGTTGTTGAAGTAGCTGATATGTATAGTAATAGAGGTTAGTCTGGAACTTGTGGCATCAAAACTGGCGGATTCAGAAGATAATCTTTGAGTATCTGGAAAGCATGTTGATAGTTATCATCCCATTTGAATTTGATGTTTTTATTTAGCAAGTGCTGAAAAGGATTACACTTATCTGCAAGTTGTGCTATGAATCTTCGTATGGACTGGACTCTCCCTTGCAAAGATCAAAGTTGACTAATATTTCATGGTGGTTGTATCTCTAGGATGGCCTTGACTTTTGCTGGATCGGCTTCGATTCCTCTTTTTGATACAATGAATCCTAGGAGCTTCCTGGAGGTTACTCCAAAGACACATTTCTTGGGGTTTAATCGTACTTTATACTTTTCCAACCGATCAAAGACGACTGAAAGTATGTCCAAATGTGTATCTTTGTCTATTGATTTACTCAAGAGGTCATCAACATAATCTTCCACAGTTACGTGCATGAGATCATGAAAGATAGTAGTCATGGCTCTTTGATATGTAGCACCTGCATTTTTTAGCCCAAGGGCATGACATTCCAACAGAAAGTTCCCCAAGGGCAAGTGAATGTTGTTTTGTGCTGATCCTCAGGCATGATTTTTATTTGATTGTAACCAGAGAATCCATCCATCAAGGATAACATCGCATGACCTGCTGTGAGATCGACAATCAAGTCAATATTTGGTAATGGAAAATCATCCTTAGGACAAGCTTTATTGATATCTTTGAAATCTGTACATATTCTGATACTATGATCTGGTTTACTGATAGGCATTAAGTTGGAGATCCATTTAGGATAATCAATTGGGCGTATGAATCTGACATCCAATAATTTCTCAAGCTCTGCTTTGACTAATAATGTGACTTGTGGATGCATCTTTCTTAATTTTTGTTTCACTAGTTTTGCCCCTGGTTTAACTGTCAACTGGTGCATTACCAATTCCAGATCCAATCCAAGCATATCAGCGTATGACCATGCAAAGTTGATTTGTCGTTCTGTGAAGAAACTTATGAATTTTGACCTTTTTGACTCTGTCAAAGATTGAGCCAGGAATATGTTGTGAGGAACTTCTTCTGTACCAATGTTTGTTTTGATAGTCTCCTCTACCAACATGCATGACTTTTCCTCATATGATGCTGGGAGAATGTCGAGCCTTCCATCTTTGAGTGCCTCAGAGAGGTTTTTGCCCTCAGATACATCCTTTCTTTTTACTTTTTTGGGGTCAGACAGCGCCACAGTGTGGTTTTTTGCCATAAGACCCTTGTTTTGTTTTTATTTTTATATTTTTGCGACTGGAAGGTCCAGCACCCTCACCAAAATATGCCACGCTGTTGAGTTCTATAGTGTATCCCGCTTTATGGTCCCCAGGGGGAAGATCATCTCGTATGCCAAGATAGTCAATAAAGGCTTCATCATTTTGGAATGTGTCAAACTGTGCAGGTCCTTCATGGTCCCAGTCAATAAGTTGGTGGTGAACAAGGGGGAGGCCTTTTATGTCTTCGAAGTTAGCGGGGCTAAGAGTGAAGATGCAGTTATATTCAGGTATGTCGAGGTAATTATCAAGGTCAT
The DNA here is from genome assembly GCF_030272615.1 of Cryptomeria japonica. Taxonomy (NCBI): domain Eukaryota; kingdom Viridiplantae; phylum Streptophyta; class Pinopsida; order Cupressales; family Cupressaceae; genus Cryptomeria; species Cryptomeria japonica. The sequence continues at coordinate 275,418,924 of NC_081406.1, forward strand.
CGTTGGCACTCTCCTGATCAGTCTTGATCATGAACAAATCCAAATTATCATCACTAGTAGCGCATTCTAGGATAGGTGTTCTCATTCTATGTGATTTCAACCTAGGACCTAGAGGCAAGGACTGTACGGCACCCTCCGGGGTTGTTTCTTGACCAACTTTGAATTTTTCATAAAATTCCTCTTCTTTTATGGGTTCATCTAGCTCTCTGAATGTCTCGGTGAGCTCGTAGTCACTAGAGGATTTGTCTAAACCCCGTTCCCATTCGTTGGAGTCTGTGGAATAGCGATTTTCTTGTTGCATTTTGGCAGCTTTGATTTGTAATGCTTCTTCTGTCTTTTGAGTGTGGACCTTGGAAGTCACGAAACCAATTCCCTTTGAGCATTCCTTTTTGATTGTCAATTCAGGTTGTAAAGGTTCAATGATGCCTTCCTTTCTTAAGCCAAGAGGGATTTTGCCATCATACCCAATTTTTTGTAGAATCTTGAACCCTTTGCCATACTTCTCACATGGTATGTTGATGTGATCTTGTGTATCATTTTCAAGGTCTTTGTAAAGCATTTTGTATAGGTCTTCCTCTTCCAGTTCACCCCATCTTTGAAAGATAGTAGGGTCCCATTTGAGTATAATGATAGATACCTGCTTATTAGGATGTGGTCTTCCATATTCTTTTGGTGAACTCATGACTTGTAAGTACGTGGTTTGATTCAGAGTGTATTCACCCATGCCCTTGTCCTAGAATTTCCCTTTAAGTTCACCTTGTTTTGATGTCGAAGGTTTTAATGACTCAAGATCAATATATGCAGAAGAAGGAACAGCTTCCCTATTACTTGGAATGATTGTCTCAGTTTTCAGTCTCAAGTTATTGCAATATATGAATGGATTAGGATCCCCATTAACTGTTATTTCAACTCCATCATGAGGAAACTTAATGCATTGGTGATATGTAGATGGGACTACCCTCATTTCATGAATCCAAGGATGTCCTAGTAATATATTATATGTGAGATCTAGGTCTAGGACTTCACAAACCACATCCTTTGTAACTAGCCCAACTCTGAGAGGTAAGGTGACTGTGCCTTTGGATGAATGCTCTTCATCATCATATGCCTTGATGGTAATTTTGTTTGTAGAATTCACAGCTTTATCAGAATATCCCAATTGTTTAATAGTTCTCAATGTACAAATGTTCAGACCTGCTCCTCCATCTATCAAAACTCGTTTTATTTGATGTCTGTGTATGAAGGTTTCAATGTGTAAAGTTGCATTATGTGGCTGACTTACAGAGGTGTCATCAGCTTCTATGAATGTAAGGGAGTGTGGAATGGAAAGGTATCCCACTATGGCTTGAAACTGGTCCATGTTCAGATTAGTAGGGACAACAGTGTCTCTCAAGATTTTGTCAAGAATAGCTTTATGTGCGGGGGATATACGTAAGAGTTCAAGGATGGATATTAGCGCGGGTGTCTTCCCTAACTGTTCTACAAGGTCATACTCAGGCTTGGTTGATGAGGAAGCTATGATTTTAGTTGGAGCACCTTGCAAAGTGAATTTACCTCGATGGGTTGTAACATGACATTCAGAGGTAGGTTCGGAAGAAGATCCAATGCCTTTTAGGATAATCTTGGGTCTTTGGGTAGAATTCTCTGGCGTTTTGTCCTTGATGATAATGGTAGAGACATAATTATCCATTGAAATGTGATTGATAGTTGAATCATAGTTATAAGATGCTTTGGTATAGTTGGTTTGGTCATCTGTGGCTGCAGCTTTTCCCTTGTCGTGCTTTGGGAATGGTTCCTTAAACATCTCATGTTCTTGATTGGATGAGTGTCCTTCAATCTCAATGTCACCTCTATCAATGAGATCTTGTATGATGTTTTTCAGTCGATGACAATTTCCTATCTTATGACCCTTTCTCTTATGAAATTCACAATATTCATCATCATTCCACCAATTTGGTTTGACCTTTGGCTCATATGGAGGAAAATCTAGAATTGTGATTACTTTGTTTGCCACTAGCTTTTTGAAAATAGACTTAAGTGGTTCTCCCAATGGGGTGTACTTCCTTCGTGATCTAGAAGTTGTTTGAGTATTCACTTGATTGTTTGTAGAGCTTGATCCTGAAAAAACAATTTTGGGTCGCACTGTATTAGCATCAAAAACACCATCATTAATTGTGTTCTTGTTTTTGTTCCAAAATCTTGGCTTATCTTTTCCTTTAAAGTCATCTTTGTTTTCCTTGAATATCTGAATGACTCCTTGTTCGATTAGGACCTTTTCTGTCACTAAGCCTTTTTCAATGACGTCCTTGAAGGTGGACAAACAAGATTTCCTTAGATCATAGCCAATGTATTTGTCAACATTCAGTGAACATTTCTACCATTTGTTTTTGTGGAATTTCACAAGAGCATCTGCTGGCTAGATTCCTCCATCTTTGTAAAAATGATGCAAAAGACTCTCCCTCTTTTTGCTTGGTGTTGCACAAGGTAGTGATTGATATGTTTGTCTCTATGTTGTATGAGAAATGTTGTATAAATGCCTCAGCTAAGTCACCCCATGACTTAATTCCAAGTGGAAGTTGGGAGAACCATTCCATAGCTTGATCACCTAAGCTTTGTGGGAATAATCTCATCAAATATGTCTCTTCTGAAGCTACCTCAATGCAAGCTGTGAAAAACTATCTTATGTGTGCCTTAGGATCCCCTTTTCCTCTATACTTATCAAAATTAGGTGTCACAAAGTGTGTAGGAAAAGGAGGCATTGGAATTCTCTTGTCAAATGGATAGGGACATATGTCTCTCATTGTGTAAGTTGGCTTCGGTGTATTTATGTCCTCCATTTTCTTTTGTAAGTCCTTGATTTGTTGTTCCAAATTATTGTTAGGTGGAGATCGACTTCTTGTACCATACCCCATGCTTGAGGCCCCAATTGGAGGAGAAGCATGTTGCATATATGGATGATATTGATCATACACATGTTCATATGGAGGAGGTCTATAATGATGTTGCGTATAAGGACCACTTGGTATAGAGTCATGATGAGGAATGGAATATCTGCTTTGTCCATGTATGCCATACTCTATAGGCATGTCATGAGTTTGTTATAGTGTGTTGCCCCCAAATTTGATGCGAGGTTTCCTTGTGTCCAAATTTTGAGCATGCCTTTGAATATCCAATTGCTTTGGTGGTTGATCCTTAGCATTGGTATGTGATTGAGCATATTTTTCTACATAAGACCTCCATAATGGTTTGTGAAGGTGAGTATCATATGCTTGACCATGTGTATGCGGGACCTCTGGTTTTTGAAACAAAGATGATGGTGATTCAGGCACCATATGTGGTCCTCTATTGCCTCCACTATTAGGTCTCCTTTGATCCATGTTGGAGTGAGGTTGTTGCAAAGGTTGATTTTCCATTATTTGAGACATGTCAAAATCATGAGGGATCTTGGCTCCACTTTGTGCCATCACTTGTAGAAAATATTGTCTATCTCTCCTCATTATTTCCTCAACCAATCGATTGAAATGGGGATTCATAATGGTGTCTTCCACTTCTGCTAAATGTACGGAGAAGTTATCCATATTGTCATTGTGTGTATCATTGTTGTTTGTAGTGTCCATGTTCTTAACATTTGGAATGTTTCTATAAGCATCCATGTCAGGTAATGTAGTATGATCAGAATTGAAAAATATATCATTGTCATACTCATAAGAACTCATGTTTGCGGACTCTTGAGCCTCTTTAGTTTCTCTCCTAGATTTTTGGGAACGGGTTTCAACCATGAACTAGGTATTTATCAAGATGTGTGAGACTAGATGAAAATGGAAAGAGTATGGAAGAACAAGAGTTGAATGGAATGTAAATGAAATTGAGGTTTACTTGCAATGTCCAAAGTGTAAGACCAAGTATGTATGTAGTAGAGTAGGTGTGGCTTCCAAAGAGATGATAGTTTCTCTTGATGAGGTAAGTTGACCTTGACTCTAAGTAAAACCAAATGAGACCCAAAGGTGATAAACCTTGATGAGGGATCACTTAGCAAAATGTTGTTGTATGTAGTGTGTTGACAAAGTATGTTGAGGACAAGCAAGTGACCTTTAGACTCAAGTTTAGACAAATGTGTATGTAATGCAAGATGTATAGCAATGATGGACTTTGTGAGACCCAAAGATAGGTTGAATGCTAGATGGAAACCTGAAGAGATAACCTATGAAGCTCAATAAGTTTGAAATTGATTGTTCTTGTTTGCTGAATTATGAAAGTTTTCAATCCTGAACACAAACGTGCCTGTATACTTCACAGACACACTTAAAGGACACAGACGCTATTCTGACAGACATAGACGCGTTTCTGAGATGTTGTAAATGCAAAGTTTCTCAAAAACACAGATGCTTTTCTGTCCTTCACAGACACGGTTATATGACACAAACGTGGTTCTATTAGACACAGACACATTTCTGCAAAATTTGTGCAATTTTTCCAATCTGTGAAGTTGCTTGTTGTAACCAAATCTAAATGTTTGACTATTTTTCGTGACAAGAGGACACAATGTTGTTGAAGACTCAATGTTTGCAAGTGTTTTGACTCCAAAATGACTCAAAGACAAGTGTGTTGTTTGATGTAAAAATATTTTGCATACACTTGAAGACACAAAAGACACGATGTTTGTTGTTTGGTCTTGAATGTTTGATTGTTCAAAATAAGTCAAGCATAATTCTTATGGCTGGCCAAGACAATAGTTGTTGATCCCACATGGAGTTTCCCCCAAGGCTACGCTATTCAGAGCAGATACTTAGATGCTTGACCCCACTGGCTCCACCCTCGGCACTCACTTCTCAAGGCAGCCAAGCATCAGTCCCCACGAAAACTCCTTGTGGCAAACTTTGTATCTCTACTAAGAACCGTATGTGTGTGGACCACTACCAGAGGTCTAACCTCCTGCCTCAACAACTAGAAGGATTTTGGCTTCTAAAACAAAAAGGTGCTAGTAAGGGCATCCGCTCGTGTGGCCATACATGCGGCACTTTCAGCTCTGTAAATACAGAAGGCTCCCAGCCGGTAGGGGTTACGCCCTACAAATGATCAAATAAATTTGATCAAACGGGTTTATGGGGAGACATAGTGTCGGTATGAACTAATCAGCACATGTTATCCATAGTTTTCACCATGGATACAGTTATTTATAGTGGTTTGGAAGAAGATGGCTTTTCTTTTGCTACCACTTGGGTCGTTCTCTCCTCACTAGTAGTCCTAATGACCACACAGGGAGACAGGCCCTCTAAAGATTAAACAAAAAGAGCCTATTGCTCAAGACACAAAAGACAATGATTCAATTTTAGTGCACCAATTGAAGTGTTTTCTAGTCTATGAAAACAAGGCACACAATAAAAATCCAAAAAACCTTGCCAAGGACCTGCAACAAAGATCTATTAGTAGTTTGGATTGTTTCAAATGATCACCCCTTCCTGCAAGCACACAAGTTAGGTAAATTTTAAACCCAAAAGACTTTATGAAATAGGGGCCTTCAACAATATGTTTTTGCTTTCAAGACAAGCTGCACCAATTATGTTAGCTAGATCTGAAAATGTTAGCTCAAAATAAACCAAATCTGAAAACCCGAATGACTAAAAACTGAATCAATGAAACCCAAAATGAAACAAGTGCAGACAGACACGGTTATCAGAAACACAAACGTGGCTTCTGGACATAGACGCGCTTAGATGAGACACAAATGCGGCTCCAGAATGCAAACGCGGCTTCTGGACACAAACGCGCCTGAAAACCCCATAGACGCGCCTAGGGAACATAGACGCGACTTCCAGAATCTATAATATATATATATATATATTGCCAAGGATGCAGATGCGATCCCAGATGTCTCAGATGTGGCAGAAAACCAAAAACGCGATCCGAAAGTATGCAAATGCAAAAATATCAAAATGTTGTCAAAAAATGTCAGATCTGCAACTTCAAAAACACAAAATCTGCAACAAGGATGTTAAATGCAAAAGGGACAAGAGTCCCACCGAGCATGCCAAAATTTATACGGTGAAAATGGATAACAACAATGATGAAAGACTAAATGAATTCAACCACAAAAACCCTAGCCTAACAACAACAAAGATCCACCATAACATATGAAGATTACCTAAGACAATGCAAATCAAATGAAATCACAAAGATTATACCATCACATGTCCAATAGGGTTTGGATCTCCATTCTTCCTATCTCCATTGATCTTGCTTGATATATTTGCTCTCAGATTTTATGTGCACAAGAGCTCAACAAAGAATGGAAATGTGGTTGCAAGTAGGTTCACATATGAAAGTGCAAAGTGTAGTGAAGTCGAGTGCGTAATTGAGTTAGCCAGGATGCATAGATTGATTAGGGTTGATAAATGAAGGAAGCATCTCCTTATATAGAAGACACTGTAAGAAATGGAGAGATAAGATTGAGAGGTGTAAAAGAGGTCGGCTATGATTAGAGGGTACGTAGAGGAAATAATAAAATAATAAAAGGGTAGGTAGTGTAGGAATTAAGAGATGAATGACATGTGTCATATGTGAAAAAGGCTAATGAATTAATTAAATAAATAAAGATTTATTTAATTAATAGAAGAAGTGGGATCAATTAAATAAATAAAATATTTATTTAATTTAGAAAAAAGATAATTTAAATAAATAAATGTATTTATTTAAATGAGAAATAAGCCTAGAAGAGGATAAATGAATTAATTAATTAAATAAAGATTTATTTAATTAATAGAAGAATTAGGCTTAAAATAATTAAATAAATAAATATATTTATTTAATTAGACATGACAATTTTAGGTGTCTACACTCGCCACTTAACAAATTTTTCATCAGATAGTGTGGTTGGTTTTGATAGAGATTGTCGAGGGTCATGCGTGTGATCTTCCGCAGCTTAGCATATTTTGCAATATACAGAGCTCTTTTTTGGGCAACCTTCATAATATTCCTCATTTCCTCTAGCATGGGCAGAAGAGATGCTAAAGTTAAGAGTGTCTCTAGATTACTTAACCTCCGAAGAAGGTCAAGAAATTTTGGTTGATCTAATTTGTCGTGAGTTGTTTGAAATAGTCCAACCAAGGATGGATATTCTGAAAAAACTCAATGCATTGGACCATCCAAAGAGATCCATCTGGTATCATTATCCTTGAGAAGCTTATTCCCATCAATTATTCCATTAGCAAAGTGTTGAAATTCCATAAATCACTTGCGACTTCGACAGAAGTGTGAGTAGAGTTCTCTAATTAAAATTTCAATTTTTTTTACCGAAGCAAACTTGCTCACAATTCCAAAAGCTCGATTCATTATGTGAGTCATGCAGTGAATTGCAGTAATGTATGGTGCAATTGAAGTTTCAATCTTTGTACAAAGACTGTTCATGTGACCTTGCATTACTGAAGCTTCATCTGCTCCAATACAAACCAATTTTTTGGCTACCGTCATGTCATCTATACCTCCATATTCAATTAAACTTCTATTTACTAGTTGAAATAAATTTTCCGTTGTTGCACTCTCCTTAATTTTAGCAATAAATAGTAGATGAGGTTGGCAGGTATGATTTTCTACAGTACAAACATGCATGCATACCCATGAATTATTGTCTACTATCGTAACTTCGTCTAAAGAAAATGCAATAAAGTTTGACCCTCTTATTTTTTCTTCTACATCTTCTTTTTCAACCTTAGCAAGACAACTTGCCCATTCCCATCCACTGTTTATTGACCAGTGTCTATTAGGATAGTTAGGAACTTTCAAAAAGTGTAATAAACCACTAATTGATGGGAAATCTGTTATAGCATGCCCTCTGCTCAAAATATAAAAAACAACGCTTAACTGAACAGCTTTTCCCAGTTGTTCTATTTGCATTGCTTTTCCAAAACTAGCTTCAATAGAACCTTTAACTTCAACAGGCTTCGTTTGTATTTTATCATGAAAATAATACTCTTCAACATTCCTCACATGCTTACATTCCTCCTATGTTTTCCATCTTATCACTAATTTTTCAACCCCGTCTATCATTTGTTTTACATAAACTTTACCCATATGCTTTTCTATGGTGTCAATTTTTAGCTGCAACCTAATTTCCTTGTTATGTTTCCAAGTGCAAATCTTACACCTGCATTCTATTGGAGGCTCGCCTTCAATTGGATTCTCCACTAGTTCAATGATTGGATACTTTGATACCCAATTAATTTGAAAATTCCTCACTGATATATCCCACTCCTGATCCTTTTTTTATTGTGGTTCATCCTTTTTTTATCTGGCTTTTCTTTTCCCCTTCCGTGTATTATCATCAATGGCATTATCACCCAAGTTGATTATATCATTCCAGCTAACTTGGGCATCTACCAAATAATCTTCTTCAAGATCATCTAATCTAAGTTATCAGGATCGTTGTCGTCTTCAACATGCGGTGTAGGTTGTGAATTTTGTATGTGTACTTGTGATGATGTGCCTTCCTGATTTTCACCACACTCTTTTCCAAAGGCAAAGTATGAAGACAACGTTATGATTTTTGTTGGCCTCTCATGGCCTTCCCCGCATTCAGATTTCCTACCCTTCTTCCTATTTGACATCTCCAATGAAATAAAGGCTACCAAAAAAATATCAATTTATTGAAGAAGCAATAATAGACTATAAAGTATAATATATGTTTCATTGGCCCTACGACCTACAATCTAGATGTCTGAGGTCTGAATGTCCCGACTGACCACTTGGCACTGACGGGTCACCACTGAATAAAAATGAACTCAACAGTGCAAACAAATATAGATATATTCATAATAACATTATAACACTTCAAAAATATGATCGCTCACCTTTAGGTCACTAGCAGTCACCAATGCAGTCAACAACAATGATTTTCCTTAGTCTGAAACTTCTCTATTAATCATAATTCAGAGCCTAAAACCCACCAAATTGTGTAGAGATAGATCTGATCTTTGCATGTATTTATACCAATCCTTATATGGCAAATTCCGTGAGAATTTTATATGGTATACAAATATTTGGCGAATCTCGCTTAACTATAACACGACTTCTGTAATTTTCGAGGCAATTATGGGTCGTCCAAATAATTGGCAAATACAATATAGTTGGCAAAAGTTGGGCTGAATGGAGACACATGTCGGCAAAATGTCGGGTGTCGGCAAAATGTCGGGTGAATTGGGTCCTCCTAGCTAACAAATATTCACATGCCTATAGGCGAATTATGGTCATCTATTAAGGCAACCTCAGAGAGTGTAGGCAAAAAAAAAAAATTTACCATGTGTCCACCGTATATTGTATTGGTGAAATCCTTGCATAGAAACATTTAATTACATAAAACATATGGCGATCGGGTCATGAATTTGACGAAAATTGGTAATGTTCTAGCGACATGGCCACCCCCTGTCGGTATAAAATATTCGCCATTTCCCGAGTCGCTGACGTGAAAAATTCGCCATTGGCAAACATTCACCTCTAAAGTAATCTCTGAGGCGTAGTATCTTGAGAAATCTCCTCAGATGGTAATTTTATTATAAATGGAGGAGATGAGGCAGGCAAATTTTTTCCTGGCCGTAAGTGAATATCACTTATATGAAGAGAATATGCAAGATATTGATTAGGATTAGGTGAATAAACTTGTTGATATTGATGAGGTTTGTTATTGGGATCTAGCACAGGTTGTGTTGGCAGTTGATTTGTCTTGGGTGGAGTAGCATTAGGAGTTGGTGGAATTAAAGCCAGTTGTTGGGACTATTGTGGTGGCTCCAAGAAACCTGATGATTGGTTTGACCATTTTTGTCCTTCCCTCCATTGCAGTGACTGTTACCAGTTACCTTGAGGTGGTGACCAATTCCCTTATGGCTACTTCCACTAAAAGTAAGGGCTATGATAATTGGTCCAAGGGTTTTGAGAGCTATTCCAAGGCTAAGGAGTATAATTCCCAAAATTTTGGGAATATGGAGGTTGCCACTGATTATTTTGTGCATTAAAGTTCATATAAGGACCAGAAAAAGATAATGGAGCTTGTGGCATACCTTGTCTCGAAGGCCAAGGCCTTCGTTGTGCAACATAAAAGAGTTTTTCATCATCTTCCTAAACTGGCTTGAAATCTGGAGGAGCCTGCTGGCTGTCAATTATAGCGAGGAGTTTACACTTGCAGTCCTTTTTTCTTTTACCGACAATGAGGACAAAACTCAATGAGCATGGCCTTTGCTTCTTCATGCTTCTTCCTTGCTTGAAGTATATCCAACTGAGTAGCCATAATTTTAATAATATCCTCTTTAAAGTCTTTTAGCAAATGAGTTATCTCCATCCTTGAAACTGTTGTAGATGCTTTTGGTGTTGAAGAGCCAGGCCTATAGTGTCTTTCTTTCTTGGCTGAAGCTACGAAATATTTTTGACAGATCTTCCTGATGTCATCCCATTGAACTTGAGTAATGTCTCCTCCTCCCATGAGGTCCAATGATTCAATACAGTCCTCATTGACTCCCCTTAAAAAAATCAATTTCAAAGATTCTTCACTCAAGGTGTTATGCTTGGATTTCCTGGCACTGAACAAAAATCTCTCAAGATAATCTTCTAGACTCTCATCTTCTTTTTTTGTCATCTAGAAGATATCATCACCATGTCGATCCATTCCCCTACAATAATCTTTATACTTCTCCAAGAAGTTTTCCCTTCATTTCATCCCAGGCAGTGATTACATCTCTACCTAAACTCATAAACCACCTAAGAGAAGCTTTCTTTCAGAGTAGCAGGAAATAACTTGAGTTTATGGGCATCAGTGGTATAGTCATAACTTCTATAGAGGATGTCAAATTTGAATAGAAAGGTATCTGGATCTACCGTGACCAAGTTGTAAAACTTTGGAAGAGAGGAGGCTAGTATATTCTTCAAGTTTGCATTATCATGTTGGTCAGGAATAGGAAACTCAAATGTTGGGTTTGCAGGCAGAGGTGGAGGATTTGCTACCATTGGTCCTTGATAAAGAACTAAAGGTAAAAAAATTTCTGAGGGGGTTCGTTTAAAAATTCAAGGTCTCCCTCCAATAAATCAAAAACACCTTGGTTTCTAGTTTGCACGAAAGTCTCAACAAAAGGATTTATTTATGGGGCTTGATCTGATCTTATTTCACGAGTGGAATGTGAGGGAAGAAATCTTCCTAATGCATCTCTTCTTCTTCTATGCATGCATATTTTATGAAGGAATTATAAGAGCTAATTCTTAAAGCAAACTAAGAAGGTTTAAAACTAATGGTTACAACAGGTTCTTAATTTGGCACCATCCCCGACAACGGCACCAAAAATGTTAGTCCTCACAATTGGAATGGCAACTAGGTTATAAAAAATCAATTCAAGGATTGGACATCCTTACTGAACAACTAACTTTCCTGTAGCAAAGGCTCATTTACTTTATTGACCAGGGATGTAAACTTCAAACGGGTGAGCACTATATGTGCACTAAGTTCAAATTGCAACCATTCTATCCTATTGCTAGAAAAGGAAATTCTCTAAAATAAATATGCAAAAACATGATGAACTAATACTTTATCAGAACTCACAACTAAAAGTAACTTAAGCAAATGCTACTAAATGACAATGTTCTGGCCAACGGATAGGAGCTACTCTACCCATTGTGGCTGCAGGAACAGACACAGGAACTATTTCCAGTGACTGTAGGAACAGTAGAATGCCAAAACAACAACTATTGCAAGATGGAAATTAACTGAAAAAGCACAAACTACTCACCAAGTGGGCCCCCTTGAGTGAGTATATCTAGAACTCTAGATAGCAACTGATAATCTCAAAATAACATTGTCTTCTTTATTCCAAATTGATTGCAAAATACATGACTCTGAAAACTGGATACTATAAATTCTATGATTGTTTCATCCTCCTTGAGAGGAGATAGAGACCTTTTATTTATAAGGAAACTTTAGTATAGATTCCTAACTGATCAACCCACATCCCAAAGGAATAGGCAAACAGGTTTATTGTATTAAAGAAGAAGTCAGCGTAAGAAAATAGAACAACAATTATTCTGCAGATGAGAAGATATAGTGCGACTTCCTTCCTAGATTTAAGCTCCACTAGGAACAATTATGAATGTTCCACAAACCGCTCTGCTGAGGAAGTGATCAAGTGGTTATGATCTTCTTCAATGCTGATCCACTTTGAATGGGTTTGCATCATAGCAGCATGTTGATGTTCCTCTTAATCGCCAGCTTAGTCTTTATTTCTTCTTGGCTGACCCTGCATCATGACGTTAATGTGCACAAAAGCATGTGTATCTATTGATGTTAACATGACATAAATTAAACCACATTCTAAGATTGAATTAGACAATTTGCATAGATGAACCATTTAAAAATCATTAGATAACAACCCTAGGTATATGATGAATCAATTCTAGAAATACTTAAAAATACATCAACTAGGAAAGTCTTCTGACCCAAATATTACCTAGACACAAGACCTAAGCAGAAATTCTATGAGAAAAATCTATCAAAATAGAGCCATTATTTTGGCTTATCAACAATATCATTGGATGGTAAGACTAACACTGATAATGTTTATTATGTTGAAGGTTTAAAGTATAATCTTTTAAGTGTAGGTCAGATGGTGGATAAAGGATTTCATTTACAATTCAAGGATGGAAAATGTAAGATCATCAATAGATCTAGTTTGGAAATAGCTTTTGGAACTCAGACCAATGAAAATATCTTTCATTTGAACTTCGGTGAGAAAGCTTGCTTGATTGATCAGATTGATGAAAGTTGGTTATGGCATAAGAGGGTGTGTCATGTAAATTTTGATTGCATAGTGAATATCAGTTCAACACGGGTTGCTAGAGATTTGCCCAAAATTGTCAAACCTCATAATCTGATATGTAGAGAATGTCAAATGGGTAAGCAAGTCAAAATTTATTTTAGAAGCATACATAATAAATCTAATGAAATTCTTGATCTTATTCATACTAATTTGTGTGGAATGGCAATGACTAAAAGTTTTCAAGGTGACAGATACTTTATGTTACTTATTGATGATTATTCTAGAATGATGTGGGTAGCACTTTTGAAAGAAAAATATGAAGCTTTTGAGAAATTCAAAATAGTCAAAGCTATGGTTGAGACTGAGACAGGACTAAAGATAAAGTGTTTGAGATCATATCAAGGTGATGAGTTTACATCTGGTGAATTCAACAACTTTTGTGAGAAGAATGGAATCAGAAGACAACTTTTTGCACCTAGAACTCCATAGCAGAATGGATTGGTGGAAAGGAAGAACACAATCATATTGGATGCGGAAAGGACTATGATGACAAAAGCTAAATTGTTTGATATTTATTGGAGGGAAGGTGTCAATACAAATGTATACACTTTCAACAGAGTACACATAAAAAGTGATACTGGTAAGACTCCTTATGAATTATGGTTTGGTCATACTCCTACTGTCAAATATTTTATAATTTTTGGAAGTAAATGTTGCATTAGAAGAGATGATGCATTGGGAAATTTTGATCCTCGAAGTGATGAAGGAATATTTTTGGGTTATTCTACCAAGAGAAAAGCATATAAATGTTATAACAAAAGATTGAATAGGATAACAAAGAGCATAAATGTCAAGGTGGATGAACATGGCATTAATCAGATCAGATCATATGACTATGCACCAGAAGATGAATTTATCAGATTTAAACTAGTAATGTGTGAAGCTGCTCAGAATAGTGAACCTGTCACTGTGGTAACAACAAAAACTTAACTATGACAGAGGAACATTAGAAAGAGTCAGTAAATCAAGAAAATTCAAAGACTCCTAGGTATGTGAAACTAAATCATTCTGAAGATCAAATAATTGGAGATAAAAGAAAAGGTGTGATGACTAGGAGAAGGCTAGCTATTGATAAAGGTATTTTCATTTGTCAAACTAAGTATGTGAAGGAGTTAATAAATTTGGACTTGACAATTCCAAACATGTCGGTACTCCTATGATAATCAGTTGCAAATTGTCAAAGGATGATGAATCCTCTAAAGTGAATCCAATTAGATACAAACCAATGATTCGTGGATTGTTGTACTTAACTCAGACTAGACTTGATATTATGAATGTTGTTTGTATTGCCTCTAGCTTTCAATCAAATCCTAGAGAAACTCATGATATTGTTGTTAAGAGGATATTCAGGTATTTGGCAGGTACAACAAACCTTGGGTTATGGTATCCAAAGAATGATGACTTTAGATTATGTGCATATACAGATTGTGATTGCGCAGGAGATGTAGATGAATGGAAGAGCACTATCAGTGGTGCATTCTTTCTTGGGAAGAAGTTGGTTTCATGGCTTAACAAGAAACTGTAATGCCCCGCCAGGAAACCCCGAAGGGATAAGCCAAAATACAAGATAAGAGTGCAATAATTTTATTTTTTTTTAAAGATACACAACATAAGGATACAACAAGATATCAAAGATTCAGATTACATAGCGGAAGACATCAACTAACACCTAAAGAGTTTCCCAACGAGATTACTTAAATTCCACAATTCACCTAACTCACACAATTAGTCCAATAAGCTAATTATCGTAATAACGAGATAATTCTTAATCAGGATAATTTCTTTCACAAGATGGAAATATTAATCACAAGCAAAGATTCAACCATTAAGATCTATTCATAATCTTCATTCAAGCTTTTCATAAGAAATACAAGCCATACATCTAATATTCTAACACACTAGAATTTCATCATAAACATATGAGATCTTTTCAAGCATATTTAATTTTCTAACCACAACTGAATAGATTCCATTACTCTAAGTTACATTCTTTCATATTCCAATTTATTGCATTTTAAAAGACGATTGCATACTAGCATCTATGATAAATCTCATCTAAACCACTTATGCATTCGATCAAAAGGCATTCAAGAAGAACTGCATATAAGCATTTAAAGTTAATTCCATTTATCCACTTATCCATTCTAACATAAGCTAAATATACATGACAAAGCTGAATAAGGGAAACATAAGAGAATAACATCACATAACACCATAATGATCTCGGAGTTCACCCCTAAAGGGCTACATCTCTGGGTCTGCTCAACTGCAAGATCCCTCTGATAAATAATAAAGTTAAGAGTACAAGAGGTTACACCATTACAATCCGGCCATCAAGGCGAAAATAAACAATATACACACGACCACATCGGTCAATCAATACATAAACGATCCTTGAAAAAGAAAGGATCCAGCTGAACATAATCAAAGCTAATTCAAAGGTCCAGAAGAGCATCCACAAGACTGAGCCATCACCACCCAAGGTCTAACATGAAACCGATACTCACAAGGGCAGAGACAAAAGGACGACCCACAAAGGTACTCCTAACAGGACAAACGACAACACACTAGTGAACGTAGGGACAAGTGTCATCACACAACCTGGTATGGTTACCATGGCAAGTCTTCATAGGTCCCGGCCCCATACACTGGGTTACCCTGGCAATCTAATCCGAGCCTCCGGCCCATCCAAGCCTCATGTGGACCCACACATCCTCTCGTGAAGACAAGGGTGATGGTTTGCCATTTCAGGCCTTCTCACAGCATGTCGGGTCTATGTTAGCACTCGTCCCATGTGTGAGGCACATTTTATCTTACTTAGAGATTACATTCTAATCTACTGTTAGGTTATCACTTATTAGACTCACTTTCGACGGGTTACCCAGCAGCCACTTTGGGCGTGGCCCCCAATCGAAAGCCACTTTCCCATACGACACTAGACTATACTCAGACGAACTCAAAAACCAAGGAATACACATGGTCGGACGAACGGAGTTCAAGAAGGAGGGAACAACTATCTGGTCAAACACGACTCATCATTCGACACCCACACAAAGGATATGACCAAATATGACACAACCACAAAACAACAGTCAACTCAAAACTGAGGACAGAAACAGGTACCCCAAATCATTCCATACGACTGGGTCCTAACAAACAAAGCACGACTTGCCATTTCATAAGCAAAAGCGAATACAGAAATTAAACTCGCATAGGTAATATTCAACAGATACAATCTTTCCGAATTGATCTAAACAGTAAAAGTCGACCAAGTTTCCTACAAGATCTATATCAGATTACAGTTATCTACCTCATCTAGGAATAGATTGTTCTTGGTTTTCTAACTCTCTAAGGTTCATTGCATCGAACATACAAAAATACGCCATAACGAGTTCTTTAACCAATTTCACAAGAATATAATTTAAACAACCATTGACCAATTAATTAAGATATTTAATCTTCAATTAAAACATCATTGACGTACTAGTTCAAAATAAATCCTACAAGTTTGTCTTTTCTAGAACCAATTTACACTATACAGATCAAGGAAATATACATATTTAGGGAAGCCAAATAAAGAAAATCCATTCCCAGATTAACAAATTGTTTCCTTGAGCATATAAAGAAAATTACAAAAATTAACTATTAATTAATGAATATATTTAATAATTCGTGATTGATTAAATATAACAAATTAATAATTAATACCAAAGTGACAAATTAAGTATTTAATTACCAAAATATGCATTAAAATAAGATGAGTTTTGAATATTAACTATTTTTTTTTTTTTTACATTATACAATAAATCAATAACAACTCATACTTGAATTTTTAATTAAATGCCAATATTTATAATAATCAAAAAACTTAATAAAAATATTAAACATTAAATCATATTAAAATATTATATTTTTTTTTTGATAATAAAAAAAAACTATTAAAAAAAAACGTTTTTATTTCTTTTTATAAAAAGAAACCATGCAAAAAGGGGAGGGTACCCACGTGGAACCCCACGTGGGCCCCCCCTTGGGAGCTCTCGCTGCCCATGGTAGCACTGCTACCAAAGGTAGCAGGCAGTTGCCATTGGCAGCGCTGCTAACCTTTGGTTGCAGTCCGCTACCATGGTAGCAGCTGCCTCCCGCGTGGTGGGGGTTTGTGCCTAGCCACATGGGATGTTAAAAATATTATTTTTTTTTCTATATTTTTTTTTATTAAACTTGCTTAGTGTGTAAAACACAGTCTGGAAAAACAGTCTCCCAGAGACTAACAAAATATTACTTTTTTTTTTTAAATTAATTTACTGTGATTAAAAACACAGTCAGCCTCCCAGAGACTTAAAACAACCAATTTTTATTTTTTATTCTTAAAACACACAGCTTCAAATCACCTTAAAATGAGGATTTTCCCAGCAAGGATAAAGCTTTAAATCCTCAACAAAATTTGAAGAATATCAAACTATGATAATTTCTTCAACAAAACCCATACTTGGGCAAAATGGGCATTTAAACTCAATAACTCAACCATTCTTCCCAACAACATTTAATTTCTAAAAATGAATTTGAATTTGAGAATACCCAATGGAGATTTAAACAAGAGTTCCTCATGAACAGCCATTTCCAATTGATATCCAATATTTGGTTTTGAAAAAAAAACAAGAACAATACAATCAGAAATCAAAGAGATGGTTCTAAATCCTACCTTATCTCGCATTCCTGGCAAGATCTGCTGAAGAGCCCCAATCTGCAACTCCAGGAATCCTTCCCCATCCAAAACCCCCCAAATTTCATCCAAAAACTTTCTCCAACAAAATATTTTCCAAAAATGTCCATCCTCCTAAATTTCCCAAAATTTTAGGTTATAAGGAAGAGTTGACCAAAATTCCATTTTTGGAATTAAAATTTTTATTTAAAAATAATTCTCAAAATTAATTCTTTTCTAACTATATCAACAATTAAATTGCTTTCCAATTAAAATTCGATTTTTCTCATTTAATTCAATTTACCCTTTCTAATTTCAAAAGCCAACAGAATACAATTAAATCTATTGCAATTAAATACAAAACTTTCTTTTTCGACAGCATATACAAAATGCATTTAATATTCAGAATCAGCTGTTTAATTGAACTTACTCCCAAATTAAAACGAGCAATCCAATATCAACGAAAATCGCATAATGAAATCCCGATTAATCTAGTCCATTAATCTCTAATGCACAAATACATATATAATCAAAATAATTACTAAGGACTAATTAATCAATTTAACCATACACACCAAGCACGCAAACCGAGAAGGTCAACCAAACAGACGACTCGCAAACCCAACCAAAAAGGGATTACCGACGGCGACTGACGATGCTCACTTGAGCACGACTAAGGTCCACTAGGGTCCTACGACCGACTAAACCGACTCTAAGGATTAAAGAGGTACACTCAAACCTGCAAATCCAGGTGAAGACGAACCTCGCACTCATGCGGCATTGTACCTGAAATCTCCTGCAACCAAGAGTCATACATGCATACATATATAAAATTTAATGAAAGCGTTAGCCCGATATTAATATCACGAAATAGGAACACTAAACAACTTGCATACAACTAGTGTGGGAACCACATCAACAGCTATGCATTAAATCAAACATCTGACTATAATCATTATATTAAAATAAACTAACCAAGATTAAACCACGATTAGAAATTGATTAGGGCAGGGGTACTACAGAAACAATCATGTACTTCATTTTCTACTACTGAAGCAAAATATGTAGTTGCTACTACCAACTGTACTCAGATTTTATGGATAAAACAAATGTTAAAATATATAAGGGTAAGTTATGATGATCCTATTGTTATTCAATGTGATAATACTGCTACTATTGATATATCAAATAATCCAATATTCATTCCAAATCAAAACATATTTCTATAAGGTACAATTTCTTGAAGGAAAAGGTGGAAGCAAAGGAAGTAAGATTGGTTTATGTGCCTACTAAGGAGCAGATTGTAGATATTTTAACTAAACCATTATCTAAAGATAATTTTGGATATCTCAGATATCAGTTGGGGGTTACCAACCCTCCAGGAGAGACTTAGAGATGCAGAAATGCATCAATCTGGTAAGCATATCAGATATTTTCTTTGATCTGGGTTGATGAGATGATGCTACCACTCAGGGGGAGTAGTCAGTTGTTTGGTTCAGTATTTTTGATCTGGTATATTTCCTTTTTCATTGATGTCAAAGGGGGAGAGGTGGTATTCATGTGAAAATCAGTCATATCTTTGAGGGAGATTGTTGGCATTCCTTGGCACTTGGATATTTTTCACATTCAGTGTTGCCATCAATGCCAAAGGGGGATATTATTGGCAATATGTTGGATTTGGTTAAGTTTTTTCATTTATGTCAACACTGTATCCCAATTGGAGACTATCCCAGTTGGACCTATCCCAGTTAGTCTTGGTGATCATCTTGGTTTTGGCTATGATTTTGATCTGGTATGATCAGATCTCTGGAATCGGTTTTAGATATTTACTCTGAATGGTTATATGCTTGCTATATTTTGTTGGTTCATTATTTGGTGCTTTGGTTGTTATCTCTTTTGGTATTTACCAATACCGGCTAGCTTCTAACTTTCCCAGTTAGCTTTACTAGTAAGTGATATTTGGTGTTTTGGTCAGACGATCTTGGTCCAGCTTATGGAATCAATTTCTATCATGTTGAAGGTGCTTCTTGATCATATTCTGAGTGTTTGGTGACTTTGCATTTGTCGGCGTGTTGTTATGGTGGTCCTATTTGGATCCGATTAGACTTTTTGTTTTACTTCACTAAGGGTTTCTATCGACTGGTGAAGCGCGTTGGATTTTGGTCTTAGTGAATTTTTGTACGGATGGAATTGTTTGGTTACTTTATTTAGGTCCATGCTATGTAATATAAATCATAATATTGGTCTGGTGATAACATGTAATGTAATTTTTGTTATTATGGGTTTAGGGTTTAGCCGACCTTGTCAATAAGGTTGATGATCTGTATTTTTAGGTGACTTATTCATGTAATTTGGAGATCGGTGGGATGGATGAGATGGATGGTTATGTTTGCATTATCAGAGGAAGGTTATGTGTGAACAAGTGATCTATCATTCGGTGAAGGTTTTTGTATTGTAGGGAAGACATTTGTGCTTAACCAGAACTGTATCAAGCATTAGGAGATGCTACTTTCACAGTTCATTCTTTCTAGATTGTAGTCTGATGTTTTTGTAAGTCAGTGAGACTTCCTTTGTGATGAGCTGTGTGCTCTAGGATGTTGGCCTTTCTGCAAGTGTAGACCCCATTGTGATTGTTCACAATACTATTGCAGAGTATTCATCTGATTGTGGGTAGGGTTTCCCACTGTGATTTTTCCCTTTAGCGGGTTTTCCACGTCAAAATATTGGTGTTGTGTGTATTGAGCTTTCATGTTCTATTCTTCATTGTGTTGGTTCCTTTGTGCTTTGGTTTAATGGTTTTGATATGTATAAGTTCTTATTTCTGATGGTAAACTGATTCACACCCCCCCCCTCTCAGTTTACTCCTGGTATCAGATCTGTCTAACAGCAGCCACCCTTATAAAAGGAATAAAATAATGTTTATAATTTTATTTATTGAATTTATAATATCAATAAATGTTGATGTTTTAATTATAATATATTTATATAAATATTTTTGTGTTTTGAATATTTGATATTTGTTTGGTACTATAATATTTTATTTATTTACTTATCTTTACATGGAAACAAAATATCATTTTTAGTTTTATGTGTAATAATAATTTTCCTTTGGGTATATGCACGAAGTTGTGGTACCAAAAAGGTGCCACACTTCCAAAAAAAATAAAAAAGCACATAAGGCACACGCCTTATAAGGCGCACGCACTATAGGGCACGCACCCTATAGTGTGTGTGCCTTATAAGGCGTGCATTGTAAACTTCATAAAAACCCTACTCCGCATTTTGGATGCATTTTGCATTCCAAACACGCATTTTGGCGTTTCTGGGTGCCATTTTCTTGCGCTCACTCTTTGTAAAAGCTTGAAATTGGGCACTAAGTTGTCCATCTCTCATCAAAATTTCACCACACCATCGAAGAGCTTGAAGAGGTATGTATTTTTATTTTCTTATTGTCAATTTTTTTATTAATTTGAAGATTAAACTAGGTTTATTGATTTAAATTTATTTTCATTACCAGGAAATGAGATTAGCCAAGAAAATGTTGAAAACACTCAATCACCTCCTCATGAAGACCATATTGAAGAAGAAGCACATCAATCACCTCCTCATGAAGACCATATTGAAGAAGAAGCACATCAAGAACCTCCTACAATCCCTAGACATCCCATAGGTACACAAGAAAACCTATTAGGTCAAATAGAAAATAGCCAAAAAGAGCTTGAAGGTTTAATCACAAGGCTAAAAGATCCCACTGGAACAAACTCCCATAGGACAAACCTTGCCAGTTCTTTGCAATCTATTGGATCTCACATACAATCTGTGAGTGGGAAAATAAATTTTTGGTCCCGTAAGAAGAAAGAACAAAAGCAATTTTATGCTGACAAATTATCATATGCGGCAGTGAAGAAAAAGAAAATTAATAAATTTGACTTGTGTGCTCTTTTTATAGAACCCCAAACGAATCAACCTTTACACCCTGGATGTAGGAGATTCCCTAATCATTGGTGTCATCATGAAGGAATTAAGAAAAAATTTTGGGATAGGTGGTGGATGGTATTTGATCAGCCCCCATGCAATAATCATGAGGTACCCCAATACTTTCTGAGAAAATTGTCATGTGAGTTTGTCCTTAATGAGATCCCAAACTATTTTGATTTTCTAGATTTCCAAGGTAGAGGTGGGGGTTCCTCGCATGATAGAGAGGGTGCACAGCGTGATCCAAATCTTCCACCAAGACCCTTGGACAGACCTATGGTGGAGCATGTTATTATTCCTTCCATTGTGAAGGAGAGTATTGAGGTCGAAACTCTAGACTCGATTAGCTCACTCACTCAGACCCTTATACAGTATGCTAGGCCTCTAGTAGAGGGTGATGTGATTGATGATGTTGATTCTTCTAGGCATCGAGTTCCAGCTCATTTTTGTTGATCTTGTGGTTCTCTTTGCACTTATGATCCTAATAATTCTGAGAATGCACGTACACGAGCGGAGTTTGCTACAGAGAACATTGTCATGACATAATCCTTGCTGAACGAAACATTTGGCATTGATACCCAGGTGAATTTCATTACAAGTTCATTTCATTCTTTTTATTAAATCTTATATGTGAATTTGAGAATATATCTAAATTAGTAAATTATTATGATAAAAAATCAGGGTCAAACTGTTCACAATACTAGCAACATTCCTGCAGCACCCTTTTTCACTACTTCGTCGACTCCACAGGTATACAACGAGTGAAAAAATATAATTATTATATGTAGATAGTTGAACCTTATGTGAATAATGTTCTAATTACTCATTTTGGATGTCAAATAGTTTGATGCTAGAGCTTCAACATCAACACCTCGTAGTGTCTTTCATCGACAATCTTTCACCCAGGTAAACAATTTATCTTTAATGTTGTTATTAAATAATATAGATAGTTTTGGCGATTAATCAATATACTTTGTTTAATTTTCAGATGTTGACATCAGAGACTCCTCCTACTATCCGCGCGTTAATGGAGTGCAGTATTGTTGCAGCAGTAGCACGTTCAACTGCTTTAATAGAAGTATGAGACATATTTGTAAATTTAGTAAATTTAGCATTACATTTGTTATCTTAATAATATGTTATTGAAAATTTTAAAGACACTTGTATTTAGTTTAATTTATATTGTGATGCTTACAGGAGGGGCTTGTCACTCCAGATCATGAACGTGCACCTATTGTGGATGAACATCATGATTATTTGTATGTGGTAAGTGACTATTCTATTATATGTCATTCTAAAATTCAATTTTTGTATATGCTAACATCATTCTTTTCATTGTATCAGGTGGAGTTACAAAAAGTCTGGAGAGGAGGTCGAGTGGATGTACTCGAAAGACACCTACATCATATACATCTCCATCCCCTCGACAGACAAAGATATCTCATGATTTGTTTCCTTCCCCTAGAGGAAAATGAATAGAATAGGGTCCTATGTTGTATGCCTATATGGCAATTTTGAACATATGTTTTGTATTACGAATATGTGACATTCTATTGCCATATGGCTTTTGGCAAGCTCCTATTTGACTTTATTGGATACCATGTTGTATGCCTAAATGGCAAATTTGAACATATGTTTTGTATTACGAATATGTGACATTCTATGTCCATATGGCTTTTGGCAAGCCCCTATTTGACTTTATTGGATATCATGTTGTATGTCTTTATAGCAATTTTGAACATATGTTTTGTTTTATGAATATGTGAAATTCTAAGCCCATATGGCTTTTGGCAAGCCTATTTGTTTGTATTGGATATATTTGATAGTTTTAATGGTATACAATGTTGCATGGATTGTAGCTTTTTGGTTAATGCAAATCATTTATCATAGTTATCCATAATTGCAATACAAATGATTAGATGAATAATTGCACAAAGTTTATTGTTACTTAAGCTTTGAACCTAAATATGTGTTTGTAATCCAAGACACAAGTCACCCCGATGCGTACGAGCTGACGGTTTGGTGCCACAACACGGCCCCGCAGGAGCAGACGGATCGTTCTTATGATTAACGGGTGCCGAGAAACGCTATGTCGAATATTGACAACTTTGAGCAATTTGAGCACTTGGGCGATTTCGCTGCTAGGGTGTGGCCCGCAATGATCAGGCGAGTTAGAGAGCAAAAAGAAGTCATTCCTAGCATAAACCCGACCACCCCAACACGTACGAGCTGATGGTTTGGTGCCGCAACGAGATGATTGAAATATGGGGCATTGTGCAACTTTTCATTGAACTCATCCGACGCTTTTTGTCGCAACCCAGAAAGAGTCACCACGAGCAACTGGATCTAAGTCTACTAAAACCAAGAGAGGTTTTTTCAAAGTGCCATAACATGACCCCGCAAGATCAGACAGAGAATTCTTATGATTAACGGGCACCGAGAAACGTGATGCCAAATATTGACAACTTTGAGCAATTCGAGCACTTAGGCGATTTCGCTACTAGGGTGTGTCCCACAACGATCGGGTGAGTTGGAGAGCAAAAAGAAGGCATTCCTAGCGTAAACCCAGCCACCCCGACATGTACAAGCTAACGGTTCAGTGTCGCGACAAGAGGATTGAAATATGGGGCATTGTGCAACTTTTCATTGAACTCATATGACGCTTTTTGTCGCAACCGAGAAAGAGTCGCCACAAGCAACTAGATCCGAGTCTACCAAAACTGAGAGAGGATTTTTTAGAGTGCCATAACATGACCCCATAGGATCAAATGGATCATTCTTATGATTAATGGGCGCTAAATAATGTGATGCCGAATATTGACAACTTTGAGCAATTTGAGCACTTGGGCAATTTCACTGCTAGGGTGTGTCCCGCAATGATAGGGAGAGTTGGAGAGAAAAAAGAAGGCATTCCTAATGTAAACCTAGCTACCTCAACACGTACGAGCTGACAGTTCGGTGTCGCGACGAGCGGATTGAAAGATGGGGCATTGTGCAACTTTTCATTGAACTCATCGGATGTTTTTTGTCGCAACCGAGAAAGAATCGTCACGAGCAACTGGATCTGAGTCTACCAAAATCAAGAGAGGCTTTTTTAGAGTGCCATAACATGACCCTGCAAGATCAAACAGATCATTCTTATGATTAACGGGCACGGAGAAACGCGATGTCGAATACTGAAAACTTTGAGCAGTTTGAGCACTTGGGCGATTTCGTTGCTAGGGTGTGTCCGACAACAATCGGGCGAGTTGGAGAGAAAAAAGAAGGCATTCCTAGCATAAACCCAGCCACCCTGACGCGTACGAGATGACGATTCGGTGTCGCGATGAGAGAATTGAAATATGGGGCATTGTGCAACTTTTCATTGAACTCATTTGACGCTTTTTGTCGCAACCGAGAAAGAGTCACCACGAGCAATTGGATCCAAGTCTACCGAAACTAAGAGAGGCCTTTTTAGAGTGCCATAATATGGCCCTGCAAGATTAGACGGATCGTTCTTATGATTAACAGGCGCGGAGAAACACGATGTTGAATATTGACAACTTTAAGCAATTTGAGCACTTGGGCGATTTCACTGCTAGGGTGTGTCCCGCAATGATCGGGTGAGTTGGAGAGAAAAAAGAAGGAATTCCTAACGTAAACCTAGCCACCCCAACACCTACAAGCTGATGGTTTGGTGTCGCAACGAGAGGATTGAAATATGAGGCATTGTGCAACTTTTCATTGAACTCATCTGACGCTTTTTGTCGCAACCGAGAAAGAGTCGCCACGAGCAACTGGATCCGAGTCTACCAAAACCAAGAGAGGATTTTTTAGAGTGCCATAACATGACCCCATAGGATCAAATGGATCGTTCTTATGATTAATGGGCGCAGAGAAACACGATGCCGAATATTGACAACTTTGAGCAATTTTAGCACTTGGGCGATTTCGCTACTAGGGTGTGTCCCGCAACGATCAGGCGAGTTGGAGAGAAAAAAGAAGGCATTCCTAGTGTAAACCTAGCCACCCTGATGTGTACAAGCTGACTGTTTGGTGCCGTGATGAGAGGATTGAAATATGGGGCATTGTGCAACTTTTCATTGAACTCATCTGACGTTTTTTGTCGCAACCGAGAAAGAGTCGCCACGAGCAACTGGATCCGAGTCTACCAAAACCAAGAGAGGCTTTTTTAGAGTGCCATAACATGACCCTACAGGATTAGATGGATTGTTCTTATGATTAACGGGCGCGGAGAAACATGATGCCGAATATTGACAACTTTGTGCAGTTTGAGCACTTGGGCGATTTCACTGCTAGGGTGTGTCCCGCAATGATTAGGTGAGTTGGAGAGAAAAAAGAAGGCATTCCTAGTGTAAACTTAGCCACCCTGATGCATACAAGTTGACGGTTCAGTGCCGCGATGAGAGGATTGAAATATGGGGCATTGTGCAATTTTTCATTGAACTCGTCTGATGCTTTTTGTTGCAACCAAGAAAGAGTCGCCATGAGCAACTGGATCCGAGTCTACCAAAACTGAGAGAGGATTTTTTAGAGTGCCATAACACGACCACTCAGGATCAGATGGATCATTCTTATGATTAACAGGAGCAGAGAAACGTGATGCCGAATATTGACAACTTTGAGCAATTTGAGCACTTGGGCTATTTCGCTGCTAGGGTGTGTCCCGCAATGATCGGGCGAGTTGGAGAGAAAAAAGAAGGCATTCCTAGCATAAACCTAGCCAACCCAATGCATACGAGCTGACGGTTTGGTGCCACGATGAGAGGATTGAAATATGGGGCATTGTGCAACTTTTCATTGAACTCATTTGATGCTTTTTGTTGCAACCGAGAAAGAGTTGCCACGAGCAACTGGATCCGATTCTATCGAAACTGAGAGGTTTTTTTAGAGTGCCATAACATGACCCTATAGGATCAAACAGATCATTCTTATGATTAACGGGCACGAAGAAACACGATGTTGAATATTGACAACTTTAAGCAATTTGAGCACTTGGGCGATTTCACTGCTAGGGTGTGTCCCACAACGATCGGGCGAGTTGGAGAGAAAAAAGAAGGCATTCCTAGCATAAACCTAACCACCCCAATGCGTACGAGCTGACAGTTCGGTGTCGTGACGAGCGGATTGAAATATGGGGCATTGTGCAACTTTTCATTGAACTCATCTGACACTTTTTGTCGCAACCGAGAAAGAATCGCCACGAGCAATTGGATCCGAGTCTACCAAAACCGAGAGAGGATTTTTTAGAGTGCCATAACATGACCCCGCAGGATTAGACGGATTGTTCTTACATGTCACTAACATCGAGAAAAACCATGCCAAATTTTGACAATTTTTCACACTTTGAGTGATTGACAACAAATGAGCATTTTTTACATCTTTTACCATATTAGCAGGGTATACTTCATGAAATGATCCCATGTGATCTGTAATGGTCCAAAATGACATTATTTACATAAAATCACATAAAACAAGACAAAAACACAATTTTTTATTTTACAATTCCTCAAGTAGTCAAAAATACAAGTCATGTACATATATCCAAATAAGATTGAACCCAGAATTTTTTACATTTACATTTAATCCAATGAACCATCTGGATCTGCTCTACTCTTTATCGTGTCTAGTATGGCCTCATGGTCAGACTCGCGAACCTTCCATAGTTCTTGTTTAGTGGTCTACCCCCATATCTGATCAAATGAGCATTTGAAGCTACAACAAGGTTAGAATAATGAAGAATCTTCCTATGTGTCTCGAAGTCCTCGAACAACCACAAGTTAGACTTCTTCATTGGGTACCTTCTAAGCCATGTACCAGTAACAACTACTGATCCTGTGGGGTACTCAATATTTTCTCCATCTACCACAGGGAAATCCAATTTCTTTTTTGTGTCCACACAACGACACAGGTAATAATATGTTCCTTCTTCATTGTCTTCAGCTGCAATTACTGCATAACATGCCCTGCAATGATAAAGTGAGAAGAATTTAGCAAACAACTAAGGTAAAATATTAAAGTACAAAAAATTGCATGTGGATAATTTACCTGGTTCGACTAAATCTGACACATGGTCAAAGTCAATTGATGCTTCCATCTGTGTGAGTTGTAGTGCACTCGGAGGTTGGTATGTCTCAAGTGGGATTAGAGGTCTCATACACCATTCGTCCACCCACTCCTTTGACTCACAATCATTATAGGCACCATCTCTACATGAAGAACAATAACATGCCATCCGCTATGTATGGATAGTCCATGAACCTGCATTAGAGCTTTTGAAAGAGTGTAGCTCACTTGATCCTGTCAATGTACAACAATCTTCTAATTTTGCAATGTTATTATCATCTACCAACCAAAGAAATCTGCGAACTAAAGACTTACCTTGATTACCTGGACCAATTGTACCATTGCACCATTGAACAATTGATTTTGCATCTTTCAACTTTGTATTCCCTTTGTACTTTAACTCTTCTCGTGCTAAAGCTCTTTTAATACATGCTCCTACACCATCATGCTCCCCTTTTCCATGCCCAGCCTCAGAGAAATTCCACATATGTTGAATAGCAGTCAACTTATGCATCCTACTCAACCAATAAAACATCCAAGAGTTCTTAAATTGCGATGCACAATTATCTGACCATATGATATGTTGACGGAATGATATGCCTCGGCTAGCCAAATCATCGTAGAATATCTGAAAACAACCTTGCACAAACTCTGTAGAGTGTGAGCGATCATCACTGATGTAAAAATGATACTCCCTCAATATCTTCCTATCCTCTTCCATACTATCATGTGCATGAATGAATGCTATATGCACAAATATGGCAACTTGTGTGGATTTGTAATATTGTGATTGCACCTCGTTCTGCGGTTGTAGTGTGTAGTTCTCTGCAAAGTCAACAATTGAAACAATTGTATGAAGTGGAAATGTGTCCTTGCATAGCTTAAATTGTGAGTCCAACCAACGAGTTCGATGGTTATGCCTTGCATACTCATACACTATATTCTCATGAAAGATGCCCATAAACTGATACACTGGAATCTTCTCACTAACCAATTCACACCTTTTTGCTTCTTTTCCATCTTTTAGCATGTAGGCCACTGTCTTATATTTTCCAAATTCTACTAATTCATTACCAATTTCTTGTCCAATATCCATATGTTGACAAATTTGTAAATGTTGCAATCCACCACAATCAACACATGTGCCATCCAAGCAACACTTATTGTAATATACTTGACCATCTACTCTTTCACATAAGATGCTAGATATGAATTCCCTTGAAGATATTGGTGGACCATTTATGTTGCATTCCTACAAAACATTGTTAGCATGCAAATCTATACATATGCATTGATAAACATCATAATGGTTAGAAAATTCAATATGTACTCTACAACAACAAGTTGTGCATGTGTGATTTATTTTGACATAAAAAGGCTTTACCATTTCAAAGAATCTTTGACTAATTTTTATTTGAGGATAAATACATTGAAACTTGGCAAAAAATTGTGTTTGAGTCATATCCAAAAAATGTTTCAGATGTGGATCGCGGATTTTACTACCAATCCTCCTTCTTACAACATCTCTTTGATTTGGAGAGACCCTTGTGTTATTCTTCCAAAAATATTCAATTAGGGATCTCAAGGCTTCAACGATTGCTTTATCTTTCCGTGGTAATCTACTAGAAAATGCCCAAAACTCATTGTTATATGGATCCTCCGCTCTTTGTCACCTTCCCAAAGCTCTCATTAGAGTTTGTCTACTTATCTTCAATTGTTTACTTGTCTTTCTAAGGAGGTGAGCTTTCTTAGTTTGACTACTTACAATTGTTGATGTAATGACACGTCGTGTGGCATTACTATCTTTTGTGTGTGAGTTAGAACCAATAGTATCATATGCATTCATCAGATTCTTCACAATAGATTTGTCGCTTGATTCAATCGATGTTCTTAGCCCAAGAATCTTCATTATAGGCCTAAATTTAAGATTTCTCATCATTTCAACAAATAGTTGACATCTTCATGTCTCATTTAAAGGCTCAAAAAATATTTTCCATATTTAGTTAGCATGTCTTTGACAAGTACGCTTTGGAATCTTGTCAACCATTGGTTTCAAAACATTGGCATCAATATCAATCAAATACTTAGGCTTTCTATGCAAAACTCTAGGAGGTGTTCTCAAACTTTGAGTTACCTCAAGATTAGGAATGTCAACAACATTAGGGATAGGTGGCATACCTTCAACTGGAGATGAAAATGATGACATACCTTGAAATTGAGGTGTACAAGATGGTGTAGCTCTAATACTTGATGCCAGTCATGAAGTACTTGCAACGTCAAATGTCATAGAGGGAGTGCATTAAATACGAGATGTTGTAGACACCAACGGTGTGCCAATAAGAGATGGTGTGCCTTCAACCTCAGGATTCAATTGTCTCATTGCACGAAGGTTTTGCATCCGTTGCCTTTGTGTGGCCAATTTTGTCTCTCTCTTAGATTGGATGCATATTTCATGTTCCTCTTCAATTGGCACCTCTTCTTCTATGGTATTCAATTTCCTTTGTTCACGAAGTTGCTTCATTCCTTCTCTTTTTTTTGCATTCTTAGCTTCACGCTCTTACGGTGTTACATTTTTTGGTCATTTCCTCGGCATGATGATGATTTCTACATGTACATGCACATAAAAGAGAATAAAGTGAAATTATGCATCTATGATTGTCCTAATTATGCATCTATGACTATCCTAATTATGCATATGTTAAAATGGATATATGAAATTGAAATTATTTCATGTATTCCTTTTCTAAATCATTTCATTTGATCTTAAAAAGGATGTATGAAATTGCAAATTTTGTTTTAAACCACTTAATAAATAATTTTCTTATGCAACTTCCTTCAAATGCATTGTTAAATCTAATGTAAATCTAATAGGATTATAATCAATTTTGACTCACACTTTTATTCTAACATTTAAACAAAATAACCTTAATAAGTATTTGAATTCTAAAAACAAGAAAATATTACCTC
Organism: Cryptomeria japonica; assembly: GCF_030272615.1. Lineage (NCBI taxonomy): Eukaryota > Viridiplantae > Streptophyta > Pinopsida > Cupressales > Cupressaceae > Cryptomeria > Cryptomeria japonica. The sequence continues at coordinate 275,449,473 of NC_081406.1, forward strand.
AATTATTCAAATTTGATAAAAAAAATTATGTTCTTCCTCTTTGACATTGCCAAATGAAAAAAAAGGTGGTGGAGAGCTAATGGAATGTGTAAAATAACCTTGCATAAAATGTCAACACCATGCAAAAAGCATTTTCTTGTCTGATCATGCATAGAAAGAAGACAAAATGAGAGAATGTGGGCTTGGATCACGGGTCAAGGGTCCCATATAACCGTTTTTTAGTGCAGCTCATTTGGCTAGCGCAAAATATGGCGCTAGCCAAATGACTTCCATTGAAATTTTTTACCTTTGATAAATTTCTACTCTCTACCCTATAACCCTTTTTTTGTGAAGCTCATTTGGCTAGCGCCAAATATGGTGCTAGCCAAATGACTTCCACTGAAATTTTTTAACCTTTGATAAATTTCTACTCTATATCCTATAGTTTGATATACACAACCATAAAAATTAAACTATATGACTCTTTAGGACATAATATGGTGTCTTAGGACACCATATGATCCCTTAGGTGTCATTATGGGTCGTATAGTGTCTTAAGGGGTCATATGGTGTCCTAAGACCCCTTAGGACACCATATGACCCCTTAGGACACAATATGGTGTTGTTATGGGTCATATGGACACCCAAGGGGCCATATGGTGTCCTATGGGGCCATACGACACCATATGAACCCTTAGGTGTCGTTATGGGTCGTATGGTGTCGTAAGGGGTCATATGGTGTCCTATGACTCCTTAGGACACCATCTGACACCCTAGGACACAATACGTGTACTAGGGGGTCATATGGTGTCCTAAGGGGTCATATGGTGTAGGACACAATACGGTGTCGTTATGGGTTGTATGGTGTCCCATGACCCCTTAGGATGCCATATGACCCCTTAGGACACCATATGACCCATAACGACACTGTATGGACACCTAACGGGTCATATGGCATCCTATGGAGCCATAGGACACAATGTGACCCCTTAGGTGTCTTTATGAGTAGTATGGTGTCATAAGGGGTCATATGGTGTCATATGACCCCTTAGGACACCATATGACCCCTTAGGACACAATATGGTGTCTTTATGGGTCGTATGGACACCTAAGGGGTCATATGGTGTCCTATGGGGCCATAGGACACCATATGACCCCTTAGGTGTTGTTATGGGTTGTATGGTATCGTAAGGGGTCATATGGTGTCCTATGACCCCTTAGGACACCATATGACCCCGCAGGACACAATACGGTGTCATTATGGGTCGTATGGTGTCCTAAGGGGTCATATAGTGTCCTATGACCCCTTAGGACACCATATGACACCTTAGGACACAATATGGTGTCTTTATGGGTTGTATTGATACCTAAGGGGTCATATGGTGTCCTATGGGGCCATAGGACACCATATGACCCCTTAGGTGTCGTTATGGGTCGTATGGTGTTGTAAGGGGTCATATGGTGTCATATGACCCCTTAGGACACCATATGACCCCTTAGGACACAATATGGTGTCTTTATAGGTCATATGGACACCCAAGGGGTGATATGGTGTCCTATGGGGCCACAGGACACCATATGACCCCTTAGGTGTCATTATGGGTCGTATGGTGTCATAAGGGGTCATATGGTGTCCTATGACCCCTTAGGACATCATATGACCCCGTAGGACACAATACAGTGTTGTTATGGGTCGTATGGTGTCCTAAGCGGTCATATGGTGTCGTATGACCCATTAGGACACCATATGACCCCTTAGGACACAATATGGTGTCTTTATGGGTCGTATGGACACCTAAGGGGTCATATGGTGTCCTATGGGGCCATAGGACACCATATGACCCCTTAGGTGTCATTATGGGTATTATGGTATCGTAAGGGGTCATATGGTGTCATATGACCCCTTAGGACACCATATGGTGTCTTTATGCGTCGTATGGACACCTAAGGGGTCATATGGTGTCCTATGGGGCCATAGGACACCATATGACCCCTTAGGTGTCGCTATGGGTTGTATGGTGTCGTAAGAAGTCATATGGTGTCTTATGACCCCTTAGGACACCATATGACCCCTTAGGACACCATACGACCCATAAAAACACTGTATGGACACCTAAGGGGTCATATGGTGTCCTATGGGGCCATAGGAAACCATATGACCCCTTATGTGTCGTTATGGGTCGTATGGTGTTGTAAGGGGTAATATGGTGTCCTATGACCCCTTAGGACACCATATGACCCCCTAGGACACAATATAATGTCGTTATGGGTTGTATGGTGTCGTAAGGGGTCATATGGTGTCCTATGACCTCTAGGACAACATATGACCCCCTGTGACACAATACGTTGTCGTTATGGGTCGTATGGTGTCCTAAGGGGTCACATGGTGTCTTATGACCCCTTAGGACACCATATGACCCCTTAGGACACAATATGGTGTCGTTATATGTTGTATGGTATCCTAAGGGGTCATATGGTGTCGTATCAACCCTTAGGACACAATATGGTGTCTTTATGGGTCGTATGGACACCTAAGGGGTCATATGGTGTCCTATGGGGCCATAGGACATCATATGACCCCTTAGGTGTCGTTATGGGTCGTATGGTGTCATAAGGGGTCATATGGTGTTCTATGACCCCTTAGGATACCATATGACCCCCTAGGACACAATACGGTATTGTTATGGGTTGTATGGTGTCGTAAGGGGTCATATGGTGTCGTATGACCCCTTAGGACACCATATGACGCCTTAGGACACAATACGGTGTTGTTATGGGTCTATGGTGTCCTAAGGGGTCATATGGTGTCCTATGACCCCTTAGGACACAATATAGTGTCGTTATGGGTCGTATGGTGTCCTAAGGGGTCATATGGTGTCCTATGACCCCTTAGGACACCATATGACCCCTTAGGACACAATATGGTGTCTTTATGGGTCGGATGGATACCTAAGGGGTCATATGGTGTCCTATGGGGCCATAGGACACCATATGACCCCTTAGGTGTCGTTACAGGTAGTATGGTGGTGTAAGAGGTCATATGGTGTCATATGACCCCTTAGGACACCATATGGTGTCTTTATGGGTCGTATGGACACCTAAGGTGTCATATGGTGTCATATGACCCCTTAGGACACCATATGGTGTCTTTATGCGTCGTATGGTGTCCTAAGGGGTCATAAGACACCATATGACCCCTTATGACACCATATGACCCATAACGATACCCAAGGGGTCATATGGTGTCCTATGGGGCCATACGACACCATATGACCCCTTGGGTATCGTTATGGGTCATATGGTGTCATAAGGGGTCATATGGTGTCTTATGACCCCTTAGGACACCATATGACCCCTTAGGACACCATACGACCCATAAGAACACCATATGGACACCTAAGGGGTCATATGGTGTTCTATGGGGCCATAGGACATGGTATGACCCCTTATCTGTCGTTATGGGTCGTATGGTGTCGTAAGGGGTCATATGGTGTCCTATGACCCCTAGGACACCATATGACCCCCTAGGACACAATACGGTGTCGTTATGGGTCGTATGGTGTCCTAAGGGGTCATATGGTGTCTTATGATCCCCTTAGGACACCATATGACCCCTTAGGACACAATATGGTGTCGTTATGGGTTGTATGGTGTCCTAAGGGGTCATATGGTGTCCAATGACCTCTTAGGACACCATATGACCCCTTAGGACACAATATGGTGTCTTTATGGGTCGTATGGACACCTAAGGGGTCATCTGGTGTCCTATGGGGCCATAGGACACCATATGACCCCTTAGGTGTTGTTATGGGTCATATGGTGTCATAAAGGGTCATATGGTGTCCTATAACCCCTTAGGACACCATATGACCCCCTAGGACACAATACCGTGTCATTATGGGTCGTATGGTGTCGTAAGGGGTCATATGGTGTCCTATGACCCCTTAGGACACCATGTGACCCCTTAGGAAACAATACGGTGTTGTTATGGGTCGTATGGTATCCTAAGGGGTCATATGTTGTCCTATGACCCCTTAGGACACAATATGGTGTCGTTATGGGTCGTATGGTGTCCTAAGGGGTCATATGGTGTCCTATGACACCTTAGGAGACCATATGACCCTGTAGGATACAATACGGTGTCGTTATGGGTCGTATGGTGTCCTAAGGGGTCATATGTTGTCCTATGGTGTCCTATAAAGACAATATGGTGTCTTTATGGGTCGTATGGACACCTAAGGTGTCATATAGTGTCCTATGGGGCCATAGGACACCATAGGACCCTTTAGGTTTCGTTATGGGTTGTATGGTGTCGTAAGGGGTCATATGGTGTCTTATGACCCCTTAGGACACCATATGACCCCTTAGGGCACCATACGACCCATAACAACACCGTATGGACACCTAAGGGGTCATATGGTGTTCTATGGGGCCATAGGAAAGCATATGACCCCTTATGTGTCGTTATGGGTCGTATGGTGTCGCAAGGGGTCATATGGTGTTCTATGACCACTTAGGACACCATATGACCCCCTAAGACACAATACGGTGTCGTTATGGGTCATATGGTGTCGTAAGGGGTCATATGGTGTCCTATGACCCTTAGGACACCATATGACCCCTTAGGACACAATACGGTGTTGTTATGGGTCGTATGGTGTCCTAAGGGGTCATATGGTGTCTTATGATCCCCTTAGGACACCATATGACCCCTTAGGACACAATATGGTGTCGTTATGGGTTGTATGGTGTCCTAAGGGGTCATATGGTGTCCTATGACCTCTTAGGACACCATATGAACCCATATTACACAATATGGAGTCTTTATGGGTCGTATGGACACCTAAGGGGTCATATGGTGTCCTATGGGGCCATAGGACACCATATGACCCCTTAGGTGTCGTTATGGGTCATATAGTGTCATAAGGGTATCCTATGACCCCTTAGGACACCATATGACCCCCTAGGACACAATACTATGTCGTTATGGGTCGTATGGTATCGTAAGGGGTCATATGATGTCCTATGACCCCTTAGGACACCATGTGACCCCTTAGGACACAATACGGTGTTGTTATGGGTCGTATGGTGTCCTAAGGGGTCATATGGTGTCCTAGTACCCCTTAGGACACCATATGACCCCTTAGAACACAATATGGTGTCTTTATGGGTCGTATGGTGTCCTAAGGGGTCATATGGTATCCTATGACCCCTTAGGACACCATATGACCCCCTAGGACACAATACGGTGTCCTAGGGGGTCATATGGTGTCCTATGACCCCTTAGGACACCATATGACCTTCTAGGACACAATACGGTGTGGTTATGGGTCGTATGGTGTCCTAAGGGGTCATATGGTGTCCTATGGGGCCATAGGAAACCATATGACCCTTTAGGTGTCATTATGGGTCGTATGGTGTCTTAAGGGGTCATATGGTGTCTTATGACCCGTTAGGACACCATACAACCCATAACGACACCGTATGGACACCTAAGGAGTCTTATGGTGTCCTATGGGGCCATAGGACACCATATGACCCCTTATGTATCATTATGGGTCGTATGGTGTCGTAAGGGGTCATATGGTATCCTACACCTAAGGAGTCTTATGGTGTCTTATGGAGCCATAGGACACCATATGACCCCTTATGTATCGTTATGGGTCGTATGGTGTCGTAAGGGGTCATATGGTATCCTATGACCCCTTAAGATACCATATGACCCCCTAGCACACAATACGGTGTTGTTATCGGTCGTATGGTGTCGTAAGGGGTCATATGGTGTCCTATGACTCCTAGGACACCATATGACCCCCTAGGACACAATACGGTGTCGTTATGGGTCGTATGGTGTCTTAAGGGGTCATATGGTGTTTTATGACCTCTTAGGACACCATATGACCCCTTAGGACACCATACGACCCATAACGACACCGTATGGACACCTAAGGGGTCATATGGTGACCTATGGGGCCATAGGACACCATATGAACCCTTATGTGTTGTTATGGGTAGTATGGTGTCGCAAGGGGTCATATGGTGTCATATGATCCCTTTGGAAACCATATGACCCTTAGGACACAATATGGTGTCTTTATGGGTCGTATGGACACCTAAGGGGTCATATGGTGTCCTATGGGGCCATAGGACACCATATGACCCCTTAGGTGTCGTTATGGGTCGTATGGTATTGTAAGGGGTCATATGGTGTCCTATGACCCCTTAGGAAACCATATGACCCCCTAGGACACAATACGGTGTCGTTACGGGTCATATGGTGTTGTAAGGGTCATATGGTGTCCTATGACCCCTTAGGACACCATATGACCCCTTAGGACACAATACAATGTTGTTATTGGTTGTATGGTGTCCTAAGGGGTCACATGGTGTCCAATGACCCCTTAGGACACTATATGACCCCTTAGGATACAATATGCTATCGTTATGGGTCGTATGGTGTCCTAAGGGGTCACATGGTGTCCTATGACCCCTTAGGACACCATATGACCCCCTAGGACACAATACGGTGTCCTAGCGGGTCATATGGTGTCCTAGGGGGTCATATGGTGTCCTATGACCCCTTAGGACACCATATGACCCCCTAGGACACAAACCAGTGTTCTAGGGGGTCATATGGTGTCCTAAGGGGTCATATGGTGTCCTACGACCCCTTAGGACACCATATGACCCCGTAGGACAAAATACGGTGTCGTTATGGGTCGTATGGTGTCATAAGGGTCATATGGTGTCCTATGACCCCTTACGACACCATATGACCCCTTAGGACATAATATGGTGTGTTTATGGGTCGTATGGACACCTAAGGGGTCACATGGTGTCCTATGGGGTCATAGGACACCATATGACACCTTAGGTGTCGTTATGGGTCGTAGAGTGTCGTAAGGGGTCATATGTTGTCTTATGACCCCTTAGGACACCATACAACCCATAATGACATCGTATGGACACCTAAGGGGTCATATGGTGTCCTATGGGGCCATAGGACACCATATGACCCCTTATGTGTCGTTATGGGTAGTATGGTGTCGTAAGGAGTCATATGGTGTCCTATGACCCCTTAGGACACCATATGACCCCCTAGGACACAATACAGTGTCATTATGGATGGTATGGTGTCGTAAGGGGTGAAATGGTGTCCTATGACCCATAAGAATGACCCCCTGGGGCATAATACGGTGTCGTTATGGTTCATATGGTGTCCTAAGGGGTCATATGGTGTCTTATGACCCCTTAGGACACAACAAGGTGTCATTATGGGTTGTATAGTGTCCTAAGGGGTCATGTGGTATCATAAGACCTCTTAGGACACCATATGACCCCTTAGGACACAATATGGTGTCTTTATGGGTCGTATGGACACCTAAGAAGTCATATGGTGTCCTATGGGGCCATAGGAAACCATATGACCCCTTAGGTGTCGTTATGGGTCGTATGGTGTCGTAAGGGGTCATATGGTGTCCTATGACCCCTTAGGATACCATATGACCCCCTAGGACACAATACGGTGTCGTTATGGGTCGTATGGTGTCGTAAGGGGTCATATGGTGTCCTATGACCCCTTAGGACACCATATGACCCCTTAGGACACAATATGGTGTCGTTATGGGTCTATGGTGTCCTAAGGGTCATATGGTGTCCTATGACCCCTTAGGACACCATATGACCCCTTAGGACACAATATGGTATTGTTATCGGTCGTATGGTTTCCTAAGGGGTCATATGGTGTCCTATGACCCCTTTTTACACCATATGACCCCTTAGGACATAATGTGGTGTCTTTATGGGTTGTATGGACACCTAAGGGGTCATATGGTGTCCTATCGGGCCATAGGACACCATATGACCCCTTAAGTATCGTTATGGGTACTATGGTATCGTAAGGGGTCATATGGTGTCATATGAACCCTTAGGACACCATATGGTGTCTCTATGGGTCGTATGGACACCTAAGCGGTCATATGGTGTCCTATGGGGCCATGGGACACCATATGACCCCTTAGGTGTCATTATGGGTCGTATGGTGTCGTAAGGGGTCATACGGTGTCTTATGACCCCTTAGGACACCATATGACCCCTTAGGACACCATACGACCTATAACGACACCGTATGGACACCTAAGGGGTCATATGGTTTCCTATGGGGCCACAAGACACCATATGACCCCTTATGTGTTGTTATGGGTCATATGGTGTTGTAAGGGGTCATATGGTGTCCTATGACCCCTTAGGACACCATATGATCCCCTAGGACACCATACTATGTTGTTATGGGTCGTATGGTGTCGTAAGGGGTCATATGGTGTCCTATGACCCCTTAGGACACCTTGTGACCCCTTAGGACACAATACAATGTCGTTATGGGTCGTACGGTGTCCTAAGGGGTCATATTGTGTCCTATGACCCCTTAGGACACCCTATGACCCCTTAGGACACAATATGGTGTCGTTATGGGTCGTATGGTGTCCTAAGGGGTCATATGGTGTCCTATGACTCCTTAGGACACCATATGACCATGTAGGACACAATACGGTGTCGTTATGGATCGTATGGTGTCCTAAGGGGTCATATGGTGTCCTATAAAGACAATATGGTGTCTTTATGGGTCGTATGGACACCTAAGGGGTCATATAGTCTCCTGTGGGGCCATAGGACACCATATAACCCCTTAGGTGTCGTTATGGGTTGTATGGAGTCGTAAGGGGTCATATGGTGTCTTATGACCCGTTAGGATACCATACGACCCATAACGATACCGTATGGACACCTAAGGTGTCTTATGGTATCTTATGGGTCCATAGGACACCATATGATCCCTTATGTACTGTTATGGGTCGTATTGTTTCGTAAGGGGTCATATGGTGTCCTATGACCCCTTAGGACACCATATGACCCCCTATGACACAATTCAGTGTCGTTATGGGTCGTATGGTGTCATAAGGGGTCATATGGTATCCTATGACCCCTAGGACACCATATGACCCCCTAGGACACAATACCATGTCGTTATGGTTTGTATGGTGTCCTAAGGGGTCATATGATGTCTTATGACCCCTTAGGACACCATATGACACCTTAGGACACCATACGACCCATAAAGACACCGTATGGACACCTAAGAGGTCATATGGTGTCCTATGGGGCCATAGGACACCATATGACCCCTTACATGTTGTTATGGGTAGTATGGTGTCGTAAGGGGTCATATGGTGTCATATGACCCCTTTGGGCACCATATGACCCCTTAGGACACAATGTGGTGTCTTTATGGTTTGTATGGACACCTAAGGGGTCATATGGTGTCCTATGGGGCCATGGGACACCATATGACCCCTTAGTGTCGTTATGGGTCGTATGGTGTCGTAAGGGGTCATATGGTGTCCTATGGCTTCTTAGGACACCATATGACCCCCTAGGACACAATATGGTATCGTTATGGGTCGTATGGTGTCGTAAGGGGTCATATGGTGTCATATGACCCCTTAGGACACAATACGATGTCGTTATGGGTCGTATGGTGTCCTAAGGGGTCATATGGTGTCCTATGACCCCTTAGAACACCATATGACCCCTTAGGACACAATATGGTGTCGTTATGGGTCGTATGGTGTCCTAAGGGGTCATATGGTGTCCTATGACCCCTTAGTACACCATATGACCCCCTAGGACACAATACGATGTCCTAGGGGGTCATATGGTGTCCTATGACCCCTTAGGACACCATATGACCCCCTACGACACAATACGGTGTTCTAGGTTGTCATATGGTGTTCTAAGGGGTCATATGGTGTCCTATGACCCCTTAGGACACCATATGACCTTGTAGGACACAATACGGTGTCGTTATCGGTCGTATGGTGTTGTAAGGGGTCATATGGTGTCGTATGACCCCTTTGGACACCATATGACCTCTTAGGACACAATATGGTGTATTTATGGGTCGTATGGACACCTAAGGGGTCATATGGTGTCCTATGACCCCTAGGACACCATATCACCCCCTAGGATACAATATGGTGTCGTTATGGGTCGTATGGTGTCCTAAGGGGTCATAAGATACCATATAACCCATTAGGAAACCATATGACCCCTTGCGACACAATATTTTGTCGTTATGGATTGTATGGTGTCCTAAGGGGTCATATGGTGTACTATGACCTCTTAGGACACTACATGACCCCTTAGGACACAATATGGTGTCTTTATGGGTTGTATGCACACCTAAGGGGTCATGTGGTGTCCTATGGGGCCATAGGACACCATATGACCCCTTACATGTCGTTATGGGTCATATGGTGTTGTAAGGGGTCATATGGTGTTCTATGACCCCTTAGGGCACCATATGACCCTCTAGGACACAATACAGTGTTGTTATGGGTCGTATGGTGTCGTAAGGGGTCATATGGTGTCATATGACCCCTTAAGACACCATATGACCCCTTAGGATACAATACGGTGTTGTTATGGGTCGTATGGTGTCCTAAGGGGTCATATAGTGTCCTATAACCCCTTAGGACACCATATGACCCCTTAGGACACAATATGGTGTCGTTATGGGTCGTATGGTGTCCTAAGGGGTCATATGGTGTCCTATGACCCCTTAGGACACCATATGACCCCCTAGGACACAATACAATGTCTTAGGGGGTCATATGGTCTCCTAAGGGATCATATGGTGTCCTATGACCCGTTAGGAAATCATATGACCCTGTAGGACACAATACGGTGTCGCTATTGGTCGTATGGTGTCCTAAGGGGTCATATGGTGTCCTATAAAGACAATATGGTGTCTTTATGGGTCGTATGGACACCTAAGGGGTCATCTATTTTCCCATGGGGCCATAGGACACCATATGACCCTTTAGGTGTCGTTATGGGTCGTTTGGTGTCATAAGGGGTCATATGGTGTCTTATGACCCCTCAGGACACCATATGAACCCTTAGGACACCATACGACCCATAACAACACCGTATGGACACCTAAGGAGTCTTATGGTGTCATATGGGGCCATAGGATACCATATGACCCCTTTATGTGGCATTATGGGTTGTATGGTGTCGTAAGGGGTCATATGGTGTCCTATGAAACCCTTAGGACACCATATGGCCCCCTAGGACACAATATAGTGTCATTATGGGTTGTATGGTGTCGTAAGGAGTCATATGGTGTCCTATAACCCCTAGGACACAATATGGTGTCATTATGCATCGTATGGTGTCCTAAGGGGTCATATGGTGTCTTATGACCCCTTACGACACCATATGATCCCTTAGGACACAATATGACCCATAAGGACACCGTATGGACACCTAAGGGGTCATATGGTGTCCTATGGGGCCATAGGACACCATACGACCCCTTATGTGTTGTTATGGGTAGTATGGTGTCGTAAGGGGTCATATGGTGTCATATGACCCCTTAGGACACCATATGATCCCTTAGGACACAATATGGTGTCTTTATGGGTCGTATGCATTCCTAAGGGGTCATATGGTGTCCTATGGGGCCATAGGAAACCATATGACCCCTGAGGTGTCGTTATGGGTTGTATGGTGTCGTAAGGGGTCATATGGTGTCCTCTGACTGCTTAGGACACAATACGGTGTTGTTATGGGTCGTATGGTGTCCTAAGGGGTCATATGGTGTCCTATGACCCCTTAGAACACCATATGACCCCTTAGAACACAATATGGTGTCGTTATGGGTTGCATGGTGTCTTAAGGGGTCACATGGTGTCTTATGACCCCTTAGGAAACCATATGACCCCCTAGGACACAATACGGTGTCCTAGGGGGTCATATGGTGTCCTAAGGGGTCATATGGTGTCTTATGACCCCTTATAACACCATATGAGGCCCTGGGACACAATACGGTGTTCTAGGGGTCATATGAGGTCCTAAGGGGTCATATGGTGTCCTATGACCCCTTAGGACACCATATGACCCTGTAGGACACAATACGATGTTGTTATGGGTCGTATGGTGTCGTAAGGGGTCATATGGTGTCCTATGGTGTCCTATAAAGACAATATGACCCCTTACGACACCATATGACCCCTTACGACACAATATGGTGTTGTTATGGGTTGTATGGTGTCCTAAGGGGTCATATGGTGTCCTATGACCTCTTAGGACACCATATGACCCCATAGGACACAATATAGTGTCTTTATGGGTCGTATGGACACCTAAGGGGTCATATGTTATCCTATGGGGCCATAGGACACCATATGACCCCTTAGGTGTCGTTATGGGTCATATGGTGTCGTAAGGGGTCATATGGTGTCCTATGACCCCTTAGGACACCATATGACCCACTAGGACAAAATACAGTGTCGTTATTGGTCGTATGGTGTCGTAAAGGGTCATATGGTGTCCTATGACCCCTTAGGACACCATATGACCCCTTAGCACGCATTACGGTGTCATTATGGGTTGTATGGTGTCCTAAGGGGTCATATGGTGTCCTATGACCCCTTAGGACACCGTATGACCCCTTAGGACACAATATGGTGCCGTTATGGGTCGTATGGTGTCCTAAGGGGTCATATGGTGTCTTAAGACCCCTTAGGACACCATATGACCCCTTAGGACACAATACGGTGTCCTAAGGGGTCATATGGTATCCTATGACCCCTTAGGACACCATATGACCCTGTAGGACACAATACGGTGTCGTTATGGGTCATATGGTATCCTAAGGGGTCATATGGTGTCCTATGGTGTCCTATAAAGACAATATGGTGTATTTATGGGTCGTATGGACACCTAAAGGGTCATATGGTGTCCTATGGGGCCATAGGGCACCATATGACCCCTTAGGTGTCATTATGGGTCGTATGGTGTCATAAGGGGTCATATGGTGTCTTATGACTCCTTAGGACACCATACGACCCATAACGACACCGTATGGATACCTAAGGATTCTTATGGTGTCTTATGGGGCCATAGGACAACATATGACCCCTTATGTGTCGTTATGGGTCGTTTGGTGTCGTAAGGGGTCATATGGTGTCCTATGACCCCTTAAGACACCATATGACCCCCTAGGACACAATACGGTGTCATTATGGATCGTATGGTGTCGTAAGGGGTCATATAGTTTCCTATCACCCCTAGGACACCGTATGACCCCCTAGGACACAATACGGTGTCGTTATGTGTTGTACGGTGTCCTAAGGGGTCATATGATCCCTTAGGACACCATATGACCCCTTAGGACACCATACGACCCATAACGACACCGTATGGACACTTGAGGGGTCATATGGTGTCCTATGGGGCCATAGGACACCATATGACCCCTTATGTGTTGTTATGGGTAGTATGGTGTTGTAAGGGGTCATATGGTGTCATATGACCCCTTAGGACACCATATGACCCCTTAGGACACAATATGGTGTCTTTGTGAGTCGTATGGACACCTAAGGGGTCATATCGTGTCCTATGGGGCCATAGGACACCATATGACCCCTTGGGTGTCATTATGGGTCGTATGGTGTCGTAAGGGGATGTCCTATGACCCCTTAGGACACCATATGACCCCCAAGGACACAATACGGTGTCGTTATGGGTTGTATGGTGTCGTAAGGGTCCATATGGTGTCCTATGACCCCTTAGGACATAATACGATGTTGTTATGCATCATATGGTGTCCTAAGGGGTCATATGGTGTCCTATGACCCCTTAGGACACCATATGACCCCTTAGGACACCATATGATGCATAACGACACTGTATTATGTCCTAAGGGGTCATATGGTGTCCTAAGGGGTCATAGGACACCATATGACCCCTTAGGACACCATATGACCCCTTAGGACACAATATGGTATCGTTATGGGTCGTATGGTGTCCTATGACCCCTTAGGACACCATATGACCCCCTTCGACAAATACGATGTCCTAGAGTGTCATATGGTGTCCTAAGGGGTCATATGGTGTTCTATGACCCCTTAGGACACCATATGACCCCCTAGGACACAATACGGTGTTCTAGGGGTCATATAGTGTCCTAAGGGGTCATATGGTGTCCTTTGACCCCTTAGGACACCATATGACCCCTTAGGACACAATACAGTGTCGGTATGGGTCGTATGGTTTCGTAAGGGGTCATATGGTGTCCTATGACCCCTTAGGACACCATATGACCCATTAGGACACAATATGGTGTCTTTATAGTTTGTATGGACACCTAAGGGGTCATATGGTATCCTATGGGGCCATAGGACACCATATGACCCTTTAGGTGTCGTTATGGGTCGTATGGTGTCATAAGGGGTCATATGGTGTATTATGACCCCTTAGGACACCATATGACCCCTTAGGACACCATACAACCCATAACGACATCATATGGACACCTAAGGGGTCATATGGTGTCCTATGGGGCCATAGGACACCATATGACCCCTTATGTGTCATTATGGGTAGTATGGAGTCGTAAGGGGTCATATGGTGTCCTATAACCCCTTAGGACACCATATGACCCCCTAGGACACAATACGGTGTCATTATGGGTCGTATGGTGTTGTAAGGGGTCATATGGTGTCCTATGACCCCTAGGACACCATATGACCCCCTAAGACACAATACGGTGTCGTTATGGGTCTATGGTGTCCTAAGGGATCATATGGTGTCTTATGACCCCTTAGGACACTATATGACCCCTTAGGACACCATACGACCAATAACGAAACCGTATGGACACCTAAGGGTTCATATGGTGTCCTATGGGGCCATAGGACACCATATGACCCCTTATGTGTCGTTATGGTTAGTATGGTGTTGTAAGGGGTCATATGGTGTCATATGACCCCTTAGGACACAATACGGTGTCGTTATGGGTCATATGGTGTTGTAAGGGATCATATGGTGTCCTATGACCCCTAGGACACCATATGACCCCCTGGGACACAATACAATGTCGTTATGGGTCGTATGGTGTCCTAAGGGGTCATATGGTGTCTTATGACCCCTTAGGACACAATATGGTGTCGTTATGGGTTGTATGGTGTCCTAAGGGGTTATATGGTGTCCTATGACCTCTTAGGACACCATATGACCCCTTAGGACACAATATGGTGTCGTTATGGGTCGTATGGACACCAAAGAAGTCATATGGTGTCTTATGGTGCCATAGGACACCATATGACCCCTTAGGTGTCGTCATGGGTTGTATGGTAACCTATGGTGTTGTTATGGGTCCTATGGTTACCTAAGAGGTCATATGGTGTCCTATGACCCCTTAGGACACCATATGACCCCTTAGGTTTCGTTAGGGGTCATTTTGTGTCCTAAGGGGTCATATGGTGTCCTATGACCCCTTAGGACCTAGAGAGAGGAGGGACTGAGGAAAAAACTGAGGGAAAGAGGTGAGAGCTAGAGAGGGGAGGGAAAAAGAAGAGTTTGTATCTATTCCACATTTGGCGCACACCAAATAGGGAGAGTGCCAAATGTGTACATAGAAACCCCCATCTCACCTCTCCCTTCTTTATCTCCCTTCCCTCATAGTTCCATCTCTCTCTATGAACTAGATCTCATATTCTCTCTCTCCCCTTACCTCTTCTCGGGCTCTTCATTCTTATAGATACATACTCTTATTTGTCCCTCTGCTTTCTAGCTCTCATAATTCCTTTATTCTGCCGTCCCTCGAGCTATCTCCCTCTTCATCCTTATTTGGCATGTGCCAAATGTGGAATATGGACCACATTTGGCATGCGCCAAATGGAATATCCATTCATCACATTTGGTGCACGCCAAATAGGGCGCTAGCCATATTTGGCGAGTGCCAAATGGCCCGCTTTGGGAAACACAAAACCTATGGTTTGGATTTGCCTTGGGCATCCAACCCAAAGGTTTGGACGACCATTTCAGGCTAGAGACGTGTTTTTGTCAAAACATTGAAAATTTTGACATATTTTTGGTCATGCTCTCTGTCAGGTTTGCACGTGTTTCAATGAAGTTAAAAAAAATACCGTGGTAATCTTGAGCTCCCTCTTAGCTATCCAAAAATGTAATTTATTTCAAATTTTGATTTCGTTAAGTCTTTCATCTATAATTTCTTTTGTTAGTGTGTCCGTTTTTTGTCAAAAACCAACATGCACTATTTTGGGTATATATGTTTACACGTTCATCAGATTTTGAAAAAAATTACATTTTTAGAAACTAGACTCCATTCTACACAATTTTTAGAAAAAAGTTTTGATTTTTTATTTGTTTTCAATGATTTTAGGGGGGAGCACGCTCAAATTTTTTTTTTTCAGGATGTGTCCACTTCAAAAATTAGTAAAAAATCATATACTCATTAAAAAATTAGCTGAAATTCAGGCATAAACTACAAGGTGTTAGCTAATTTCTCACTGAAGCGATTTTAAAAATTTTAAAAAAAAAGGTTAACATTTTAGGGGGGCCACAACAGACGCTATGTTATGTTTTTTGCATAAAAATAGGACCACTTTTTGTGGCCCCCCTTTTTGAAGCCCTTAATCTCCACCATTTTCAAAAAAAATTAGTAGTTTAGAAAGTAGACTCGAAGCACTCTAACTCTTTTTCTTGTTGCATCTTCAAATTTGGAGTGTAACTATCTTCAATTTGTTGTTGAAGTTCAGACTTTGCTGATTTCAGAAAAAAAAAAAAAAGAAAAAAAAAAGAAAGTGGCATCTTAAGACCCCCTTTTTGTACCACAACTTGGTGCACATACCCCTTTTAAATTGATAAAAATTGGATTGGTAGAAAAAGATAAGTCTAAGCATCTTTTTGTTATCTTTTCTTGATTTTTATATTGTTTTATTTTATAAGTACATTTTGTTTTAATAGATAAATAACTACAGAGGGGCAGTACCCATTTCTGTTATCTATTAAAAAATTTACAACCTGGTTCAAAAAGTAGCGGTAGGGGAAAGAACCAGGGGAAGAAAACCCCCCTACCATAGCTCCAAAAATCCAGCATGCTTGTTAACAAAATACTGGATAATATTATTAATATAGAGCTAGGCCTGTGGCCTTCAACCATCTGCTAATCAACAAACTATACTAACTGTAATACAAAAGTATCTATATATTTTTATAAAAAGAGATAGCAGGCCCATGGCCATATTCATAATTCTAACTAATTCATAATTATTCATTTTATAAACATGGTAGGTGTTGTAGGGGGAACTATGGACCCCTGTTTAACAAAAAAACCCAAAAGTTCTGAAACTTGGTCTGGAATGAATTCATGAAGCCTCGCCCTCAGCATTGCTCAAACCTCTAGTGTCAGGGGTTGCTTCCTCATCTAAGCTCGAGTCAAGGGAATTGTGCTCCTCTTCTAGGGTAGCATCCAAGATGATGGGACACTCTTTGCCATAGGTAGTGTGTGTTGTCAAATGAGCTTTTTCTTTGGGATGTTTGTCGTCATCTGGAATCCACTCGTCTCCACTACCGAAGCCCAAGAAATTACTTTCCTCAATGTCCCCATTTTCTAGGATACCAATGTCCCTTCTACCAACAAGGGCTTCATCATGCAGATACTTGCACCTCCACGCTGATGAGAATCCATTTTGCAAGCCAGCCACTTTAAGAAGGAAGGAGATGTTCCTTTTCTTCTTAGGCCAGGTCATTTTTCAAGTATCGAAATCCAGAGAGTTCACTACAGCATATTTTTAACCTTCGCTCCATTCCCTAAGGACATATAGAAATTTTGTGGCATGGGGGTTCTGATATTTCCATCCATATTGTCCAGCGTTGTGTCTATAGCTCCTAACCACCTATGTTTGAAGGTCATTTAAGTGATCTTCTTCGCCAATTGCTTGGATACACCCATATAGAGAAGCATTTCTAAAAAGAAAGCAACAATGTCGGCATTTGTTCTATATCTATGAAATGCCTTAAGAAATTCTTCGCCCAGGAATTTTTTAATGCTATACAGAATCAGTGGGTGCTTAGAATTGAGAACCTCCAACAATCTTTTATTAGTAACTTCCCCCAGGAAGGCCATCTGTCTGCAGGTTGCTTCCAACAGGATAGGTGTTTTCATGTCTTCCCATAGAGAGAAATAAGAGATGAGGTGTTTGAATGAATAAGGTTTACCTCTATTTATTGTGACAACCCATCCATTTTCTCAGAAATCAAGAGCTATCTTTACTCATGTCGCGCTTAGCTTTCCCTAGATTTTAATAGATTGCATCATTATTAATATAGCTTGTCGTCGGAGTCCTTATTCTCGAGGCATTACTTAGCAAGGTTGTTCGTATCTTTTGATAATGAGTTTGTCACGTGCCAGGGATGTCCTCACCATCGTATGATGCGGTTTTAAATAGTTTATCCTCTTCTACATTTCCTTCCCTGTATACGTGGCTAATATGGAAATCCTCCACTTTCTCCAACAGTGCCAATATCGGTCGTAGCCACTGATTGAGATGCCAACTTGGCATCGATTTTTTATGAACAACATTTATGACATTCAAAGAGTCGCTTTCCAGATGTATTTTTTGAATACCTGATTCCACCCCCAATTGCAGGCTACGTAAAGCTGCTCTGAATTTTACTTCATTGTTTGTTGCCAAGCCTATGTCTTCTACGATTTCTTTAATGCATATTCCCTGGGTATCTCTAACAATACAACCGATTCCACTCCGGCCTGGATTTCCAGTAGAAGCACCATCAAAGTTAATTTTGAGCCACCCAACCTCAAGAGGTTCCCACTTAACATACAGCCTTGGATTACTAACTGCGTGTTGATTCCCATTTCCAAATAGGGTCAGAATTACAAGGTTTGGAAGAGAAATTTTTAATTTTGAATCCCAGTCTGTATACATATTATGTTTCAGTGTTTTATACTTAGATGCTTCATTTATTAGTTCTATAAGACTCTTTTCAATTTTCCCGCATAAGGAAACTTGTGACATTTCTTTGTCTTGGAAAATTCTTCGATTTCGCTCCTTCCAAGTTTCCCATATTATTAATGAGGGAAGGATGTTATAAATATCTCAAAATAGTGCCTTTTTTGGGCTTTGGGACATATCTGGAACCATTCATCTATTCCTCTTAGAAATGGGCATTGTAGCTTTAGCTTCCCCATGAAATGCCACCAACATTTATTAGTGTATTCGTAATGCAGAAGGAGACGATCCATATTTTCCTCTTTTTTACAACATAAGACACATATGCTTGGTCCCTGGATTCCAATTTTCCTCAATCTAACCCCTGTTAGGATCTTTTTTTGAAAGACCAACCAAGCAAAGGACCCTGCTTTAGGGAGTAGGTGTATATTCCAAAAGAGATTTACCAGCCACTCTTTCCTGTCTATTGCAGCTTCTTTTAAGTTATAACTGAAACATACCTTATATTTCCCATCTGAGGAGCTACACCATCTTATAATGTCATCTTCAGGAGATGGATAGATTATTATTTCCTTGATGATTTTATTGAATAAGTCTTTCTGATCTTGATCAAGGTTTAGAGGATATACTGACTTCCAATTCCATTTGTTGAAACCATTCTCATTAGAAATAAAACCATAATCACTGACCTTTTGGCCCCAAAGGTTACATGTTTCTCTCATTACCGCCTGCAATGCTATATTCTAGCTTAAGATTTCCTTACCACCCCAGGAATCATGCCGAAGGATGCACTTTTTCCATTCTTGATCTCCCAGGAGGCCTGATCACTGGTAATATCTCTGCATTCTAGTAAGAAATTCCATATAGTCGATCCTCGTGGTGGATTAACAATTGTGAGTATCCTTTTGGGTTCCATTGAGTCTAGGTATTTCTTTTTGAGAATCCTCACCCATTTCTGGCTTCCACCCTTACATATCTCCCAGACCAATTTGGCTCCCATTGCAAGGTTCATTGTTGAGATTTGTCTAATACCAGCTCCCCTGTTGTTTTCGATTGTGAGATCTTTTTCCAAGAAATTAATGGGAATTTGCCTTTTTCCTCTAAGCCATTCCATAAGAAATTCTTCATGATCTTAGTCAGCTCATCTTCTATAGTCGAGGGTAGTCTTAGGCATGCCATTGAAAAAACAGGAAGTGTTGACAGAACAAATTTTATCATCATAAGCCTTCCAGCTGATGATAGCCATTTTCCTTTCCATATCTTAAGTTTAGACTTGCACTTTTCTATTAAATGATTCCAATAGTTTATCCTATTACTTCCTATAAATAGGGGTGTTCCAAGAAATTTCCCTGGAAAATTTGCAACTCTTAGATTCAAAATTCTCGAGAGTATACCATGTAGTATCGGATTAGTGTTGATAAAGAAGACTTCTGATTTACTCCAGTTGATTTTTTGGCTTGAGGCTTTGCAGTAATCATCCAGACATGTTTTAATTGTTCTTGCCTCCCTTCTACTTGCTTCTCCAAAAAGGATCGTGTCATCAACAAATTATAAATGTGTTGAGTTTTCAATCCCTTTCTCCACCTTGACTCCTTCCCAACGATCCTCCAGTTGAAGGGCTCTAATTGATCTTCCTAGAGCTTCAGCCATGATTATAAATAGAAATGGAGACATTGGATCACCTTGGCGAATTCCTTTTGATGCAGGGAAAAAGCCATGTGAGGATCCATTAATTAGCACCAGGAATTTAGAGGATGCTAAACAGTTCTTAACCCATACAATACATTCTTTGCAAAATCCAAATTTCCTTAAGACATTTGTTAAGAATTCCCTATCTACCATATCATATGCATTTAAAATATCCAACTTAAGTATCATGCAAGAATTATTTGTTTTTCTTGTCGTATGTAAATTTTCGTGGGCAGTAATTATTCCTTCTACAATCGACCTACCTGGAGCAAATTCACTTTGTTCATCTGAGATAACCTGATTTAGGATTGGCTTCAGTCTATTTGCGATAATCTTTATCACTATCTTGTATACTGTGTTGCACAGAGAGATTGGTCTAAAGTCACTCATTTTCTCTGGGTTTTTCTTTTTTGGGATAAGAGCTAAGAAAGTATTATTAATTTCTCCAAGCATAGTCATCTTTTTCCGAGATTCCTCTACTGCTCAAAACAGATCCTGCTCAATAATGTCCCCAAAAAATTGAAAAAAGGCTGCAGAGAAGCCATCTGGGCCCGGAGTCTTATCTAGATTTAGCTGGAAGGTTGCTTTTTTGACCTCCTCCACAGTGATTACTTTGAATAGTTCTTTATTATGGCTCTCCTTGATCAATGAAGGTATTGAGTTTAGGATTCTATCTTTTTCTTCTTGGTCAGTCTGACTAACCCTGTTCATGAAGTTTTCAAAATAGTTTATTGCTTCCTGGGAAATTTCTTCCTGATTATTAGTTGTGCTCCCATCCGATCTTTTTATCTCTGAAATTATGTTTCTATTTCGATTGGATGTAGCAAATATGTGGAAAAAGCTTGTATTTCCATCTCCTTCTTTCAACCATAGTTCCGTAGATTTTTGTCTCCAATGAATTTCCTCTCTTCGAAGGATCTCATTTAGATTAGATTTTAGGCTATTTTCCTTTTGGAATAGAGCCTCATCCATTCCTAAGTTAGTGACAGAGTTAGCCACTTCTTCTAATTTTGTCATGATTATGATTTTTTCCTTATGGATATCCTTGAATTGATTAAGATTCCATTCTTTGACTTTTGTCTTTATATACCTAAGTTTCTGATTTAGCTTGAAGAGACTAGAATGATTACCAAGTTATAGCTCATTCCATCACTTCGATATGAGATCCTATAATGTTGGATCTCTAAACCACATCTTTTCAAATCTAAATGGGGCACCTCCCAATAATTGCCCCCTAGAGATCTTCAAGCTTATAGGATAATAATCTGAGCCTACCAGAGAAAGAATTGTTGATTCTATCAACATATTTTGCCCCGACCAATTTCCAGCCATCAAGAACCGATCCAATCTCTCTGCAATATTAGTGAAACCTATTCTCTTGTTAGTCCAAGTAAAGGTTCCATTCTTGGGAATAATATCCATCAAGTGGTTCAGGTCAACAAAATTTTGAAAATCTTTTTGAGTAGTGCCAATCCTCTGTATGCCTCCCTTCTTTTCTGATTTAGCCAGAATAACATTAAAATCCTTGACCAAAATACAAAGTCCATCATTAATAGACTGAAGTTTATCAGTTAACAAACCCCATAATCTTCTCTTTTCATTGCTAGTTGTTGGTCCATAAACATTGAATAAATTGAAACTCTCATTATTACTTAAATGGGTTACTACATAGTGTTGCCAGAATTTACCTTCTCCTACGAGTGATATTTTCACAGTCATGAGATTCCAAATTATTCCCATACCACTTGAAGCTCCTTCAGAATGCCTTATCAAACCATGCCATTGCTTCCAAGACCTCAATCTTTTGTCAATTTCATCTTGGTTCCATTTAATTTCTTGCAGCAGCCATACATCTCCTTTAGTCTCATCAATTTGATGCTTGATTAAGCACCATTTGTCAGGGGAAATTATGCCCCTGACATTCCAAGATAGGAGTCTCATTGTTCTTGGGGAAGGGTAATGCCCTTCCCTAAAATAAGTTTTTTTTGCCCATTTGCTGAACCAACAATTTTCAGCATAGTTTTCCTCGATTTCCTTCCCCTTTTGCCTTTGGTTTTTATATTTGGCTCTTTCATGATGGAGGTAGTCTTTTAAAAACCTTTAACAGTTGTATCCATGATTATTGATGCATCTGGGTCAAAATCTTCTTCCCATTTCGAGGCAGAGGATTCAATTTCTCCTTCCTCCAAAACTGTTTCCTTCTTTTCCTTGTTCTGAGGTTCTACAATGGAGTTTTCTTGTGAGGGTCTAATAGTATCTTTAATTTCCAATTGGCCTTCCATACTATTCGATTTTTACTAAGCTTCAAGTTGAGATTCAATATCTGTCTGTAACACTTTTGTTTGTTCTAATAATATTTGTAATGCATGAGGACTCCCTTTCATATAATCCTTATTTTGGAGTACAACAGAAGGTGTCGAATTAACAGGGATAGCCTCAATAAGTGGGATATTGGTCTTATCTTGCTCTATAACCCTAATATCTACCTCAGCAGGAATTGGATCATTAACCTCGGGTGATTCTGTTTGTAGTTGTTCCTCAATGGGAAATTGCATACAAGCATGGCTTTTTCGTATTGTAGTCGTTCCTTCACAATCTAGCCCCACATGGTCTAGGGAGAAACATTTAGGGTAGATATGTAGCTAGTCTTCCCTATCAATTTTTTGAATTCATACCTTCCCAGTGCCCATAATTTTTATTTCTTCAAGAAGCTTAGATACATGCATAGTGCTAATACAGACTCTGATAAAACTTCCCCATAACTTATCTTCCAGAATATCATCCACAGATATGAAGGTTCCGAGGCTTTTACATGTATCTTTAATGATATCTATATGCCAATAATCCAAGGGGAAATTGTAGAACCTTATCCATACCTTACTACCAGGAAGGTGATGATTTTGGGGATTGAAATTTGGCTGCCATTCAATAATATGGACTTCAATTCCATCCAAAAAGTAAGGTCCCTTATTCTTGGCCTTCCATTTATCTTCCTTTTTTATAAATTCAATCATGTAAAATCCATTTGGGAGGATATTGATGTTTATGTCCTCCCCCTATTGTATTTTGCACCAAGTTTCGAAGCATCCTTTCCCCCATTTTCCACCTCCCCATTTGGCAAAGAACCAAAATTCATGCAAATTTGACCTAGCAGTATTAATCTTATTATCATCCAAAAATATGGTAGGTCTAAATATCTTCCTTACCGGATTGGATTGATAGCAAGAGGTTGAAAATTGTCGCTTGCCCCTGAATTCTGAATACCTTTTTTGATCAATTTTAGGGTTATATTGGTGGTTAGATCTCTAATTTCTGGCCTGGTCTGCTCTTGACTTCATGTCTTGCCTGAATCGCCCATCCCTCGATATGTATTGGTTTCCATTGTTTCGATCATGCTTATTCGGATTGCATTTCCCCAGTTCCTCTCCTGAATTATTATTTTTTGAGATTGGTTGCTAATTTTGTGCTAATTCCGATGCAGGATGCCTCGCATTGCGGAACCAACCATTGTTGTTCCATCTGAACCCGTTTTCTTTCCATTTTTGCTGGTTTATTGGCCACTGGTTGCCATTTGAGTATGGATTTCCAAATTTTATTTGGGGATTGAAATGTCCTCCAATATGCATGTTATTTGATCGTGTTTGAGTGACTTTTTGTGAATTTTCCTTTGTTCTGGCATACGATTGATTCTCGATGGTTGTATTGGCTCTTGAAGTGTTAAGAGGAAAGACAATATCGGCTTCATCGCTCTATGAACCAATATACCCCTGTGCTTTTCATCCTTGATCAAGGGTTATAGTCACATGTTCTTGTGAATTCGCATGTCGACTGCTCTGCTCCTGCTCCCGCACCCGCTGCTCCCGATCGCCATGATTTATTAATTTATTTCATTTTTATAAGTACATTTTTTAAAAAAAAATTTGGCAAAAGTGGCAAGCCACAGATATATATATATATATATATATATATATATATATATATATATATATATATATATATAAGAAAATTGATTCAAGAGATCAATAGGGAAAGAATCAGGAAGAAAACCCTATATCCTTGCTCAAATACAATGAAAAAAGGAAAGGAACTATGAGAAGAAGCCCCATGAATCTGGAGAGATAGATAGGGTCTAGCCGTAGAATGAACCTATAAGTACATTTTTTATTAAAATGGAAAAATAGAAATATTATATAACAAATATATTATTAGTCTTTTTATTATTATTTTAATGTGAGAAAAATATTGGAATAAATTTTTAGAGAGAAACATATTGACAGATTTATTCATTCACTTCAATTTTATTTTATTTTTTATTTCCTTTACATTTCCCTCAAATAATATTCCTTATTTAATAAATTTTGTAGCATTTAATATTTACCTGAGTAAATCTAAACAATCCTACCATACCTAATAAATTCCATGCATTCTAAAGAAAATGTACTTGCATTAATATTTAACTCAAACAAATGTAATGCATTCAAATAATCCTCCTAAAAAATACCCAAAAATTGCATGCATTCAAAATGAAATTTACTTGAATTCATATTCTACTCAAGATATAAACATGCATACTCTAAAACCTACATGCATTCAAATTTTATTCAAGATATAAACATGCATACTTTAACAAAACGAGAATGCCTGCTTTTCAAAAACATGCACAAGAAGATCAAACAACCTGGATTTGCTAAATACCTGGATTTGAATAAAAACCTGGATTTGCTAAAAGAATAAATCCTTCTTTGTTGAACCATGCTCCTTCTTCCAGCTTTCTTTTCTTCAAAATTTCTTCTCTCCTACAATTCTGATAACAATCTTCCCCCCAAAAGTAGTATCTGATGCTTTGCAAAAGGGATTAGAAAATCTGCTTGATGGCAACACACAGAAGAGCACAAGAAACAAATGTTAGTGTTAGCAACAAAAGATTATCCTAAACAGGCATATCAAGAGAGATATTAAGCATGAAATAAAAAGCATACAAACATAGAATAGATAAACTATACTCCTCCAAATGGTAATCAAGATGCTCATAGTTGCTCCTCCCTTGTTCCTCTCCTCTCCAAGTCCCACATGAGTGTAGCTCTCGGCTTTTAACACTAGCCATGGATGTCATATGGAGATTCAAGATGGTTGAATATGATAAGCAAATGCTATGCAAGTGTAGATAGTGATGCTATGAAAAATCTCTATGCTAATACTAGTATAACAACAATACTCTAATTCTTCCTCCTTTGCTTGAGGAGAAGGGTTCTATTTATAGAAGAAATGGGGAAATGAAGGGTTAAGATTGAGCAATCTTAACAAGGGTTAGGATTGAAAGATATTCAATCCATGTGAGACTTTCAGCCCAATCTCATGTTGACAAGTGTCACCATGAGGAGGCTTGAGAGGAGAGATAAGGAGCATTAAATGCTTGAGGGGACATGATGGTCACCCTAGTCAAAGAAATAAATGTTTTGAAGAGACCCATGAGTCAAAAAGATGGTTTTAGAGGAAAGTCTCTAACCAAAGGTAAAAGGTGAGTTAACCATAAATGGTTATGTAAGAGTCTTTAATGGTTTGGAAAACTTTAGAGGCTAACCATTTGAAGACTTAAAGCCTTAAATGTCTTTCAAAGACTTTGAGGGCTTTGAGAAGTGACTTCAACTTGCTTAGGAATGTGACAATATTTAGGGGATGGATTAGGCTAATTAGGAAGGGGTTAGAAAAATCTAGAAGGGGGTTAGGATTGCAAGTGGGTTTTGTAGGAGAATGCAAGTGGGAGGAATTTTGGGATTTTCAATTAAAATAAAATCATTTATTTCAATTAAATGGTGTAATTTGCATTTGGGTAAATATTCAAATAAATATTAATTTATTTAAATGAGAAAAAAGAAGATAAAGCATTAAATGCTTGAAGACTTTAAGGGAAACCATTAAAGGTTTGAGAAGACTCTAGAAGGAAGCCATTAAATTTGAAGACTTTAAGGGAAACCATTAAAGTCTTAAGAAGATTTTAAGGGAAGCTATTAAGTTTGAAGACTTTAAGGGAAACCATTAAAGGTTTCAAGTGGGTGAGGATAAATAGGATTTTAAATAAATTATTTATTTAAAATAGTTGTGCAACTTGCATTTGTAGGAAAATGCAAGTGGGTGGAAGATAAAGGTGATTTAAATAAATAATTTATTTAAAATAGTTGTGCAACTTGCATTTGTAGGAAAATGCAAGTGGGTGGAGGATAAAGGTGATTTAAATAAATAATTTATTTAAAATAGTTGTGCAACTTGCATTTGTAGAAAAATGCAAGTGGGTGGAGGATAAAGGTGAATTAAATAAATGTTAATTTATTTAAATGTGAGAGGTGGGATTTTGGGGAATTTAAATAAATATTAATTTATTTAAATGTGAGAGAAGATTTAATTAAATAAATATGATTTATTTATTTAATTAATGGTCTGAATTTGGTTAAGTGAATTAAATCAAATAAATTGAATAATTTATTTAATTAATAGGAGAAGAGGGTTAAGATGAATTAATTAAATATATTAATTTAATTAATTATTGATTGATGGTTAAATAATCAAATAAATACTAAATATTCATTTAATTAAGTGGACAGATTTATGTGACTACATTTTCCCCTCTTTGAGACGGTGTGGTTTTATCGCGTCGTTTAAAAAAAAGAAAAATAGGTGTGAAGAAATATGCCCCATAAATGTTAATTTAGTGGGTGGTATGCCCCCTCGAGAGATGGGTCAAAAAATTTCAAAAAATCGGGCGATCTCTCGAAAAAAAATGAGAAGTGGAGGAGAAGTAGAATAGAAGAAATTAACAATAACGGTAAAAGAATGGAAGAAAATAGAGTGAATATGGAGAAATGGCAAGCCAGTGAGTACCCGTAGGTTATGCAAGAGATACGATGCAAATGTGGTGTTGTGCTTTTGAATGATGCTATATAATTGATCAAAATGGTTGGACAATCTAGTGCAATTGGTTAAATTGCCTCGGTCGAGTCAAAGTGTGACAGTTGATGTCAGTTGTTCGCTTGGATAGGATAAAGTCTGAGTAAGTGAATCAAAGTGACCAGATGGGACTTAGACAATTGATGTAATTGCCCGATGAAGTCAAGGTATAGGAAGCAAAATACTCGTTGAGACTTAAACAATTGATATAATTGTCTGTTGGATTGTGTTTGATTGGTTGATCAATTGATAGTGTGTGCGTGTGATGGATGGTTGTGGTTAAGCATAGTAGCCCCGTTGAGACTAGGTCATTATGATAAATGCCTGATGTAGTCTAGGATTACCATGATCGATTACCTGTTGAGACCCAAAGATACTTGATCAGAGTATCTATTGATAGTCTAGGTGTGTGGGAGTCGATGTACCTGTGCAGATAGGGTAACTTGCTTGATTGGGTTGATGGGAAATGATGTAGGGTATGTGATGTTGATTACCAAGATGGGGAGGGTGAGGAGAGGGTTCGATGTTAGATAGAAGAAATGGAGGACCTATGACGCATTCCTATGGATGAAGAGGAAAATAGAGTATCCATTGTCATTACTATGTATGCATGATATGCATCTATTATGAATGTATGGATGGATGAAATGCAACAGAATGCAATATATATAGATGAGATGGAATGACGATCCATAGTGCTTTATTTTTCATCATTGAGCTTTAAAATGTTGTAAGAAAATACAAGCAACTTGACATAATGATTCAAGATGACCTGGGTATTCCTTACATGGATTTTGATATAGCAAGTTAATACAAGCAATTTGATATAATGGATCAAGTTGACCCGAGTATTGCTTGCGGAACAGACAAAGATCATCTCCTTTCATGCATGACTTGGAACATCCTCCTTGATCTTGGGTTGATCATATCCTAAGACAAGTTCATGCCATAATAAGAGATAAAACCTTTATCCAGTTTGGATGAGGTAGGAGAAACCAAAGAAAGAGCATTGTACCTATAAGCAAACATCATATATAAAGAATAAAGAATAAAGAATAAAGAATATGGATCCTCGCTAATGGTTCATGCTCATATGGTCGAGGTATACACTGTAGTCAGCAAGCCGTAATGATTTATGACTGCATTTTGCATAAGATCAAGTAACTTAGTGAACTTCCCACATAGACACCATTAGTACATGCCCTAGAATTTCATCAGAATAATTCGCAGAATACATACAAACAATGTCGTAGGGACCATTTCGGCTACTCTAATCACTTGTGGATATCTCGGAGTAGTGTAGGAACCTGATATATATAGATGAATGAATAACCTACAAAATAACCAAGTATTTGCTAGCTTAAACATAATTTTCTTGTCAAAGAAAATGTTATTTTGTCGTTGTTTTGGTAAGGAAGGAGGCATCCTTGTTGAAGACAGTTTGAGTGTTGATGTTGATTGTTTGGTTGATTGATAAGTGGGCATTTTGTGGAGTATATCACAATGTTTGCATGGTATCTGCCCAGATGAGTATTTAAAATGTGGTGCCATGTTTTTTGTTTGATTTTGATGTTTTCTATTGTTTTTGGATTTTGTGATTTTGAATGTTTTTGGTATTTTGATGATTGTTTTGAATGTTTTTTGGATTTTTGATGATTATTTTGAATGTTTTTGAATTTTGTGAGACAGTTTCAAATGAAGAACTCAATCAATCATAAGTAATGCACAATCCACTTCCATCAAATAGGTTAAGGGCATTGCCCCCAGTTTAGATATGACTATGAAAAAGTGGGATGTAAGACGCATGAAGTATTTTCTTGATTGCAAATCAATAACAAGCCATGGTTTGGACGGGTGGATGTGTGTATGAATGTGATCGCAACAAGCCTGAAAGACAATCGAGCCATAGCCTTTATGAGTGGTGCCTGTTTGCTAGGTTTTCACCATCGAACTTACCCAAGGTGCCACCAGAGTGGTTGTTCACCGTTTGGATGTATGATCTTTCTTTTTTGATGTTTTTGTGTTTTCTTCAAGATATTTTTCTGAATGTTTTTGGTGGTTTTCTGGTATGTACGAGAGCCTGATGCTCTGTACAACTTATGTATAAAACCGTTTGAGGTGCATGTTGTTGATTGGATCTGCTAGCGGTTCTCCTTCTGAAATAGCCAACTGATATGCCCCGAACCCAAATACAACAATGATAACATATGGACCCATCTAATTTGATTCGAACTTTCCTTGATGTTCTTGGTTGGGTTGGTTATGAGGATTTTCTCGGAGAACAAGATCACCTACCTCAAATTTATGAGGTCTAACTCGGTGATTGTAGCTTATGCTCATGCGTTGCTGATAGGGTTTGAGATGATTGTATGCAGCTTGTCGCTTCTCATCAAGTAGTTCTAAGTCCTGAAGACGTGATACTCTGTATGCTTCATCATCTATCAGATTATGCAAGGAAACCCGTAATAGGAATGATAGCTTCCACACCATAGACCAGTGAGTAAGGAGTTGCGCCTGTAGGGGTTCGAATGCTAGTTCGATATGCCCATAGTGCTGGATTCAGTTGAACATGCCAATCACGGCCGGCGTCATTGACTGTCTTCTTGAGGATTCTCAATATGTTCTTGTTTGATGCTTCGGCTTGACCATTGCCTTGTGGGTAATAGGGAGTGGAAAAGCGGTGTTGAATGTGAAATTTCTCATAAAGTTCATGGACATCTTGATTCTTGAAAGGAAGCCCATTATCTATGATGATGGACATGGGTACACCATACCAACAGATGATGTAATTAAGGATGAATGAGGCGATCTACTTTCCGGTGACTTGGGTAAGTGGAACAGCTTCGATCCACTTTGTGAAGTATTCTGTGGCGATAATAATGAATTTGTGACCGTTGGATGAAGATGGATGGATTTTACCCACAAGGTCAAGTCCCCATTGACAAAACAGCCATGGTGTTGTGATCGGTTGCAATTCTTGTGCTCGTGCATGTATCAGGTCTCCATGAACTTGGCATTTCTTGCATTTTTTGACAAAGTAGTAGGAGTCTTTTTCCATGGATGGCCAATAGTATCCAGCTCGTATGATCTTCTTGGCTAGTGACGGGCCACTTGAGTGAGTCCCACAAATTCTTTCATGTACCTTTTCCAAGGCCTTTGTTATCTCATCTTGTTCCAGACATCGAAGGAGAGTACCATCAAGACTACGCCGGTATAGGGTTTCAACAATAATGGTATATCGAGCGATTTGGTGAATGAAGGTTTTATGTTGGTTATTCAATTGGTTAGGAGGAAGTGTGTGATCGTGGAGATAGGTGTAGAATTCACCGTACCATGGGGATTCGAAACCGACAAGGTGACATATCATCTCAGATTCAGGGATATCATGAGTGGGAATCCAAAGTTGTTCGACTAAGAACTCATAGCATGTTGAATTTTTTGGAAGATCTAGGAGAGATGCAATAGTAGCCATAGCATCAGCGGCTCGATTCTGATCTCTAGGTATCTACTCAAAGGTGATAGTAGTAAATGATGCCTTTAGACTGTCCACCATTTGCTTGTATGGCATGAACTTGTCACCCTTGGTCTGATATTCATCGGTTGCTTGTCGAATGACCAGTTGGGAGTCGCCATATACTTGGAGTTCTTGTAACTTGCATTGTATGGCTAGCCTAAGTCCTGTGATCCTCATATTCAGCTATGTTGTTTGTGCATGGAAATGTGAGCCTGTAAGACTTTGGGATGTTGTCACCTTGAGGTGTGATAAACAGAATGCCTGCCCTCAAGTCATGCCTAGTGTACGAACCATCAAAGTATAGCTTCCATGGTTGTACCTTTGTGATCATTAATATCTCTTCATCTGGAAAATTGGAAATGAGGGTATGATCGCCTTTGAGGGGTGCATCGGCCAACTAATCTGCAATAACTTGCCCTTTGATAGCCTTACGGTCCACATACTCGATGTCAAATTCACTGATAATCATCACCCATTTGGCCAAGTGACCTATCAATGCTGCTTTGCTGAGTAAGTACTTGAGTGGATCGATCTTTGCAATGAGCTGTACTTTGTGTGTTAACAGATAGTGCCTCAATTTAGTGGCTGCCAAGATTACTGCTAGGCAAGCTCGCTCAATAGGGGTGTAATTGAGTTCATAGCCAACTAGTGTGCGAGAAATGTAGTAAACTGCACACTCTTTCCCTTCTGCATTGTGTTGTGCCAATAGTACTCCCAAAGCTGTATTAGTTGCTGAAATATAGAGTAGTAGAGGCCTACTTGGATCTGGTGGGATCAACAATGGTGTATTCATGAGATAGTATTTGAGCATCTGGAATGCTTGCTGGCACCTGGCATCCCACTGAAAGCGGATATTCTTATGTAGCAGGTGTGTAAATGGGTGACACTTATCTACCAGTTGTGTGATGAATCTGCGGTTAGATGGAGCCACCCTTGTAGTGTCCTGATCTGACTGATATTCTTTTGAGGTGGCATGTCCATGATTGCCTTGACTTTTGCTAGATTGACCTCAATACCTTTGCTTGAGACAATATATCCTAGAAGTTTCCCTGAGGTTACTCCAAAGACACATTTCTTTGGGTTGAGTCGAACATGATATTGTTCTAGCCTATCAAAGATTTTCTCTAATATGTCCAGATGACCTTCTCTTGTGAGTGATTTTGCTAGTAAGTCATCAACATAATCTTCCATTATGGTATGCATCATATCATGGAAGATAGTAGTCATTGCTCGCTGATAGGTCGCTCCTGCATTTTTTAGACCAAAAGGCATTACGTTCCAGCAGTATGTGCCCTATGGACATGTAAAGGTTGTCTTGTGCTGATCTTCTGGTGTGATTTTTATCTGATTGTACCCTGAAAAGCCATCCATGAATGAAAGCATGGCATGTCCTACTGTTAGGTCTACTATGATGTCGATATTTGGTAGGGGGAAGTCATCCTTAGGACATGCTTTGTTCAGATCTCTAAAGTCAGTACAGATACGGATGCCCCCATTTGGTTTGTCGACAGGCACAATATTGGATATCCAATCCGCATAATCAACGGGTCTAATGAAGCCGACATCCAGGAGTTTCTTAAGTTCTGCTTTGACTAGGACTGCAATCTGAGGATGCATCTTGCGAAGCTTTTGTTTGATAGGTTTAGCTTCTTCTACTATTGTGAGCTGATGCATGACTAAATCTAGATCAAGACCAGGCATGTCTGCATATGACCATGCAAAGTTAATCTGGTGCTTCTGGAAGAATTCAACAAACTTGGGTTGTTCCTCTAGAGTCAAAAGAGATGCCAGATGTATGAGGTGAGGAGTTTCAGGAGTCCCTACGTTGTATTCTTGTGTTTCCTCGATCAGAATCATTGATCTTTCCTGTTGTGTACTAAACGGAAGGATGTCAAAACTTTCATCCTCAGGCGCCTCAGAGAGGCTTTCACCGTTGGATACGCTCTTTCTTTTTACTTTTGTGGGATCAAATAGTGCCACAGTGTGGTTTTCACTAGAAGATCCATGTTTTATTGTTATATTTTTGCAGCTGAAAGGTTTGGCATCCGCCCCAAAGTATGTTGTGCTATTAAGTTCTATGGCGAATCCAGCTTTATGATCCCCGCTTGGTATGTTATCCTGCAATTCTAAGAAGTCAATGATTGCCTCATCATTTTGGAAAAGGTCAAGACATGGGGGATTAGGTTGGTTCCATTCGATGAGTTCAGGATGGATAATGGGTATTACGTCATCGATTAGGTTAAGCTCATTCGATGTGTCAATGAGGGTTAAGACATTGTGGTGAAGGTCATTGATGGTACTCTCCCTATTAGAATCAGGCACAGGATGTGACATGGGGTCTGTGGAAGAAATTTCCAGTTCAGGAACCCAAGAAGTCTTTATCTGTGCTTCTCCATAAACAAGGATGTCTTTGCGGGGTGGAGGTAGTGATGTGTCTTCCTCATATGAAGTGTTAAGCTATACTGAATCAAATTCCCACTCATGTGAGTTAGTTTCTGAGTCACTTTTCAGTAACCGATTATTGTACCATGTTGAGATATCTTTTGAGTTAAATACTACAGGTGTAATCAGTTGATGTATCTTTGTGGATGAAATGATCAGTGCTACAGGAAGAATTATAGGGATCAACGAATCTGATACAGGAAGTGTTGGTAGTGTTGAACCCCCCGCTTCTGTTGGAACTGCTGGTGTTGTAGATACTACTGGGAATTCAGATAGAGTTGCTGCTACTAAGGGGACTATTGATGTTATCACTGCTGCTGACGGTGTTGTTGGGTCAATTGATGGGACGACTGACATTGCAGATGGTTTTGCTAGGATTTTTAGCTTCAATGGGGTAGTTGTTATGTTTTGGGGTGTTTCTTTTATAATCAATGGCGACCTCTTTGTAGTAGGTTGATATAAGGGTTTGTTGGGTTTCCCTTTGAATCTGAGCTTAGGAAAGATCTCCTTTTGAAAGCCTAAGCCTATGTTATCTTTAGGCTTCATTTCTGTCTACAATGGCTCATGTCATCCTTGCTAACAATACCCTAAAGCACTTTGACCATCATATCCCATTCTTTGCATAATGAGAAGACCTTTGCCATATTGATCTGTGGGAAGTTTAACGTGCGGAATGTCGGTGGTGATAAGATCCTTATAGATCCATTCTGCTATGTCTTCATCATTGGTTTCCTCTTCTTGACTCTTTCCAAGGATGAAAGGCGTTAATGTACAAGCTGGTGTGACCAATGACATCTGAAGCACCTGTTGAGGTTTGCCATGTGTTTTAGGAGAAGTGGGCATTTGTCCAACACAAAAGAGTTGGCTTAGATTGTATTCCTTGGGACCTTCCTCTGTAATTTTCATTTTGAGCTTCTCTTGCTTGGGTATAAGAGTATTTGAACCAGAAAGAGAGACATGACTTATGTATGACGTGGAGGAGATGGCTTCTCTATTGTTGGGAACAATTATCTCTGGCTGATGATTTATGTTATGACAATATGCAGAGGGGTTTGCATCGCCCAGGATTGTGATTTCTGCACCATTATGTGGGAACTTGATACGCTGATGGTAAGTGGATGGAACAACTTGCATGGCGTGTATCCAAGGTCTTCCCAACAACAAATTGTATGGCAGAGGAAGGTCCAGAACCTGACATATGATGTGCTTCACCACAGGGCCCACTCAGATTGGTAGTACAACAGCTCCTTTGGATGAACGCTCTACATCATCATAAGCTTTGATTGTGATCTTCTTGTGGAGATCCACTGATTCAATTGCATATCCCAATATAGTGACTAATTGGAGTGTACAAATATTCAGGCCTGATCCATTATCGATCAAGACTCGCTTGATCCTATGCTGATTGATAAATCCTTCAATGTGTAGTGGGGCGTTATGTGGTTGCTGGAAGGAAGAGTTGTCACTTTCAAAGAAAGTGAGACAAGGTGATGATGTTAGACTTCCAACCATGGCTTGGAACTGATCTGTATTCAAGTTAGCAGGGACAAACGCCTCTTGGAGAGCTTGATCCAAGATTGTTTTATGAGATGGAGATAGGCGCAATAGCTCTAAGATAGATATCAGTGCAGGTATTTTGTCTAATTGGTCCACAAGGTTATAATGTTTTGGGATATATGGGGTGCCTTGTGGAGCTTCTTTTATGGTAATCTTGTTGCGACGTGTAATAACATTGCAAGTGGAGCTGAGATTTTTTATGGTAACAGTTGCAATTTGTTCGTTGGCATCATATAGGTTATTCATAGTGTAATTATATGCTGCTTGCGTATAATCAGTGGTGTCTGTGTTTCTCCTTGAAGTGGAAGGACCCCTTTGATCTTGTGATGGAAGTGGATTTTTGAACATCAGATGATCATTGTTTGTTGTCTTTGGGTCGTGTCCTTCGATTTCGATTTCCCCTCGGTCAATAAGATCTTGAATAAGATCTTTTAACCTATGACAATTGCTTGTCTTGTGTCCTTTTCCTTGATGAAAATCACAGTGTTCAGTATCTCTCCACCATGGAGGTTTGACTTGCAGTTCATAGTTTGATGTTTTGGGTAGGGTTATCAGGTTTTGAGAAACCAACTGTCGTAACACTGTTTCGATGGGTTCCCCTAAGAGAGTGTACGTTCGCTTCGGTTTTGGTTGGCATTGTCTAGGTTCATCTTGAGATGTGATTCGGCCTTGATTTTGAGGAGCAACTATGTTAGTCTTGGGTGGGGGATTCTGTCCTACAAATCGAACCACGGGTTGTGCACTTTTGATAGTTTTGGAATCCACAACCCCGTCGTTGACGACATTTTTGTTTTTGTTCCAAAAGTTTGGTTTGTCACTATTGAAGCGTGGATGAGGGCCATCCTTTGGTTCATTGTAGATTTTGATAAGTCCTTTCTTGATGAGGGCCAGCTCACATTTTAAACCTTTTGTGATCTTGTCAATTCCTTTTATCCAAGGGATAAATGAATGTGCAAGGGTTAAATAATTACCTTAGTCAAAGAAATAAATCCTTTGAAGAGACCCATGAGTCAAAATGATGGTTAAGTTAGAGGAAAGTCTCTAACCAAAGGTAAAAGGTGAGTTAACCATAAATGGTTGTGTAAGAGCCTTTAATGGTTTGGAAGACTTTAGAGGTTAACCATTTGAAGACATAAAGCCTTTAATGGTTATTGAAGACTTTGGAGGTTTTTGAGAAGTGACTTCATTTTATTTAGGAATGTGACAACGATTAGGATATGATTAGGATAATTAGGAAGGGGTTAGAAGAATCTAGAAGGGGTTTAGGATTGCAAGTGGATTTTGTAGGAGAATGCAAGTGGGAGGAATTTTGGGATTTTCAATTAAAATAAAATCATTTATTTCATTAAATGGTGTAATTTGCATTTGGGTAAATATTCAAATAAATATTAATTTAATTAAATGAGAAAAAGGAAGATAAAGCATTAAATGCTTGAAGACTTTAAGGGAAACCATTAAAGGTTTGAGAAGACTCTAGAAGGAAGCCATTAAATTTGAAGACTTTAAGGGAAACTATTAAAGTCTTAAGAAGACTTTAAGGGAAACCATTAAAAGTTTCAAGTGGGTGAGGATAAATAGGATTTTAAATAAATAATTTATTTAAAATAGTTGTGCAACTTGCATTTGTAGAAAAATGCAAGTGGGTGGAAGATAAAGGTGATTTAAATAAATAATTTATTTAAAATAGTTGTGCAACTTGCATTTGTAGGAAAATGCAAGTGGGTGGAGGATAAAGGTGATTTAAATAAATAATTTATTTAAAATAGTTGCGCAACTTGCATTTGTAGGAAAATGCAAGTGGGTGGAGGATAAAGGTGAATTAAATAAATGTTAATTTATTTAAATGTGAGAGGTGGGATTTTGGGGGAATTTAAATAAATATTAATTTATTTAAATGTGAGAGAAGATTTAATTAAATAAATATGATTTATTTAATTAATTAATGGTCTGAATTTGGTTAAGTGAATTAAATCAAATAAATTGAATAATTTATTTAATTAATAGGAGAAGAGGGTTAAGATGAATTAATTAAATATATTAATTTAATTAATTATTGATTGATGGTTAAATAATCAAATAAATACTAAATATTCATTTAATTAAGTGGACATATTTATGTGACTACAGTATCTATACTCTACTCATATTTCATCCAGGAATCCCTTCCAAAAGTAATTCATCAAATATCTCTAACAAAACTTGCTCACAAAATTTTTCTAAAAATAAAACTTCAATAATATTTGTTGAAAGAAAAAGAGTGTAAAATACATTCAATATCCTCCTAATTTATAGATCTTGAAGATGTAAAATAACTTTTACCATCTGTAAGAATAATTTTCAAATTAGGGAGATTCTTCAATTAATATTTGTAAGAGAATATGCTAGAAATGAAATTATAACTCTATTGTTGTCAATTAATAGAGATATTCACGTCATATAAATAATTTGTAACTCCCATGTCATAGTGTTTGCTAAACTAATATTTATTCCTTCCAAAATAAATATTCCTCTTGTCATAGAATATGCTTATAATAACTTTCTTCTTTTGTTGTGTAAGTGTCTTGGCATGTGCTTAATAAAACATATGCATTAAAATAAATATAAA
The DNA here is from genome assembly GCF_030272615.1 of Cryptomeria japonica. NCBI lineage: Eukaryota > Viridiplantae > Streptophyta > Pinopsida > Cupressales > Cupressaceae > Cryptomeria > Cryptomeria japonica. The sequence continues at coordinate 275,487,043 of NC_081406.1, forward strand.
ATAAGTATTTACTTATTGTTTAAATTTTAAAATTAATTGCTTGCATCTATTTATTATTATAATGTAAAGAATATATATGTGTGTTTGTATTTTTGGTTTCTCAATAAAATTAGTTTTATTTATATTATTCTACTATTATATTTAATCAAATTTATTATTTAACTTAATTCATTTATTAATTTTGAATTTGTTTGATTTATGTTAATTTTTAATTTATTATAGATAAATAATTAATCAATTCCAACCTTGTCCAAAATTCATCAAATAATTTTTTTGAATATTCTAAGCAAGAGGGTAATGACAGGTGTGAGCAAATACATGTATGAAGACACATAAATTACAAAGAATACCATGATGTACACCATATTTCTCACATAGTTAAAACTAGTGACAAATTCTTGTTTGATATTTAGAAGGAGCACATGAAGGGTCCACATTAGAATATGAATCCTTTTCACTATGTTCCTTACATCAATATCTATGTAGTTATTGAAAAATTCATTATTGTCAATCTTCCACAATACTTGGACCTCCAATCAATATTCAATGTGAACCTTCCTAAAACTATATTCCCTCCTCCTTTACTAGAGCCCACAACAATCTAATATCCCAAGGAATCAGACTTGACATATTCAATTATAATAGAAAGAGACAATATCATAAGTACCATTACTACTCACAATTACCACAATGCCAACTCTTTTTAGCCAAAACTATGTTGCACGCATATTAGGCTAAGTGAGACACTCTTCAACAACAACACATGTAATTTCCTAAGCTCACTATTTATATAATCGGGACCTTTGTTCATTAAGGGGGACAAATGATTTTAATGTAGCATATGTACTAGTTTCATCAACACACTCAACTTTTCTTAATGCATACAACACAATTCTCATGTATCTACACATTACACTATTTATGTAATACTATGCACCACATTCATATCCAAAAATATAATACTGATTACATACATAATATGGACTTGGACATACTTGTAAATGTAAGCCCTAAATCAAGCCATATATATGTAAAAAATGGAGAATCAATATCAAAATGTTATGCTTTAATATAAGCTTACACCACTTAGTAGCCTAGATTGCCATAGAATATGACATCCACTTAGCACTAGAGTCATTTCACATATGATGATGTTTGTGTCACGTGATATAATAATACAATGGATATCCTCTAACTTTGATGCTTGGTATCATATATCCATGTGTTCTACACTCCATACATATTGGACACTTGATACCATCTATGTGAACCATATTTGATGGCCTACTAATACTATTATGTACATATACCAATTGAATTCCATCTTGTATATCTAGGAGAGGAACACAAATTTTTATACAAACTTTACACATATTTCCCTTTCTTTTTAATATGAAGAATATTGTCAAGAGCCTTTTGCATCTCAAATGAGTCTATGCCATACATATTTGTTGTCAATTGCACATTCTATGACCTTGTTGTAATGCCAAACGACCTTGTTGTAATGCTAAACAAGTTATAATATTTCAACACTTCCCTTAGGAATTAGAGCACCTACACCTAATGTTTGTACACAAACCTAAGCATCTTTCTATACTTTATTATCAAATCTACATAAGAATATTACTAAGATTAATCACTACATGTGTCATAAGTATCATTTTTTTCCATAATAAGCATTTTAAGGGTACATATAGGTGCAAATCTTGTTGTCAAGATTCATAGAGAACAACACAATGGGAATCAATAGGACAACACCATAAATATGATACCAATATGCTAGTAGGATACTAGTGTAGCTATATAGGATACTATGCACGAAGGTCCATTTTTTTCCATTTTTGGAAATTACCTTCATTCAAAGGTTTTACTTTTAAAAAATTAGTGGGCATGCAATACCTTTGAACAAATCTCCTTGAATATGCCTCCTTCCCATCCCTCTTTAATTTTCCTCAAAATTTTAATTTGCAAAGCTCAAATTGAACCTGCAAATGGAATGGTGTTGACAAACTAATTTGTAGGATCCTAGCTCTTGAAATGAGCCTTCCAACAAGTAAAAAATTAATATATTTTGGTTTTTTATAAATTGATTTCTTATATTTTATTGAACATAGGTTTTTCACAAAACATCAAGTTCTTCGTTCTACACATGGAAAAATAACAAATTAGTGAAAAAAATCTAAAAAATATCTATGCATTATGTATTGATTTCCTTCAAACAAAATTAAATTAATTAATTTTTGATATATACAAAAAAAGTTATGTGCGGTGTCATACACCTATGTCTAAATTATAATTGGTTTGACTTCAAAATTTAATTTCATAAAAAAATCAACAAAACATTATGAAACCTAATGTGATCATTAGATATTGGCATTACATATCTAAATTCAAAAAAATCAAAATTTTATCCTTTGTAGAAGAAGAATTATGCACAAAATAATAAATGTCAATTTAAGAAAATGTTATTACTATAAAAGAAGAGTGAATTATGACAATAATGGAAAAAGGTAAGCAATGAATGATTTGGTCAGAGGTGGATGAAACAAAAGATTTTCATAAACCCTAATGGGTATTCCAGAATGGACAATGGGTTGATGTGTAAAGCCTCCTCTTCAATTATGTCAGGTAATTCTATAGATGATAGGAAGTATAGTGCCCTAAAAATTCAAACAATTATGTGATCAAGAAAACTAGGCGGATCTAGGGCTTGTTGATCAGCAACAGTCCTATTGTTTCAATAGGGATGAGAAGGGGTTTTTTGGAAATCAAGCTTTTGGTCGAGGTCATGGGGATTTATGGACGAATTGAAGATTGGCAGATTTAAAGGTTTGGACAGGAAATAGATTTAATTAAGGTGGATCTAGAAAATAGTGGTATCCGTATGGGGCTAATAGAGGCAAGAAAAGGGGGAGTAGATGGAATCATGTATCCAATGACAACACACTACAATGTGGGGTACAAAACAAGTATGCAAATTATTCAAAGGTCTAAGATGGGAATGGATGGTCATGGGAAAAAAAATTGGAGCTTAAGAAATGGATTTTGATACCAATGTTAGATGTTCAATTTCATCCTTTTAACTATTTGGAGAAAGATTTGTCAATGAATGTGGCTTTTGTCTAGATTTGATGTTTAAAGATTTCTTTGTCTGAGTTGTAGAATTGGATTGTAGAAAATTGGTATGCTTCTACTTTTTTTTATTTGCTATAGGCTAAGTCTTTTGTAGTCGTTTTTGACAATTTGGATGCAAGAGAAACTATTTTGAAAACTTTTGTGTTTTGGTGTCAAGAGAGTATGCTCTTTGTTCAGTCTTGGAACCTTTGAATCTATTTCCTTTACCCTTGATCCCTACCTTTGTTTGGTTAGATTTACCTAGCCCACCACTAGAGTTTTCAGATCCTACCATTCTAAGTAAGGTTGAAAGTGTATTGGGATTTTTTAGAGGCATCATTTGGCGTTTATAGATGGTAAGCTATTAATTCATATTTGTGACATTGTCGGAGATTTGGATCTTATACCCAAGTCAATTAAACTTAAATCAAGGAATGGTATTTGGAAGCAAAACATGATTGTGGATAGAGGTTCCCTCTCAAGTGGTTCTATTTAGTTGATGGTGATATCTTTGTTAGACTAAATTTTCCTCATGGAAATAATCTGGGTGAATGAGAAAACTTTGGTACTTGAGGCAAAACATGTTGACCTGGGTGAAAATTGTCAGGCCCTGGGTACTCAAATAGGGGATTTGGGTCAATTTGTAGCCTCTAATGAAGAAATTAAAACCAGGCAAATTCCTATGTCTCATGATCTTATCAGCACACTTGATGTGGATTTGGTTGAGAAAATGTAGCTTCTCCCAAAGCCTATTAATGAAGTTCATTGTGTGGGTTTTGAATCAAAGGATGTATGTGTCTATATGCAAGATTTTGTGGAAGATAAGGAGCCGTAGGCTTCATTAGATAAGGATGGGGTGGATTTTATAAAGAGGTCTGATGGGCATTTCACTTCAAATGGGATAGAAATGGTATCTCTAAAGGAATTGGAGGTATGTGTACAATTGGATAGGGATAGCCTGGCAGATTTACATGTGAGGTTTGATGATATTTTGACCCCAAATGAAACTAATAAGGGAACATTGAAAGAGGTGGAGGTTCTATGTAGAATTGTTATGAGAAGGCTCAATATGGTTTGACAAAGGAGTTGGCTGATGAAGTAATGGACGAAGAGGATGAAACTGAATGTCCAACTTTATATTTCACAAACAAAGAGGAAAGGGGATATACTGGTAATGCCTAGGCCAAAAAGGGGAAGACCTTTTGGCAATACTAAAACAAAGCAAGAGATTGGAGTTTGTATATAATTAACTCCTACACAAAGTTTAAAATTTGATCGAAAGAAGTCTTTGAGACTAGTGGAGAAGGGTTTGAAGGGATCTCAATCATTCCCAATATCTAAAATGAGAAAATTGTTTCAAGAAAAGGTGGAAAATAAAATATATTGTTAGGGAAAGTTGTCAAGAGACGAGGTGTTGTTGGCACCTTCATATTTTGGTCAAATTTTAAGTGCCTGTGTTAAAAAATTAATCACATCATTCACAAACACATTTGGCAATATGCCCCAGAGGCCTCCTTTGGAGGACCATACTTTGAGATTCGGTGACTTTCATGTGAAACCACTTGGCCATCATATTGAACTACTAATAGTGGGTCCATTTAGCCATTTGTATCCCTCCATAGTCAAATATGAGGAGTTTTCAAATTTTCAAGTTTTAGGGTTTTGAAATAGTTTGTTATATATATTCTAAAGTCTTTTAAGTGAGTCACTTTCCAAAGTCAATAACTTGGTGCCTAATGAATTTACCACCAAACCAATTGCTCTACACAATAGTATGTATGCTAACGTACCCCTTTGCCCATTTTTAGAATCCTAGGGTCTCATTTAATATTTTTCATAAGCCCAATTTGTTTGTAATTTATTCAGTCTATTGCTTACACATTGCAAAGATTGTCAAAGTAGCCTTTTGTGAAGGTTGATATTTCGTATCTAGGTGACTTCCACACTGAACCAATTGATCCTTGCAATTGTTTATATCACAATGAACTCATATGTAATATTTTAAAGCCTCATAACTTCATTTGGTATTTTTCCAAAACCAAAACCAAATGCAATTTATTCAGTTTCATAGATTGCAGTTTGCAAGAATTTTCAGAATGTTGTCTTTGAGAATTAATGTCTCGACACCTGTTAATCATCATGAGAAACTACTTTACAAACATGCTTATGTCACCTTGATACACATTCCTATTAGTTTTCATGGACATTGGACATCATTTGATATTTTTTCAGGGCTTCAACTTTTCGTGGTTTGAATTGTTTTTAGAACAATGTTTTGTCCAAACAACTTCGATGGCCGACTTTGACAGATAATATTTTGCACCTCGGGATGAATTTCTAAGAACCATTTATTGTTGTGCATTCTTGGGTTGAATATATGACTGCTTATTAGTTTATGTGGCCTCACAATGAGATTTGATCATTTTTTGAAGGTGATTCAGGAGGCTACAGGCCTTATTTTGGTCATGATGCAAAAATAGTGGAAAGAAAGTTTTCATGGCGACTGTCCTAATCTCTTTCATCCAGAAGTTGACCGAGGTTGCTCAGAGTTGTCTCAAGATGAAATTTGTTTCAAAATGAAATATTTTTAGGTCGGTGTTTAGGTTTTGAAAAATTTGGAGCAAATACAAATTAACAATTATATGCAGATACAAACACAAAAGATGAAGAAATATACATAACACAGGTAACACAAAGATTTAACATGGTTCACCCAAGATGGGCTACATCCACAGAACACAGTCGTCCAATATTTTCTTAGTATCCAATAAATCAGTACAACACCATTACAATGCCTTTTTATATTACAACAGCCTATAACATGCAATTTTTAAGGCAACATACAAAGTCGGCTATTTTTTAGGGTTTTTTCAATGTCGGTTTTTTTCAACAAAAAATGGCAAAAAAAAATTCCTTAGGGCTACACCCCGGAACCCTAGCGAAAAATACATTACGAGTGTATAGTACTTTGCATGATCAACTGCCACATATCAACAATCGGGCCCACTTGGGAACCCACCCTTCATGGTCAAGTTGCAGACGCAAGTGAAAGAATATTAAATTGTTCATTATTTAAATTAAATTTTAATTATTTAAATAATAATATATTTAATGGCCTACATTATATTTCTGGAGATGACATGTGCAATTTGGTGATGAAAATAAATATCCGAGAATCATTTTTTACAAAGGTAAATATGTGAAATGGGCAAATAAGACTTATTGGGCCCCAATAGAAGAATAATTCTAAATAAATAATGCGTATACCCACCACACCGCAAAGAAAGAAAGGCAAAATAAAGGAAGGTGTGCGGGCATGGGGGAATCCTCTTGCCATTTCATAATGGATATGGGGAAAACCCTAGAAATGGTGCAAAATAGCAGTGTATCTTCTCATGCAATATTAGGGTTTAATAATTCCAAACAATGACAACATGAGGACTATAGTATCAAGCGTGATGGATTTGTTGAAAAATATTTAAAAACAATCGAGCAAATGCTAATAGGCGGGCATAAAATTGATACCACAACCCTACCAATGCTTTCAATGCTTTCTTTACTTATGGTGAAATGACTTCTTACAGAAGGCAATGATTTCAGAAATACCTAAAATGCATTCCAATAAATTATCTAGCAAATGTAAGAAGCAAATGTAAACCTAATTAAGCAAATGTTACATACATATTTTTAGCACGTGCCAAGAATGGAGCCTTGGAACATATTATGAACACTTATCAAAATATATTGATAGAGAGATTTTTGTCAAATATTATGGTTGAGAATGCTCTCACTGCATAAAAACAACATCAATACATAAAAACAACATCAATATTATGCTTGAATTATTTAATAGAGGTCACCTCAAGGAAAGAAATACAGTCCTAATGAATATGATAAAATGACTACAGTGTACACAAAATGAATATTGGGGATAATGAGATGAATCGATGTGTCTGAAGCATGGTGTAAGGGCAAAAATACATCGCCTATATCGAAAACTCATGTGTCTTGAGGGATCAATGCTTGTGTTGTGATGGACATAGTCTTATGTTTAAAAATTCCACTAAATATAGAATTATTTGATAAGGAGTTTTACTGTTAGATCTTATATGTGAAGTGGACGATTAATTATTTCAAGTGAATACAAGAGATTTTGGTGGGAGAAATCTTCAAGGTTCAGGTAAAGTATCTATCCTCACAATGAGGAAAGTAAAAAAGGGTAAAATAATTGATTTGTATTAAAAAAGAAGTAAAATAGAGATTTTTTTTTATGGAGGTTCAGACCTGTGAGCACAACAACCCAGCAAGGGCATGAAGCCCACGAGCTGCCAGCCCAGTGAGGGCCTTCACGAAGTATTTTTTGTCACCCGATACGATGGCACAAGCCAATAGGTTGAACCTCTTCGGCTAAGAGCCAAGGACTGAGGGGTATCCATTCCGCCAAATTCGCCCCGGGCATGATCTCAGCCTCATCCCTTATGATGTCGGAGCCTTGCACTCAGTAAGACTTGATCCCTGGTGAGCTCATTTGGAACCATTCAACTTCACCAGTGATAATAAAAATATGACAAGAAACAATCTTCTAGCTTAGTAAAGTTTACACCCTAAGGCAAGAGGGGGAAATCATTTTTTCACCTAGAAGTAAATGTTTTCATAGAAGATTTCAATAAGGGTGGAGGTGAAATAAAAAACATGTGTGAGCCTTATTTTAATGATGAGGTGGATAAGGTTCTATTTGCCATCGAATGGACTATTCTCACAGGAAAGACAGAAGAAGGAAGAATAAACCATGAAAGTAAAGTAATTATTTTCTATTGCAAGCAAGGGAAAATAAAATAATTCAATTTAGTTCAATTATAAAGAGATAAATTATTTTGTGTGTTTTAGTTTTGGGCTATAAATAAATAGTATTGTAACCAAAAATTGTAACGGTTTGAAATGCTCCTTCGCTTTCTATAAGAAGGAAATCAGGACAACAAGAGAAAGGGGGGGGACATAAGATATTTTTCTATAAAAACATTGTATTATAACTTTTTAGGGCTTTCCAGTGGAAAATGGATCTAGACTATGTAATTATGAAAACAAGCGCCAATCAGATTTAAATTATTTTTATAATATCATAGAATTGTCTCCATATTGTGTAATTAGGATCATATGAATTTCAATATCAAGGATGTTGCAGTTTGTCATTAAAACTTCATGTAATTGAATTGTTTAATTCTTTTCTCTTTTCAAGGAGAAGTTAAAATGCTTTGAAAGAAATAATTATGGTTTTGATTAAATGATCTAGATCAACAAGTTGAGTTTTATGGTTGCATGAGAGGGATTGTTGATGTAAGGCATCAACGTAGAAGAAAGCCCACTAGTTGGATGTTTATTATTGAAAGAATTTATTTACAATCCCTAGCATTTAACTTTGTTTCCCTGGATCAAGGCACTAATCATTCAACTTGTAAAGACAAACATTTAAAATTTTAGTTTCAGTTGTAAGAATAGGTGTCTAGGATTTAGGTCTTATTTCAGTTTTCTAGTTCTCACCTTATGTCAGTGAGGAATAGAACAAAAGGAGATAAAGTAAACTAAAGTGTAATCTTCTTGCATATCATCAGTATTGGAGAGATATCATTTTGCAATATTATAGGTATACCCGCCTTGGTCTAGTAGAGCTAGAAGTGCAAGGGAATTTGATCATTTTGATCAATCTCGTTCATTGGCCAAAGTCAGTTGTTGATCCTAGTTATAGAACCTGGCATATTCTTAAGGTTAAAAAATACGTGATTTTGGGAACTAATGTGTGCTTTTGGAAAAAATCTCATGGTGTAGGGAGTAGGAAACTCCCCTAAATCAAGATGAGAATAATAACTTGGAATGTTAGGGGGTTAAGTACCCCTAACAAAAGGTGTTTTATTAAACATCAGTTAGATAAATCATTATTAGATATAGTACTTTTACAAGAGACTGAGATTTTAGTAGGTATGGCAAAAAGTGTTTCTTCTTCGTGGAATAAATGGAAACATATATCTATTCTAGTTAATTATGGTTCTTCAGGGGGTCTTTCCATATTGTGGCAATTAGGTATTGTATTTGTGGATCTTATTGCTTCCTCCGATTTATGGATCTTGGTGTTTGTTGTTTGAAGATTTACAGGGTAGACTTTTTGGATATCTAATGTATATGGACCCAATTGCGCTATGAAAAAGAAATTTCTTTGGGATCAACTCTCCTCCCTCTTTCTGCATCTTAAGGGTGGACTTGTAAATTTAGGAGGAGATGTTAATGTTTTTTTGGATGACGATGAGAGTGTGGAAGGGATATTCCTACCAAGGAAGGTATTATCAGATTTTAATGAGTTTGTTTACTATAATCATCTCATTGATTGCATATGAGAGAATGAAAAATTCACTTGGACAAACAAAACACAAGGTTTTTACCAATTTTTTGAAGGATTGGATAGGTATCTCTTATCAAATAGTTGGCTTACCTCAAATATCGATTTCTCTTCTTTCATTCTTCTATACATTGGTTCCAATCATTTCTCAACAAATTTTCATATTGAGATGAAGAAGCCAAGGTATAGAGCCTCGTTTAAATTTGAATCTATCTATTTTTGGGATAAGTTTTTTATGCCTATGTTGGAGTTTTGGTGGAATAATATCCCATTTTTTCAGGGATCTAGAATGTTTCAATAGAGTATGAAAATTGAGTTCTTAAAGAATAAGATCAAAGAATGGAATGTGCATCATTTCAAAAATATTTTTGAGAAAATTGATAGGGTTCAAAGGGAGCTTATGGAGATGAATGAGTTGTTCATATTAAATGGGATCTCGATGGTGATTCTTTTGAAATAGAGAAGAAGTTGAAATTGGAGTTGAATGAGTTACTGTGTTAGGAAGAAATGTACTGGATGAAAAATTCCAAGGAGCTCTTGTTAGTTGATGGAGATAGAAATACTAGTTTTTTTCATACTCCTACTAAGGTTAGAAGACAAGAAATTAAAGTTAATATTATTCTCTCAACTATGGGCGTGCAGTTATAGAATCATGAAGAGATCTTAGAGGAAGTAATTGAGCTCTTTAAGAATCTTCTTTCTCCCACCCACATCCAGTTAAATGCTTCCTTTACTACTATTCTTAATGATTTTCCTACCCTTGTTACTAAAGAACATTATAAGGATTTTATGGCAAAAATTTCTAGAGAAGTTAAGAAAGTGGTTTTCTCAATGGCATTAGATAGAGCCCTTGGTCCAATTAGGTATACTGCCTAATTATTCCAAAGATGGTATTTTTTTGGTAGAGATGTTCACCTTGACCTGGAAGAATCTAGAAGAAACATATGTGTGTTGAAGAATTTTAAATCTACACATATTGTCATCATTCCCAAGAAGAGATCTCCTTCAAAGTTAGCAGATTCTCGCCCTATTTCACCATGTAACACCATCTACAAGATCATTACCAAGGCTATTTCACTTAGATTAGCAATCTTACTATCTCTTGTAATTTCTAAAGAACGAGGAGGTTTTATCCCATATAGAGAGACTATGGAGGGGGAAATTGTGGCTCATGAAATTTTACACTGTATCAATTAGGAAAGGATCTCTACAATGATATTAAAAATTGACATGTAGAAGCCATATAATAAAATTAATTGGGAATTTCTAATGCATGTGTTAAGAAAGTTTGTTTTTTCTCAAAGCTAGTGTAAATGGGTTCTCTCATGTATCTCTAGAGATATATTTTTTGTTTTAATTGTGGCTCACCATGTAGTTTTTTCTCTTCTACAGAAGGAGTGAGACAAGGTGATCCAATTTCACCATTTCTTTTCATATTATTGGTAGAAGGGTTGAGCAGATCCATTATTTTTGCAAGAGAAAGGAACCTTTCAAAGGGGATAAAAATAGCAGTAGTGCCTTTTTCCTTCACTCACTATCTTTTTGCGGATGATAAGCTTCTCATGGGAAAGGCTATTATGGAGGAGGCCAATATAATTAATAATGTTTTGGCATCCTATTTAAAATCATCAGGACAGCCAATTAATAAAGAAAAATCTAAGTTGTTTCTTTTCAAAGTACATGATTCAGTTCACAAAAGTTTACTAAGATATTGAAAGTTTCAATATGTCAGTTCCTTGTAAGTACCTTGGAATTTTGTTCTTTGGAGGGAAAGTGGAGAATACCTTTTGAAAGTCCATCACTAACTTGATAGCAAATAAAATATCTTCATGGAACAGTAAATAACTTAACCTTCTTGGTGAAATAACAATGATACGAGTTGTCCTTAGTGCCATCCCCACTTATTTGATGTCAGTCTTGCAGATGTCAAATACCACCTTGGATAATATTTAAAATATTCTTTATAATTTTTTGTGGGATGATAACAATTTAGGAAAGTCTAGAATATTTTTTCTTGCTTGGGATAAGGTCTGTTCTCCCATAGAGCTAGGAGGCCTGGGCATTTGTCAATTAAAAATACAAAATATTGCTCTAGAAGCTAAAAGTATTTGGATGATTTATACTCATATTAACCTTAAATGGTGTAAACTTCTAAGATATAAATGCTTGGATCAATAGAAAAGGATACAATCTTCAATTTGAAGGATTTACTTAAGGGATATGCCTTTTGGAATTTTAATTCTTCATGTAAGAAGGTTATTCTCTTGTAGTTGTTATGGGTCAAATAATGGAGGGAAAGCTAATTTTTGGGAAGATTCTTGGAATGGCCACCTTCCTTTAAATAGGATTAGAAATTGTAAGCCTTTAGAATTGATTTTGAAAGAGGTGTGGGGTGTTAAAGTGAAAGATTACTTTTTCCTAGATAGTTCTTCCCTTCTTGGTAAGATTGTAGGGAAGTCTTTTGACTTCCCTTCGTTTCCCTTAGAGATGAAAGAATCATTGAAGGTTGAGTTGCATAATAGACATATTCTTTTTTCAAATTGTGAAGATTATATTATATGGAATAAGTCAAACATAGGTGTCTACTTAGCTAAAGAGGGGTATAGGGCTCTATAATGTATTCCTTCTTCCTCTCTTGCTTGACCATTGCATCTTTGTTGGGGTATTGAATGCCTTCCTAAGGCAGGGGATTTCATTTGGTTACTAATCAAGGATAGATTTTAAATTGGAATGAGGTTAAAAAGTTTTGGTATGACTCCTTTATTTAAATGTGTGATGTGTGATAAAGTGTATGAATCTTTGAACCTTATGTTGCTAAGGTGTGAATTTTCTCAAGGGATTTGGATATGGATTCAAAATAAGTTGAGTCCTCTTTAAAAAAAAATCATATTTGGCCCTTCCTTTCACATGCATCTACCTATTCCTGCACTAGGAAAAGTTCTCCATATATTATCATTTGGAACACATATCTTGAAATAAATAACAAGATTTTCAAAGGTAAGAAATCTGAAAAGAGTTAGGTTCTTTTCAAAATAGAACAATCAATTTTAGAAGTGGCAATGAGCTTCTTATATAAGACTTCGCTTACCAACAGAGTGTTGTCATCTTGTGATGACAACATCTTGAAAAGATGGCCTTATCTCAAACCACCTCCAATTCAAGGTTTTTCAAAACCTATCTCTAAAGTTGATCGATCAAATTTTAGATTGGATTCTCCTCCTCCCGATTGGATTAAGTTAAATTTTGATGGAGCCTCTAAGGGAAATCTAAGGGTTTTGGGGGTAGGGGTTGTTATAATAAGGCATGATGAGTGTGTTATTAAATCAACATGTAAAACTCTGCTATATGCTACTAATAATATTGTAGAATTCTCAACTCTCATTATGGGTCTTTTGTTGGCAATTAAATGTGGTGCTAAAAATTTATGTATTGAGGGAGATTCAATGGTGGTAGTTACTACTCTATCTAAATATAATTCTCCATCTTGCAATTTGAATTTTTTTCTAGAACAAGCCCTTCAATTGTTAATTTTTTTTTATCAATTTGAAAGTGTTCATTGCTATAGGGAGGCTAATGTGGTTACAGATACACTAGAAAACAAATCCATCACTAAAAAGATCACTTACGGTGAATGGGATTCATTGCCCAAATAGATTTAATGTGGTGGTGGTCTGATGTGTATGGAAGTTTGGCTCTATTGAATAGTTACACACTCCTTGTTCTATAAGTGGTTGATCATGGTGTTCTTCATCGATTTTTTCACATGTTTGGAATGAGGCTTTTGTACTTGTAACATCTTTATTGTCCTTATTTTTGGGTGCCAACCATATTTTGTGGGAGAATTCTTGTCCTTAATATAGTTCCTTGCATGTGGATGATATATGCACCCTCGATGATTTCTTCCCACATTTGGCCCCTGGTTTCACAAGCCTCCTTTTCCACCACCACTAGATCGAGACAATATTTTGTTAAGACCATTTTCTGCAGTCCCCTTAGGATTTGGGTTGTGCTTAAGCATTGTTTAATTATTTTTAAATGTCCTTTGGTGGGCTCTTTTGTTATTTTTGTTCAGTGACTGGTTCATTCGGTTAAAATATTCTAAGGTTCCTTACTCAAGGGTTTTATGTCATTTGATGATCGGCCTCACACCTATTTTTAATTTATAATCAATTGATACCTTTGTTTCAAATTATAGCATGTATGCATCGATTTATTTTCTCATGTTTTAATGACTCATGCCCTTAAATTTATTGTCCCCCGTGATAACCTAATGGCTTAACTTAATATGAACGTGCTTCGATTTGTATTTAGTTGGTGTCGTATATGTATGTTGCCAAGATATCTTTTGTATTTCATTGATCTCACAAGTTAACATGTGTCATCCTAGTCACCACCTATGTTAGTCATAAGTGATGACTTGTAGCCTCGTTGAGATTCCTTGGGTGTTTCAATGATGTTATGATTTGAATTTGTGCATAGGTTACCATCAAAAGAAGGCACTCATAGCATCATGGATCTCTTCCCAAAATTTCAACAAGTGGACAACTCAATGATGTGAAGGAGTGTCGCATTATCAAAGAGATGTGTTTCAAATCTCTTTGAAAGCTAAGCAAATAACATTTCTTTTCTAAGGTAGTCCGCTGGAAATTGTGAAAGAATACAAATATCTTGGCATTGAATTTCAAAGTAAACTTAGTTGGGAAACTTGTAGAGTGAAAAGGATAAAAGGGGGATGGAAAGAATCATATTTACTTTAGAATAGGTGCAGAAAAGCTGAGCTATGGGATTGGAAAACCAAGAAAACTCTTTTCAATTTGCTGGTCACACTAGTGGTTTTATATGGATGCGAGGTTTGGAGGGCAACATGTCAAATTGTGGGTGGAGACAGTTAGAAATAATTCAAAATCACTTCATCACAAGCAATCTCAAAGTTAAAACTTTAGTGCCTTATGATATCCTTTTAGCTTAAGCGGGTACTTTTCCGTTGGAGGCATCAACTATAATCTGGTTAATAAGTTATCTAAAGAAGGTTGAAAACATGAGTAACCAAAGGTGGCCCAAGATTGTGATGGAAGGTCTTAACCATAGGAATAAAACTTGGATGAAACAAAACAAAAATGGTTGAACAAATGGAACATCCAGCTGCATGAATGTCCTAATACTAATGGGGAAATAAAGAAGTTCATCATTGAAAAGTTTCAAACTGCCATGTGGACTAATCACATTGGTCGTAAAAAGGCATATTACATCAAAGAGTTTAACCCAACCGGAGAACATGATGAGAAAGAATACTTAGGGACAATTATTAAAGGAAAGGCAAAGTTGTTACTTTCTCAGCTAAGGACTGGTTCACATCATCTCAGATGTGAAACAGGTAGGTGGCAAAGACCCAAAGAGGTATGGGAGGAGAGAACTTACTTGTTTTGCAAGGTGGGTGCTATAGAGACTGAACGCTACTTTCTCATTGAGTGCACTGCTTATGATAATATACGTGCTCAATATGAGCTTATCTTGAAAGCCGACAACATGTATCATTTATTTGATGAGGACAATATCAACCAAACTGTTAGCTATCTGGTCAAGATTCATAACAAAAGCTCTGACATGGAAAGGAATTCAAAGGGTCTAGTGTTGTGATTTTCTTGGTCCCAGAGACTAATCAGTCTCATGGACATCATTAAAATCATTCATTCAATCATTCAGAACTCACTGACCTAAACATGCGAATGTGGGAAAATGCATCATTGCCATCAGTGAGATTTTTCTTACATTTGGACGATCGAACAAGAAGAGTTACAAGTGGTGGTCGCATTGAGGACAAGTCAAATAAAGTATGATGGGTATTTTGCAGCTGAATCATATCTAAATGCATATTGTTGGTCACTCATAGATCACTAGTGGGAATCAATAATGTTTTCAACAAGGTGACGATGCAAAGATGAGACCAAGTGAGGTCGGTCAAGAAGATTCAAATTTTGCCGACAACCATCGATTTCTTTAGATCAATGATGGAGTTTTGAAATTACATATCTACCCATTTTTAATCATAAAAGCTTGCATGAAACACATTAATGGTGGATAGAGAATTAATAAAAGTATAATTCAAGCTATTTTCTTTATTTTTTAACAAGAAACAACACAATTAAAGACCTGGAAACAGTGAACCAAAGTTTGAAGTTCTAAATTCAAAGGTCTTGGGCACATTCAATTGACAATTTAAGCATTAAGTCGACTACTTCTTGTAGTTTTGTTTTAGTTTGTGTTTCCAAAGGTGTAAAAATAAAAATAAATTGAACCCTAGTTAGGGAATTCTGGTAAATTTGTTAGGATTTTTGTGGATTTAAAAATTATGTCAACCTCTTTTAAGGTCTCTACATATGAGGGTTCAAAGCCTAAATGATAGAAAAAAGGATTGGAATTTATATGATGATTTTATTGCCTACTTACTTGGATCCTCCCATAGGCCTAAAACTCAGGAAGTTAGGCGAAGTTTAGTGATTCACAAAGTTGTTGTAAAGAGAGTTATATGCCAATTAGGAGCCATATTATCTTTACTGAGGATATTAGAAAGAGGGCTTCAGAAGGATTCATATCTGATGATAATTGCATTAATTAAGAAGAATTCAGATTGTTCATTCATAAGATGAAATGGAGAAGTTCCTTGAAAAGTAAAATAATATCCTCCTAGAGCAACAAGATGAATTTATAAAGTAGTATTAGGTTGAGGAAAAGGAAGAGCTAATATATATGACCCCAGAATAGGGGAGGAAAGTTCTCAAAGAAGAAAGATGTTTACTTCCCTTGAGAATAGATATGTCATCTTGTGTAGCTTTTGGTAATCTAAGAAGATATGATAGAATTGATGTCAGATTAAGTGATGAGGGAATGGACAAATTGTGTTATGGCTCTAAATTCAAACCCAATGATAACACCTTGTCAACATGGTTTCTTTATCCCTTAGGAAAAAGACCAATTACAATTGAGGACCCATAACCGATTTAGGGAAATTTATTATTTAGAGAGTGCAAGATGTATCTGTGAGAGGCAACATATTTGAATATCATTACAACATTGTTCACCAAGGCCACAGTTAAAAAGTTGACACAGAGAAAGGAGGAGTTAGAAGAGAAATTCAAAGAATTGAGTGAAAAAATTGAGTACGTCCTCAGAAACAGTCCTTCTATTGTCTGTATAAGATGAAGTGAAAATGTTGAAGAGAATTGTTAGCATTGAGAAGGAGAAGAGGATTGAAGCAGAGAGGCAACACAACAAATCACAAGAAGGGAATCTAAGGCTCATCAAGGAGTTAAGCCATGCAGGTTTAAGATGGTTGAAGATTTGGTTAGGGCCAAATTTCAAGAATTATTTCTTCACTTACAGTTGTTGAGGAAAGGTATCGGGATATTGCAACCATCATCAAGAACCAACAAAAGGTTGAGTTTGGCTTGAAAATTATTCATAAAAATTTGAAGAAAAAATAAAAAGCAATACAATTTCTTCAACAACATAATGGCTTCATTGGAGCAGAGGTTGAAGAGCAATTAACAATCATAATTGATGAGGTAAAAATTGTATTTATGGAAGTAGAAGCACTATTGAGGGAACATTACAAAAATCATATGCATGTAGCAAAGGCAATGGGTAGATTTAACAAGTTGCAAGGTATACATCCACCTGCATTTGTTAATGATAGTGGAGAAGATAAAACAAAACAAGAATGGAAAGAAGAAGCTGGGAAAATCCTTATATTTGATGTCATAGAAAAAGTGTTGAACCACGTAGATTAATTGGAGAAGATCATCTAAATCAACTTGAAGGGTTGGCATAGCAGGAATTCAGTGTCAGACTTTTGAATAAGCAAAATGCAATTGTGACCAATCAGGCTTATGTGGCTCATATGAGAAATTGTGAAGAGTATTTTTAGAATAATAAATGGTAACCTAAAAATGGCCAGGGATAGACAATGTCTAATTGCATATCAATTATCAAAATAGGGTCCTTTCTAGATCCATTTTGATCATGGGTACCCTACATTGAATTCAAAGAAATTGGATCAAGACATTTCAGTGCCTTGGTTATTTCTACAGCCATAGGTAGTTTATTTTTAATGTTATTTAACTCTCTTCCCATAAGGCTCCACCTCAGCAGGCACACTTTCAGCATCAATTTGTTTCTTAATTAAGTTCCAATAACTTAGCTAGGGAGATTGAGTCATCAAGGATAACCAACTTGGCTATATTTACTTTTTCCCTCTCTCATGCAATGGTAATTATTGTCTTGTGTGTAGTAAAGATGCTTTGGGCATATTCTCTTGTATGCAAATTAAATTTTGGCAAGTAGAAAATAGATCTAAAGCTTGTTTTTGCTCCCTTGTTAGATAAAAGGGAATTCAGGATCATTTGCAAGGGGTTTTGAATTTTTATGTAAATGGGCTAGTAGAGTAGGTTTTGAGATTTAAAGTGATTGAAAATATAAAATATATAGAGTTACTTATTTAATGAATTATGTGATCATATTTTGGAGGAATTAATAAAAATTTGATTATCTCTTGAGTACATGAATTTATCTATTCAAGATGGATAAATTTGTCTTTGTGATGTCCTCATGAATGTGTAATGCATTAACAGGTTTCTTTTTAGGAAAGAACTAAATACTATTGATGTATTGTAGTAGATAAGGGAAGATGGTACTGATTTAGTAAGATATGATCTGAGGCGAGATTCAAACGAATGCTTATGTAATGTATAAGCATTTAGATCTTTTTGTGTAACTCATGTTAATTCATTAGATGTTCAACTATATTACCAACTCAATTAGGCATCGGTCTCTGTTCATTTTGATTTTTAGAAACCATTTCACTTGAAATCAAATTATCATTTCCTTTTTGTTTGTGGGAGTAGAATTAGATTAGGTTTACACTCTCAGATGTGCATTACTGACTTATAATATAGAATAGAGACAATTGCAAATGAAGTCACGAGTGTTCTGGTCAAATTCACTGAGAGTCATTTGCTTAAGTGTAATATTTATTTAAAGTTGTGAAGTGTTATGGATATTACAAGGTGCACCCACTTAGGTCTTGCAAAGCCTGAAGAGTGGGAGAATTTACTCATTCTTTGAGTAATTCTCATTAATTGGTCTCTAATCTTAGGTATCTATTGATAGGAGAGGGAAAGTTTTTAGGAATACCTGAGAATTCAGTTGAATGAACTAACAAATGGTGACTCTAATAGGGAATTGCATTTTAAATGTATTTTGCATTTTAATTTTGTAGTCGACAAGTTTTCTTTCAAATTGTCCATATGAATTTGTTTAAATTTTAATTTCTCATCAATGGTTTTATTTGGGTAGTAAGGGTTTCATGCTTTTTGAATCATTCATTGAGTGACCCTATGATTTATTTGTGAGATAATTGTAAGGTTTGAAAGATCATTTTGAAATGATGATATTTCATGTTAAATGGTGCTAACCCTAATAAGCTCCAAACTAGCCCAGGTTTTTAAAGAGTGAAGCAAAGGTGGTGTGAACATACACATTAGTTGGTCGCAATGAATGAGAATCATAGTGTTCTATTGAAAGATCTCAAGACAACATGTAGGAGAGGAGATCTTTGCATCAATGGCGTCCCAATATACCTTTGAATGAAGGCAATCAACGTTGGTAACCAAAGAATAACAAAGTAAGCCATATTCCTCTTATGATCCTTCTTCTAATTTAAATGTAAATGCACCTAATGTTGACCAATATACTACTTCTCCATTAATGTTTGGTCATAAAAGGTTGTCCTCTCATCAGCACTCTCCTAAGTCATATAAATATTGCACTGAAATCCTTAATAAAACTAGTTATTTTTACAATTATGATGGGCCTGATCAAGTTTATTATAATGGAGAGGAGGGTATTAAGATTACATCTCATACTGAACCATGTAAAGGTTCATGTAAGGATTAGAATAAGCAAGAAGACAAGGTAAAAGAATTTAATAATAGGTTAGAACAAATGGCTAAAGAATTTCAAGATGAGTTGGAAGAGGAATTTCATAAAGAACAAATGAAAAGTGTATCAAAGGCCAAATTGAAAAAGCGAGAAGAAGATCTCTTTGTTGGCATGTTTGTAAGGGTCTAGGGTCAATAACCCCTAAGACAAATGTCTTGTCATCTCAAGGTAACGTAAAAGCAATTGAGACTGATGCTAATGCATGTTCAACATCAAAGATTAAGACCAAAGCACTTATAGAACAAGAGTTACAAGAACAAATCCAAGCATTGGAGTCGTATTACACTAGACAAGAGTTGTTGGTAAGAAAGGTTGAATTGCTTAAAAGATTGCAAGATATGAATAGTTTGTCAAATAAATATATCATAGCTTCTCACTCACATACTACCCCTAAGGCAAGTCAAACTAGTGTCAACATGCCTATTGTTATTGATTTATTGATAGGTCATGAAAGTATGCAACCTTTTATATCAACCTGTACAAATTCATATGTACCAGTCCCTACCTTGTTCACTCCTATAAATGTACCAATTGTCTCCTTACCTCTAAGTAAGTCAATGCCTCAGATGAGTAATCAAAATATCTCTAGATCAAAACAAATTTAGCCTACATACAATGGCTTAGTTACAGTAAATGTTCCAAAAGTCTCGGTGCCTCAAATGATTGAACCAATAATGTGTCAGCCCATGAATTTACAGCAAAATTAGTTATACCAACAACTGTTACAACAATAGTAGTAATATCAGCAAATGTTGCAACAATTTCTTATACTTCAAGTACAACAACACAATATCCCTTTCAATCACCAAAACTAGAATGTTGTTGTGGCCCCACAACTATTGGTTTCGCAACCTGATGTAGTCAATGTACCATATAATATCTCTGATCCAAATGCTCAAGTGGCTTTAAATGAAAGGGTAGAAATATTTGCAAGGCCTCCCATTCATATGGATGGATATAGACAATTAGATTTCCCTAGCTTTCAAGGATATCCCAATCCAGTTAGTAATGAAATTAGAGCTGAGTTGCCAAAGTTCTCAGGGAGTAGTGGGTTGTAAGGTGAAGATCACATTAAAGCTTTCTTTAACATTATGGACTTTGAAGTAGAACATGAGGATGTTTTGATGAAATTGTTCAGGCAGTCTTTAATAGATGATGCAAGAGATTTATATAGAAGCCTTCTAAATGCTCATATTGGTGGTTGGAATGATCTTTAGAGAGCAGTATGGTGATCATAACCCAAGATTCAAACTAGGGGAGATAACCACTATTCAAAAGGGTCGAATTGACTTAGTTACTGATTCTAATACAAGGTTTGTTAAATTATTGAACAAAATAGCATAACACCTAAGACCTAACTACTCAATGTGTTCAATTTTCTATGTGAAGGCATATGATCCAAAATTTGGGTATGAATTGAGATCTAGAGAGTCCCCTATTATTAGAGATGCTTTCAAAGAAGAACTTAGCATTGAAAATGATGAGAGGGCTACTGGAAAAATAAAGAAGAGGGAAGATGTAAAAATATCACAAAACCCAAAAGGACACTAGAAAAAACAACCAAAAGAAGAGGATAAACTCTATAAGCTTATGAATGCAATAAAGAATCTTAGCTACTAAGTTGCTAAGAATGAGAAATGTATACCTTAAGATAGACAAGAATATAAAAATCATGATAGACCTATGAGATTACATGACATACATTATCATACCAATTGGAAGGATGGGAAACTAGTACAAGAGAATAAAAAAGGTTCAAACAATAAAGACACCCAAGATCCTTCAAAGGGGCCAAGTGAAAAATGTAGTTGAAGACACTCCATGATGTATGTCATGTCAATTACCTCATTCCCCTTGGAAATGTGTTTTTTATTAGTCTATTATGAAGCTCAAGGAAGTATATCAGGAGTGTGATAAGACTTAAGAAAAATATCAAAAAATAAATATTTTTTTTTTATCATTTAAAATTGATGACAATGATTATGTTGAGGATGTTGGAAATGAGTATAACGTTCAAAATCAAAGGAGAATGAGGTAGTTGTGCCCACAACAAAAAATTTTGAACTCTGAGACTGATGAGGATGTAACAATAAATGTTGTTAATTTTGTTGAGGAAGATATTATATTAAGGAAACCTAGTGAAGAGGAAGTAAGATTGCTTACAATAGTAGCGGTGACCTAAGCCAGGAGTAATTATAATTTGAGGAACATAGTGGTTAATCCAAATCAAGGTAAGCCTGGTAATTGGTTTATAAAAGAGCAGGTAGCTACCCAAAAACTCCTGAAGTGATTAATAAGAATGATGACAAAAGTAAAGCATCAAAAACGAAAAAGGTGTTGTTCAATCTATCACATTAAGATTCTAAAATTAATAGTGGAGGGAAAGAACCAATTTATAGTAGAGGTAAAGAACCAAATGTGAATAGTACCTCTTAAACTACTTCCCCCAATGAGAAAGAAAAGCATGCTAAGGTTGAAGTGAACAAAGCGGTTCCCCAAAATGTGCCAAATGTCCCTGTATTTAACATGGCTCAAACTATATTATAGATGAAAGTTTCAATTCCTTTGTTGGAAATGTTGACAACAGAGGTACATCAAAATGCATTTGTTTCTTTGTTTACTAAAATGCTGAAGGTTTTTGTAGCTGGGCAAAAGAGTACAAGTGTTGTCAAAATAGAAGAGATAAACGCTCTAGAAGTTTGTGAAGGTAATACAATTACCAAGAAGCCATCTCAGGTTGATCCATTTTATGTCACATTGTTTGTGAACAACAAGCTAATAAGAAATTGCATGATAAACTCTCGAGTTGAAGTGAATGTAATGCCATTTGGTATACTGAAGGAATTAGGCATGTGGGTGGATACATCTTATGGAAAATGTTATGTCATGGACAATAGAGAAGTACCAGTTATTGGAACAAGGAAAGATGTTGAGGTGAAAATTGTTGCTTTCCCTGAGGTTGCGTACAAGATGGACATTATGGTTGTAGACATCCCACCATAGTATGGAATGTTACTTTCAAGATAGTAGGCTATCGCAGTTGGAGGTAATGTACAACTAGATCTTTCATATATTAAAATTCCAATAAACAACAAAGAGGTCAAGTTGTTTAGAGAACAAAGAGCCCCTATAGTCATAGAAAGAACTAATCCAAATGAGATGACATGTTTCTGTGATATAAACATGCAGTATGGGACTGGATAGAATTCTTTGATGCTTTTTCTATTGAATGGGTAGATAGATCTAGAAAGATAATGGCAGATTTCCTAGCTAATGTTGCTCTGAAAAGTGGTGATGAAACTTTGGCTGGAATTTCATAGGTAGATGTAATGCCCCTACCCTAGTCGGACTTGTAAAACCCGTTTGACCTTGGTTGACTTCCTATGTGGCATTCTTGAATGGTAGGTTAACCGTGATGCAATGTGTAGTTTAGATAATATAAATAATTGTGCATACTTATTATTGTGTTCTTGCATCGATTCTTGTGTAAATGTAATTGTTTCCTAACTCTTGTGATAAATCTTGAGCTAACGCCTTCATTGAAGATGTATATGTATATGTATGCTTGCATGATTCATGGGTGCAAAAGATTGCAGGTACGACACCGCCTAAGGCGAGGTTCATCTCCTTCGGGGTTCGTAGGTTAGAATTCGGATTTGGGGGTCAATAAACTCTCGTCTTGCCTTAGCCATGGTCAGGTGAGTATCGTGTGTGGATTCATGGGGCTTTCCTTGCATTGGGTTACGTGTCATGTGATTTGGTGGACTTCCTCGATTTGTGTGCCTTGCGCGAGGTAAGTGGAGTTTGTTATCCTAAGTATTAAATTCAATTTAATGAGTAGACGTACACATTAGTGATATAGGAATTTAAATAGGTAGTTTCTTTTATATGATTAATTGTTAATTTAAAAAGAGATCGCTTTAATTACAATTGTAGCAAGCTTAAAGCATTTAAATTGAAATAATGTGTTCGTTTACGCATTAAAAGTTGAGAAATTAGAATAAATAGGATTCTTTCATTTGATTAGTCATTTATTTAAAAAGGTCACTTTACTATGTTATAGCGAGTCAATTTAATAGTTAAATTTGATAATAATGAATTTAATGAGTCATGCGTTTTAGAAAGGAAAAATTTAAAGTCATTTGAGAAATAGAAATAAATTCATCATTTTCGCATTTTGGAATAAGAAGGATAAATTTTATTATTTAAAAGAAAATTATTATTCTTTTTACTTGCAAAATTGATATAGTATAAAGGATTGATTTTTGAAGTTTAAATTAATTTAAATACCTCACCCTTGTTAACAGTTCAAAATATAAAGTGTTGGCTAAAGTAATATGAAGAAATTTAAAATTAGAGTTAAATAAGAAATGGAAGCTTTTTAATTTTAAAAGAAGAATGAATAAGAAATATTGAATAATGGAAAGGAATGATTTCCATTTTTCATTCTCTTTTATTTTAAAAATAAAAATGCCTAAATTCGAAATTGAAAATTAGGGCAAAAATAGGGTTTCTCATTTTTAACCTAGTTTTGAAATGTTTTTGGGGGGTTCTTTCTTTTGGGGTCATCTTTTTGGAAAAAAAATGGTTTTTGGAGGAGAGATTGGGGATTTTGGACAAAGATGGAGTTTTAGAGCAGCAGATTTGGGGGCTCATCATCAAAATCCTTCCAGGAAAGCTTGTTGAGGTAGGAATCTCTTTTATCGATTTGTTTAAGTTGTTTTTAACAAAAAAAAAAAAAGAAAGAAAGGAGGCTTGTATGGTTTTCTTGCAATTTCGGTTTTCAGATTCTCCATTGTTGTCCATGAGTGAGTTTTATTGTAGAAATTTGTAAAAGGGTAGCTTTGTTGGATCCTTGTGAGAGAGGTGAGTTTCCTTGTGCCAAAGATTTTCTTAATGGGTGGGTTATTCAACAATTTCCTCTATTGTTTTGAAACCCTTGACATTCTGAAAAAAAAACAAGAAAATAAATGTGTATGTGATTGTGATTTTCTTTCAAAAAATGGGAGATTGCTGGAAAATAAATGGACTGTGACTTTCTTTCAAAAATGAAGGATTTCTGGAAAATGCTTTATATCCCTGTCTCAGGCTGTGTGGTGTGCATTGGGGATTTGTTATTCTTTTTTTAACACTGTTTTTTTTTATTTGCTATAACAAAAAAAATAAAATGAAAAAAATAAAATAAAAAAAAATAAAAAATTTAAAACCCCCATGGCCGCTGGTAGCAACTGCTACCAGTTGGCAGCAGCGCTACCAGAGGTAGCGGACTGCTACCAGTTGGCAGCAGCGCTACCAGAGGTAGCGGACTGCTACCATTTGGTAGCAGCGCTACCAATGGTAGCTTGGGCTGCCAAGGGGGGGGGGCACGTGGGTGTCCACGTAGGTACCTTCCCTCTCTTTTTTTTTGAAAATTAAAAATAAGTTATTTTATTTTATTTTTAATTATTTATTTTTGTTATTATTTTATATAATTGTTTTAAAGAAAAAAAAAAGAATATATGTATGTAATATATAAAAATAAAGAAGAATCAGATTAATAAGTGGATTTAAAAATTAGTTTAAGAGATTTAAATTCAGTTCTTTTATATTATTTAATTTTAAATTCAGTTCTCTTATATTATTTAATCTCAGATTATTAAATAATATATTTGGATTCTAGAGAATCATCATTTAGTAAATCCGTACTTTACTACAAGTTATTAATTTCATAATGATTTTGTCATGCTCGGGCTAATACATAGTATTATCATGGACTAAGTATTAATGGTGGATTAATGTGAATTTTTTTAAAATAAAAGTTAATTTATCAAATCCATAAACTTGATCGACTTTAATGGTTAAAATGATATGGTAAACTTGATCGACATTAATGGTAAGACTTGATATGCTAGTGTTTGGTCATAAGTCGATCAAGCCCCTAGTTAGGATACCCTCAAACAAGAGAATCTAGGTTTGTTTGTTTTTTTTGTTATGATTCAATTTGACCCGCTTCTAAAAGCGATCACTATGTAATAATCAATCGAGGTAGATGTTGAATAGTGTATGTGTTCGCCTAAAGGGCAGAGATGTAAAAGACATGTAAATTTGTAATCTTAACTATATTAAATGCTAGAGGGGTCTTGCAGTTGAGTAGACCTGGAGATGTAGCCCTTTAGGGGTGAACTCCGAGATCATATCTGCGTTATGCGATGTTTTAGCTTCCTTTGTTGCATGCTTTAAGTTATCATGTATGGTTGTATCTTGTATAAGTGTATGGTGGAAAATTAATGAACTTAAATCTAAGTGCATAAAATTCCTCATCTTGACAAATGTAGTAAATCAGGTTCATGGAAGATTGTAATTAAGATTAAGGGAAAAGTATTTTGATAATGTGAATTAAAAGTAGTAATAGTGGAAAGAATCATGCTAGGTTACATTATTGGATTAACTTGTTATTAAGCATATAAATGGAACGAATGTGAATTGGGAAGCAAAGTTAGAATTAATGTTATAATTTCTAAGTTGAAATCTAAAGGATGAATGTCATATAGATATTTACCTTCTTACCTTATTAAATGAGTAACGCCATGTTAATTATGTTACACTATATTGGATGAATTTGTTCAATTAATTCATGTTTTAAATCTCAACAAATCATCCTTACCATATTAATTTGATAATCGGGTGAACTCATCTAGATATCCATATTATAACCTTAATAAAAGGATCTCTTATGATTACTAAAAATGAAACTAAAAAGGGGAAATATTCGTATAGTTGTTGTATCTTAATCATAGCCAAATGTACCTCTTCATATTAACTGTATGTGATTAAAAAGAGTGACATGCAATAAGATAATTATATTTTAATCCTAATGGAAGAACGTCACTATGAACTTATATTTTAATCCTGTAATGATGATTATCATCTTGCTAACTATATTTTAATTTAAAGAATGAACTCATGTGTCCTAATACATTTCCACTTTAATAAGTTGAGCTCCTTCTATTTGCATTATTAAAACTTCAATGAATGAACTCTATGGCTACTCGCATTCTATCCTCCATAAAGAAACTATGAATCTTTAGTTTGGTTATGCTCAAACCTTAATGAGGGAACCTCACTCTATTAATGGAAGTTTAATCCTTAATGAACGAATCTCATCTTATTAGCCATACTTTTAATATTTAAGAAAGATACCAAATGTGGGTGGTTATCTTAAAACCAATGAATGAACTTCGTTATATTAAACGCTTGAACCTTTTTGGGAGGACCTCCTAATGAAATTATGAATTAAAGTGCATTGAGTAAATAACCTCACAATGGCCTCCTAACCACCCAAAGTAAATGAACGCTTCCTAAAATTCTAGGATTTCATATCATTGAACATATATATAATCATGTCTTATGCATTATCTCGTAACTAAGTCATCCAGTTTATTGGATCAATTGACGCAAGTTGAGCTAGGTGTAAGGTTATGTAATCGCGTTGGGAAACTCCTTAGGATCGTTTAGCCGTTTGCTGTGCTATCTAAGTTTCAGATAACTCCAAATTATCTTAATGTTGTAACTATCAGTAATACTCTTAACTATTATCATAAAAAAAAAATATTTACACTCTATTCGAGTGTTTTTAACTTAAACCCTTTGGGGTTTCCTGGCGGGGCATTACAGTAGAGATAAAATCAAAGCCTTCCATACTAGATAATATTTATAAATGGAAAGTGTTTGATGGTGATGTCGATATCCTCAAATGTATCTAATGCTCATATCAATATGAGTCACAAGAAATTTATTTTAATGCAGTTGTGGAGGTCGTGGATGGTAAGGAAACATTTTTTTGGAATGTGGTGGTGTAGTTGAAGACAAATAAGCTTCCCAAAGGTCTAGTTGCATTGGAAAGAGTATTTGATAGGACAATAGTCATTTTCATAATACAACTTTAGTGCAAAAGGAAGACTTGGAGGAGGTGAACTTGGGGACTGAAGCATCTCCTAAAATGGTTTATGTTGGAAAGAAAATCAATACTAATCTAAACAATTCTCGTAACATTGTTAAGAAAATACAAACATAATTTTGCTTGGTCCTGTAGTCACACAAATCTGTCCAGCTTAATTAAATAAATAAACACTATTTATTTGATTAAAAATGCACTAGCCATCAGTTAATTAAATTAATATTTAATTAATTCATCCCCAAACATTCTTCTATTAATTAAATAAATTATTCAATTTATTTTAATTAATTCATTAAACCAAATACAAATCAATTAAATAAATAAAATCTATTTATTTAATTAAAATCCCCTTTTCCTCTTTCAAATAAATTAAATAAAAACATTTATTTAAATCATTATCCCCCCCCACTTGCATTTTCCTACAAATGCAACTTGCACACATTTATTGAAATAAATGAATTTTTATTTTAATAAAATCCTATTTTCCCTCACCCACCAAATCCACTTGCAAAATCTAATCCCCTTCTAGATTCTTCTAACCCCTTCCTAATTAGCCTAATCCATCCCCTAATTATTGTCACATTCCTAAGCAAAATGGAGTCACTTCTCAAAGACTCCAAAGTCTTTGAAAAGCATTTAATGCTTTGTGTGTTCAACAAATTAACCCCCAAAGTCTTCCAAGACCACTAATGGCTCTTACATGACCTTTTATGGCTCTTACATAACCATTTATGGTTATTTCAAACTTGTCCCCCCAAACATTTATTGTTTTGACCATATTCATCCATTTCACATTTGCACAAGAGTTTATCCATTGGATAAAAGCTTTATTCTTTGAATAAAGAGTTTATTCATTCAACCAACCTTGACTTTAACTCCCAAAGTCATATCAAGCATTTAATGCTTATTCCTTCCCCTCTCAACCTATCTCACATTGACACTTGTCATCCTGGGATTGGGTTGAAAGCCCTCACATGGATTTGAAATCATTCAATCCTGACCCTTGTTGAGATTGCTCAATCTCAATCATCCATTGCTCCATTTTTCCTATAAATAGAGCCCATTTCTTCATAATCGAGATCCTGAAAACTTGTATGCATTTAACCTATAGGCATTTTAGAGAGCATTTAGCATAGCAAACTCATGTATTGTCATTTTGGTTAAAATAAATCATTTTAGCATCAATAGCTTAATATTAGCTTCTTTATTTACATTTAGAGCAATATTTCAATCTCAATCCTCCATAAGCATCCATAGTGCAAAAAGCTGCTGAGAGCTACACTATTTTGGAACTTGGAGAAGAGAGGAACAAGGGAGAAGGAGCTAAGAACATGCTAAGAGGCATTTGGAGATGCCTCATTATCTTTGTTTCATTAGTTAGAGATATTAGCATGATTTTAGTGTCTCTCTTGATATGCCTGTTTAGATTAGTTTTTGATTGACTAACACTAACGATTTTCTTGTGTGTCTTCTGTTGTTTATCTTAGACTAACCTTGTCCACTTTGCAGGGCATCAGGTCCTATGATGACTTAAAGGCATACAAAGAAGATCTCTTCCAACATGAGATCCCATTGAAACCAGATGCCAAGCCGTTTAGACAAAAACAAAGATCTATCAATCCTACCTTGGCTCCAAAAATGTAGAAACAAGTAATAAAGCTCAAAGATGGGGGGATAATTAAGCCAATCAACCATTCATCTTGGGTGTCAAACCTAGTACCAATGAGGAAGAAAAATAGAAATATAAAATTATGTGTCGATTTTAGAAATTTGAATGTATCTTCATTGAAAGAGAGTTATCCACTCCCAAATATGGATGCAAGGCTTCAACGAGTTACTGGGTGTGAATTGTTGTCTATGATGGATGGGTTCTTAGGATACAACTGAGTATAGTTCAACGAGTCGGAACAATACAAGAAAGAATTTACAGCTCCTTGGGGGACATATGTATACGTAAGAATGCCATTTGAACTTGCAAATGCTGGAGCAACATTTCAGAGGGCTATGGATGTTGCATTTGCATATTTAATTAATATCGTTATGGTAATATATCAAGATTATTTAACTATATACAAGAAAGCATAGGATCATTGCTCACATTTAGAGAAAGCTTTTAGCAAGGCTTTGGAATATGGTATATCTTTAAACCCAAAGAAGTGTCACTTTGTAGTGACTGGGAAAAATCGATTGGGCCATATCATTTCTAAGGAAGGGGTAAGGATTGACCCTAATAGGGTGGTTGTTATTGACAAGGTTGTAATTCCCAAGATAGTAAAATCCATCCAGTCATTTTTCACCAAATAAATTTTGTAAGAAGGTTTATTTCAAATTTTTTTTAAATGGTTAAGCCCATTGCAAGGATGTTGAAAAAGGGAGCTAAAATTAATTAGCATAGTTAAACCATTGATGCTTTTGTAAATATCAAGTGTGCAATTAAAAGAGGCCCCAGTTTTTAAGTCCCCTAATTTCAGTAAGCCATTTCAGATGTTTTTATTTGCTTCATTTCATACTATTGCAATAGTGATGCTTCAGAAGAACGATGAGGGTTACAAGCAACCTATTTCTTTCTTCAATAAATCTCTCCAAGGTGTTGAGTTTAAGTATGATGTAATAGAGAAGCAAGCTTACGCTTTGGTTAAAGTTGTAAAAAATTTTAGAACATACTTGGTAGTTGCAAAATTTATTGCTTATGTGCCTAATGCTACAGTAGAAGACATATTGGTTCAGTCTAAACTAGCAGGACAAAGATGCAAGTGGATCAACAAAATGCAAGAATTCAATATTGAGATCCAAAACATAAAATTGGTTCGAGGTTTGGGCTTGGTGAATTTAATGGTTGAAATAAATTTGGAAGATACTTAAGTAAATGATGTTCAAATAGATGATAAAATGGTAATGAGAATTGAAAGACAACCTTGGTACACTAACATTGTTCATTTGTTGAAGCATATGAAATGCCTTGAAAACATGACTGACAACCAAAGGATAACATTAAAGTTACAAGGCCAGAGGTATGTTTTTCTTAAGCCTTATTTCTGTAGACGTCCAAAATTAATTAAATTAAATATTTAATTAATTTCATCCTTTCTACATAATTAATTTTTTTAATTATGTTAGTGTTTATTCTTCTCGATATTAAATAAATTTAATTTAATTAATCTTCTCACTGTAGTCCAGATAATTGATTTAATAAATCAATTATTCCCTATTCTTCTAAAGTTATCTAATTATTTATTTCTTCTAAAATCCCTTTAGTTAATTAATCTAAATTAATTAACTAAATCAAATGATTCCTACAAATCACTTTTTCTAAACTCTCATTAGCCTAATTAATTCTTCTAGAATTTGTCATAATCATGCTTAACATTATTCTTTAATTTTAAATTCCCCCACTCATGCTCTCTCCTCTTGTCAAATCCTTCTACAAATCTCTCTTGTCTTCTAATCCCTCATTATCTCACCCAATCCTCCTTCTTAATCATTTGCTAATGGCTAATCCCTATGATTAGCCACCAAGTCAACTCATAGCCATAAATGGCTAATCCACTTGTCCCCTCCTCACCTTCCACCTTAAATGCAGCCAATTGGGCCATTTCAAAGATTTCAAAATCTCGCATTGTCCCATGTCTTTCACTTTCCCAAGGAATTTTAAATTCCTTTTCTTGTCTCATCCCCCCATGCATCCAATATTTTAGGAATTCTTAATTCCCTCTTCATCCCCCAAGGAATTTTTAATTCCTTTTTGTCTTCCCTATGTACTTGGGGATCTCTTCCCCATGTACATTATGGAGTGTGGAGACAATAAATGCCTTTATGGCAAATCTCTTCGTCTCCACACTTGTCACATCATGACCTCTCAATCCATGTGCTCCCATTTCCTTCAATCTCCACCCTTGATTCATATTCAATCTCAATCGTCCATTCATCCTCCCTCAAATCTATAAATCGAGGTCTCCTCCCCTTCATTTTCCATCTCCAATCCAAGAAATATCATGTTGTTAGTTTGAGCTTAGAAATCATACAAAGCATCACCATTATAGTCAAATTTGCATCCACAATCACTTAGCCATTTCATCCATCACTTGAGAATCCATTCATCTCCCATATTCACTGGTGTTGTGCAACATTACAGAACAACCCACATCCCAATATTGGACCAATCTAAACAAGTCAAGGAGGGGTGCATTCTTGGCTTCAACAAGAGTCCAAATTGGAGGAACAAGAGAGAACCCTCTCTTGCAGGGTATAATGGTGTTAGTTTATGCATTTTATTTGATTTTTCATGTTGTTTGATTTTAAACTAACCTTATAACCTCGCATGCGTTTTACCTTGGTTCATTTTGGCATGCCCAGTGGGACCCACATCCCGTGTTCTAATCCTTTTTGTGAGTTTTAGTGTTTTTAGCTTGCAAGTTGTCACATCAGCACATTCGCCTCTACTTCATTGCGTTCGCCCCACTACTTCAGCGCATCCGACACGAATCAGTGCCTCCGTTCTGAAATTTCAAATTTTTAAGTGCAATTTTTTGTAGGTTTTGTAGATCAGCACGACCACCCCTGCATTAGCGCGTGTTCCATAGTGTCTTTTGACACTCATTTCTAGAGCTAGATTTTTAATTTTTTTGCTCTTTATTTAACTAAAAAAACATAGAAATATTTTAAAATACCTAAAAAGGACTCAAAAACAATAGTAGAATAGGTGTTTTTATTTTGTTTTTGTCGATTTAAGGAATTAGTTAGATTTTTCGGGCTTACAGGCAGATCAATGCCTGCACAGGTGAATCAGTGCATGTGCTCATTGCACTGAACCCGAAAGCCCACTAACTTTTAAATTTCAAATTTTCAAAATTTGGCTAATTATTAGTCTCAGGTTTCTGTCTT
This sequence comes from Cryptomeria japonica, assembly GCF_030272615.1. Taxonomy (NCBI): domain Eukaryota; kingdom Viridiplantae; phylum Streptophyta; class Pinopsida; order Cupressales; family Cupressaceae; genus Cryptomeria; species Cryptomeria japonica. Next base: position 275,519,358 of record NC_081406.1, read on the forward strand.
TCGATGCTTGTGCACACGCATTAGCACTTGCATTCTAACTTCAGTGCATCTGCTCAGGTATAAGTTATTCGAATTTTCAAAAAAAAAATTAAAAGTTCAATTTTTCCCACCATTCTCTATTCTAGGGTTGCGGCCTTACTTCAGCGCTTGCACAGGTGTTGCAGTGCATCTGCTTGTGGATCAGTGTCTATGTTGTATCTTTAGGAGTTTTAGTTGCTTATCCATTTTTTCAGTTTTGCAGGTACTTTTTTTCGTTTGTCCAACGTCAAAATCAAACTACTAATCATGTTTTATTGCAACAAACATGTGAAAGAATCATTTTCCACTAATTTAGTCTCATTTTGTGCTTTTTAGATAGAAAATATTATTCATGTGGGACTAAAATAAACAATTGTCTTTTGTGTCTTGTGCACTTGCACACTTTATGTTGAGTGGACCCACCGTTGCACTCTAGTATCCTCTCCCCTCACCTTTGTGAATATTGGGTGTAAGAAAATGAGTGATCAATGACACTCTCTTTTTATTTTAGTAGTTGAGGGGTATTTCTTGATTGGGCATTTCATCACCCCATAAGGGCATCTCGAATTGGATAGATCAGGGATATCGACTCTCCTGATGCGATCTCGAGCGGGTTTTCTGAGCCGCTATATAAATAAGCTAGTCGAGCAGCTGGAGTGCTGAGTGAATTCAACGTATGTGGGGGCCTTCTCTGCACCGATAAAATCAATTAGAGCCTTAAGTGTCTTGCTTTGAGAATCCATCGTCGGATTGGTGATCCCTCGACAATTACACTAGACACCAGTTTTAGTAGCCAAAATCCTATATTTGATAGTGCAGGGGATGTGGATCGTACCCTAAAGTTACTCCTCACGTATCCTCTCAGGCTGAGACATATATTCCCCATGTAATAGATCCTTGGATCTTTGGGGTAAGAGAATCTGGTATGCCCAAGAAGTGAGTGTCGTGGAGGGGAGCAAGTGCTACTAGAATCTATATTTGTCTACCTGAGTGAGGTATTGCTTATGTGAGGGGCCTATCAAGTGGTTTCCACTTTCCAGCCTAAGTTGTGTTGTCTTCAAGTGTCTTCATTTGTGTTATACTCATAAAATCAGTTTGGGCTAATCTAGGCCCCCACCTCACTTATGCACTTGCCAATCTTATGTCTTTCTTTTGCTTAGGATCACTAGTTAATCCTTCGTAGAAAGAGACTTTGATCATTATCCTAAGGTCTAAATTTCACCCAACTTGGTCATCATCTTATTTGTGGTTTTCATCATCAACATCCCCCACCTAAAATCCTCATTCAAGGACTAAGGTGCAATCTTAATAAAAATTTGTCCTAAGGACCCAATCAATCATTCAATCCAATTTCATCAAAATCCAAAAAAATTTCTAAGTCCTTTCACCAAGCTTTTCTTTCAATAAATTTTTCCTAAGATTATTCTTGTATGGTGACAACACGATCTCAAAAGAGGAAGATGGTCAAACAAAAATATGGCATGCCGGAAATTAGTGTCCTATATCAAGATCCTACACAAGATCCCACACAAGGGCAAAATTTACAACCCGACATTCAAGATCCATAATCACAAGTGGACCCTAACATGGTTGATCAAGACGTCCTCTTCCCAAAAGTGCGAACATTCCTAGATGATTCATACAATCAAGAAATGATGGATAAATTCATCCAACACAATCCTAATGGTTTCTTAAATACCTCATTAAAAATGGAGCTCACCTTCCCCCTGATTTTGATAGATCCATTCTTGATCAACAACCACAGAGAGAATTTGCTCCTACTCACATTGTCGCTCCTATTATTCATCCTAAATCTATAGTACCTGCGGTATCCATCCCAATGGTTTCTATCCAACCTTATTCTTCCTTATTAGCATCTTTACCATTATCTAAATCGATCACATCCATTCTTCAACATGCTTCTATGCCACCATCTTCTACCCGCCCAAATATCTTTATTCCTCAATCTTCTATTCCCCTCAACAATGTCGCTAATTTCATCAATACTTCTCTTTCTCACGCTACCACAATCTGCGGGTCACGACCAATCATCACCTCTCAAGTCCCCATCACATCAGTCATCACATCTCATATCCCCACTTCTTCTTCCTACCAATATATTAGTGGTGGTGGTATGTCATCCACGACTCACCAGATACCCAGGGCAAACATGGTCCATCATGTCCAAGACCCACAACATGATATAATCAAAAAAATTCAAGACATGAAGAACATCATCAAAAACATGAAGGAAGGGACTAACAAAAGAAAACCTTATTCATTTGAGGAATTTTATATGTGTCCTTATGATCCGTCAGTATTATTCGCACCTTACCCGCCAGGGTTTGAGATACCTAAGTTCACAAACTACGAAGGCCAGGGTGACCCCCAAGACCATGTCTGTGAGTTTCACATCTTATGTCAAGAGGTCTCTTATAGTTATTTGAACCTTTGAAGACTTTTCCCTAAAAGTATCATAGGAGACGCACTTGCATGGTTCTCATCCCTTCCTTGAGGTTCAATTACCTCCTTTTCAGACTTGGTAGAAAAGTTTGTGGCCCACTATGCTTACAACATCGCCAATGATGTTTCCATGATGGACCTTTGTAACACAAAATAGAGGCCTGGAGAAACCTTCGCTAAGTTATTGAAAAGGTGGTGACACCTTATCAATAAATTCCAATGGGATATGCCAGAGGAACACCAAATTGAATCATTTCAGAAGAATCTGGTATGTGAACTATCAAAACCCTTGATAGCTCAGTGTATAAAGTCCTTCCAAAAGTTGACTAATAAAGGCTTATCTCTTGAACGTGTCTTGTTAGAGGATGTCAATCTAAAGAATTATAAGAAATCAAATCAGAATACTTCCTCTTATCACAATGATAAACCAAAATTTTGGTCTAAAAACAAGAATGTAGTCAACGATGGTGCCACTGATGCAAAGCGGGTCCAAACTATGGCTACTCCTCCAAAATCCACCACCAAAAATCAATTAAACAATCACCAAAATAATCAAAGTCAATCTCAAAGGCCCCATAACAATGTCTCAATCCAGAGGCAACCACCCCGATCTAACAATCAAGCTCCAAGGGAGTATACTCCCCTTGCTGAGCCCATTGAGGTTGTGTTTCAAAAGCTTGTCCAGGCTGGTACATTTGACTTTCTGATAACTCGCCTGTTTGACCCTAACCAACCCAAACCTAGGTGGTATAATGAGAATGAGTATTGTGACTATCACCGCATCAATGGGCATGATACACGAAAGTGTATGAAACTGAATAACTACATCCAAGATCTCATTGATAAGGGTGATATTGAGGTAGCAATAGCAAAACCTGGTAATAATAATGATAAACTCAAAATCTACCAGGAACCCTTCTAAAAGCATGATAAAGGAAAGACCTCATCATCTAATGTTGTGAGCTACGATTATACCAATCATATAACCAGCTTTGACCGCTTGGTGGGTTGTATCAAGCCTGCAGATAACCACATCAACACCATCACTATCCAAGGAGCTAACCCTCCCCCTTCCCAAAATAGATCTAGGGTCACCATTCAAGGTGGTCCTCCTCCACAATCGGTAAGCAGGCCCAACCTTGCTAAAGATAGTCATTCAAGGCGTTACACCTTCCACGTCTCATTCTTAGAATGACTAGAATGTAACCACTCGCCATTAGAAGAGTAATCATCCAAGGAGCTCCTCCTCCATCAAATCCTCCCCCCATGTCATCCACCCACCAATATGACCTCAATCATCTTGGGAAGACTCTTGCACAGATTTCCAAGCTAGAGCTCCTCAATACCTCCCCCGTTCACAAGGAGATTTTAGAACAAGCCCTCCTTGAATCACGTGCCCATGACAATGTCAATATTGCCCAATTCTAAGCCCTCATTGGAAACCTTGTTGCCCAACACCACCTTGTTTTCACCTCCAATCACGCTCCCTCCGATAATGATCATAATAAACCATTGCACATGAAGCTCTTAACCAAAAACACAAGGTTAAATGCATCTTGATAGACAGTGGATCTAGACTCAATATCTGTACATACAAGTTAATAAAGCAATTGGTACTTTATGAGGACCTGGTTGATACATCAGGATGAATCACAATTAAAGCCTATGATGATGCATAAAGGGTTTTCAAAGGCATGATCACTTTTCCTCTTCAAGTGGGCCCTGTTACAGTTGAGACCCCTTACCAACTCTTAGATCTTGATCTCCCTTATAACATTCTCCTTGGTCGTTTGTGGATTCATTCCCTTCAATCCGTTCCCTCCACTTACCACCAATGCCTTAAATTTTCCTTCAATGATAGAGAGATCACTATCAGAGGTGATCCACAACCTTTTCAGTATTGCAATCTCTTAGAGGGGAAACATCCATACCACTGCCTGTTAAATAGACCCACTCCACATCCTCCATTTGACGCATCTAAAGTTGCCTCCACCTCATCCCAAATAGAACCTAAGTTCAATATTGTAGATGATGGTTGTGGAGAATAAAAACTTGAGGATGTCTTACTAATATGAAATCTCCCCTTATCTCCTAAGTCATTTGGCAAGCCTAAATAAATAAATAAAGACCATAACCCCACTATACAATGTAAAGACACCACCTTCAAGAAATGGGGCCCACTTGATGAAGAGAGTCTTGAGACAGATGTTTCCTCTTGGTTGTATCGTGAAGAGGATGAAGAACCAACAAAGGTCCCCAAGAAGATGTATCCAAAAGCATCAGCCATAGTGGATAAGATGGGTTATAAGGGACACGACCTAGGGCCAGAAGTAAAAGGAATAAAAGCACCAATAAATCCCATCTTAGACAAGTATAATAGGGGTTTGGGTTACACTCCAGTACCTAAGATCACTATTGTTGGTACCCTTTCATGTCCCTCCTTGGATGTTGAAGACTTTGATGAAGAGGAATTCCCTGAAATGTCTTTTGAATACGAAGATGACATCTTCTTTGACACCCATATCAACACCATCACCCCCGTAATCCTTCCACTCCACATGAGCTACAACTTGTCCACCCTTAGCTTATAAACTGGAACCAACGAGAAAAACCTACTTTGGACACATGTATCGATGATAATGCTCTCGTGACTCTCCTGACTATGCACAATTTGGAAGACTGCAATAGAGTACATGGGATCCAACTACATGAGAATGGATACTTTGGTAGTCAGGTCAATGCCCTTAGTTGCAAAAAAGAATAAAAAGAAAAATTATGGTTCCTTAGGTGAAAACCTCCCTAAGGCACCTTTGGATGAGGAAAAAGTAAAAATAAAGGGGGTATCTTCAAGTGAAAACCCGGATCAAGCACTTGAGGATAAGGGACTTGATCTCCCTACCATTGTTCCTCCACAACAAGATAGGTCAAATTTACTGGTAGAAGAAACAAACACTATCAATGTGGGAACTGAAGACACCCCAAAATACGTGCTCATTGCTAAGTCACTCTTGAATCAAGAAAATGTAACTTTATCAATTTTCTCACAGAAACAAAGATCAACTTTGCCGAGTTGTATGTTGACATGCAAGGCCTTGATCCAGATTTAACAACCCAGAATTTTGTTGTCTATCTAGATGCTAAACCTATAAAGAAGAAATTATGCAAGTTGCATCCACATATTGCACTCCTTGTCAAAGCAGAGCTTCAAAAGATGTTGGATGTTGGATTCATAAAACCAATAGATTATCCTGAAAGGATGTCCAATATTATTCATGTTGGCAAAGCTACTGGGGGCATCTGCATTTGTAAAGATTTTTGAGATTTAAATAAAGCATTCCTTAAGGATGACTTCCAACTCCCAGACATAGACATGATTGTAGATCTCATTGCGGAACATGAAATGTTGTCACTTAGGGATGGATTTTTTGGATACAATCAGATCAGGATCGCATAAGAGGACAACACAAAACAACATTCACCATGCCATGGGGCACCTTTTGTTATCAAGTCATGCCCTTTGGTCTCAAGAACGCTGGAGCAACATATCAATGAGCAATGACAACAATCTTTCATGACCTTTTGCATATAATTATGGAGGGTTACATGGATGATTTCCTAGGATAACCCAAGACAAGAGATGAGCACATCCCTATCCTAAGGCAAGTCTTTGAGAGATTGGAAAAATATAAGCTACGCCTAAATCCCAAGAAATGTGTCTTTGGTGTTACATCTAGGAAACTGTTAGGTTTCATTGTTTCCTAAAGAGGCATAGAGGTTGATCCTGCAAAGGTGAAAGCTATCATGGAAATGACTCCCCTGAAGACTCTCAAGAAATTGCGCAGCCTCCAAGGAAAGCTCTAATCCATCAAATGCTTCATTTTAGAGCTCATAGATAAATGTCACCCATTTGCACACTTATTATGTAAGGATACCAAATTCAAATGGGACTTCCTGTGTCAAAAGGATTTTGAGAAACTCAAAGAATACCTTGCATCACCTCCCGTACTCATGCCTCCTATTCCAGGACGACAACTCCTTTTGTACATGTCAACAACTACAGTGGCACTAGGGGCATTGTTGGCACAGACAGACGATCAAGGAAAAGATCATGCTATATACTATATCAGTCCAAATTAGTAGGGTATGAGCTCAATTATATCCCTATTGAAAGAGAATTCTTAGCACTTGTCTTCAATACACAAAAACTTTGGCACTACATGCTTAACAATAAAATGAAATTGATTTCTAAGATTTACCCTCTCAAGTATCTCTTATCAAAGGCTTCTCTCACAGGGAGAACTATTAAATGGGTCATGTTACTAAGTGAGTTTGACATTGAGTATGTAGATAGGAAAGCAATCAAAGGACAAGTGATAGAAGATCAATTGGCAGATGCTCCGCTTCAAGGTGATCACCCTATCCTCACATAATTCCCAGATGAATCCATAATGACTGTCACTATGTCTTCCACATGGTAGTTGTATTTTGATGGTTCTTGCACACAGAATGGATCGGGGGCAGGCATATTGTTGGTCACACCTCCAGGAGATTGCATCCCTAAATCATACAAGATAGTCTTTGCATGCACCAACAACATTGCAGAATATGAAGCACTAATCATCGGACTCCTCTTGGCTATCCAATGGAAGATATTAGAATTACATGTCTATGGTGATTCCCAACTTGTCATTAAACAAGTCAACGATGAGTACCAAACAAAAGATGACAAGATTCTTCTTTATCATAGTATGGTTGAGGACCTCAAGCAACATTTTACATCTTTCAAGTTCGATCAGATTTTATGCACAAACAATAGAGCTATTGATGCCATGGCCACTATTGGTTCTCTTCTTCAAATGTCAGCACATAGTCAGAAATGTGAGTTCTTGGTCAAGCAACTCTTCATACCAGCATATAATCTACCTGAGTCTGAAATAGTGTGTGAACTCTTTAGTCCTAAATCCCCTTGGTATCAATAAACCTTCACCTACCTAAGAGACAACACCATCCCTCCACACCTCACCAATACCCAACAAAAAACCTTCATCCACTGCTGTGCCCATTACACCATCCTTGGAGACACCCTATTCAGAAGGCATTTCGATGGTTCCCTCCTAAGGTGTCTAGACAAACAAGAGGCTTAATGGGCACTATGTGAAGTGCATGAGGGTATCTGTGGGGCATACTCAAGTGGTCTCACTTTGGCTAAAAGGATCTTGTGAATAGGATACTATTGGCCTACAATGGAAGAAGATGCATATAATTATGTGAACAAATGTATCACTTGCCAGAACCATGGTGACAAGATTCACGCTCCATCATAGGATGTGCAGTCATTTATCACACCCTAGCCCTTCTCATAGTGGTGGCTCAATGTCATTGGGAAAATCCACCTTGCATCCTCTAATGGTCATAAATTCATCATCACTGCCACTGAATACTTCACCAAGTGGGTGGAGGCCATCCCTCTTACCTTCACCACCAGAAAAAAGATTTCTAAATTCATTCTAAACTATTTAATCTGTTGATATGGAATCCCCAAAGTTATTATCACAGATAATGGAAGACCCTTCAAGAATCAGCACCGCTTCTCCACCCCCTATTACCTGCAAGGCAACAGTCAAGTTGAGGCTTCTAATAAGACCTTAATCAAAATTCTTAAAAAGACAGTCAATGAAGTTGGTCGTGATTGGCACCTCCAACACATCCTGCTATGTGGGCTTATTGCACCTCCATCCGCACACCCATAGGTGCCACTCCATATTCCTTTGTCTTTGGCTCTGAATTTGTCCTCCCTCTTGAGACTGAGATCCCCTCCCTAAGAGTATCCCTACAGAATATCCTCCCTAATGAGGAATACAGATTTGTCAAGTTGCAAGCACTAGAATTGTTGGATGAAAGATGCCTTAAGGCCTTAAATCATCTCTGGGTATATCAAAATCGCTTACGCTTGAGCTACAACAAGAAAGTCATAACCTAAGAATTTGAAGTTGGTAATCTTGTCCTTATGGAAAATCAGAAAAATCTTCAAGAAAGAGAAAATAAAGGAAAGTTTGAGCCTAATTGGCTTGGACCCTATGTGATCACAATAAAATATGGATTCGGCACATATCAATTGGCTAATCCCAGAGGAGAACCCTTGGATGAGCCTATAAACATCATGCACCTAAAGATATTCTATTCCTAAGTCCTCAAAAGGTCATCAATTGTCAAAAAATCAAAAAATACAAAAAATCGAAAAAACCAAGAAAAATACAAAAAAAAAATTTAAAAGGCAAAGCAAAAGTGAAAAATCAATTCGCCCATCAGTGAAAACCACTTTGTGGCGTTATGGGAAAGTACCTTGGTGAATAGTTGTTTATAGGCATAAAGGTAAATAATTTGGATCCATCATCTATCAGGTCAGACTCCATCTTCCCCACCCACCGGCCCGATATCCATATTCTTTAATCCACATCACTGCATAAACCTTCTCCCACGACATCCATCACCCTATCTATTGTCGGTTGTCTCCTTCATTCTATCAAGAAAATTGATCCGATGACATTCCACCCCCCAACAAAAGGAAAAGGAACAAGGTGCTCCTAACCACCTCCACGGATGTCGTGATCCATTTTAGTATCCTCCGCAATAGTCCTACCCACTTCTCCCACTAAACTATCCTCAGGAGGCCAGTTATCCATTCTCCCCCATCATATAATGAAGAGTCTTTGTCTGAATTGTGAATAAGGATCATCCCATCCAATTGAGCTTCCATCCCATCAATTTTAGCTTCCATCCCACTAAACTGAGCTTAATTCTCAGTCTTGAGCTTAGGATTCTTCTTGACTTGCGCGTTATCCAAACATTCATCCACATGTACTCCATCAAGTCTCAATAGTCAAATATCACAATTGCACTCATATGTCAATGTCATCTGCTCTATTGTCTATTCACATCCATCAGTCACTCCTACCCATCAGGATGCATCCTTCGCCTATCTGATAGTATATCCACAAATCCTAATTCTTTCTCTTGGCAAGAGATGTCAGTTGGCTTTGTGCATTTTGTTTGCATGATTTGGTCTGTTTGCTTTGATTTGCATAACTTTCACCTATGATTGTTCCTATCCACAACTACCAGGATCAATCTATATATCTTGGTATGTTACAAAAAGGGGCATATTGGAGCATGTTTTGTGGTATGGTATATTTGAAAGTCTTTCATTTATGAACCTACAACCCTGTACCTACATCTATATGGTGTTTACATGGTTGCCTACGAGAGATTCCTATTTGTTTGAGAGTCAATGCATGCCTTGGATTTTTCATAACTTCCTAGTTCCTATAATCAACAGTGTAGACTATCCCTGAAAAATTTCATAACATTTTGTACAACAAATCTCTTCCATCTACTCATCTACATTTCATCTTATCACTATGCATTTTGGAGACCTCAATTTATTCATTTTCTTAATTTCTTCTAATCCTATGTTGTTGTACTATGGTTTGCACATTCCAAAAATCATCACTTAATTAATTGCATTGTCCATAATCATTAGTTGCATTATAACTTTATTATCAAAATATATTTTTTCATTTAGTAGCATTTAGTTGCAATATTCATTACAAACATGTAAACTGGTACATATAATCTTGACTATCTATTGAAATGTATTTGTCATGCATGTTCACAATCACACATCTTGGGACCATGATAATGTAAGGTTAATTAAAGCCCATTCAAACATTAGCATCTCATATAGCATTAATGATCACATCATTCAATATAACATTTGAAAATAATCACATTCAACACTTCATCCATCAATATCCCATAGTCATTCGTTTTGGAACACTTTACAAATAACAAGAAATTTAGTAGCCTAAAAAAGTAAAGTTCACAACAACAGTGCCAGGTCATAGCCACTGTCAAATCCCTGGTATATGAGCAAAACAAATCAGATACAATGGAAAAATCAACAAGTCCAGATCAAATCATTAAGCAAATATTTGATCAATGTGTCCATTTAAATGCAGAATGTACTATTATTCTATATTAATTTACAACGAGATGAGTATATGTTTTGGGTCAAGATTTATTTTTTCATTACAGATTATGAATTTGGTCCCAAAGGGCGCAACCTTAGGGATATCTTCTTCAGATCTCACCACATAAAAATCCAAAAAACATGCACATCATATCGTCCACATGCATCCTACATCCACAAACATGTTAGACAACATATGCATACATATAAAATAATCCACATGCATCCATCCTGCATCACAAAAAGTCAGGCAATATCCATCACATGCATCAATAATCATAGCATCATCATCCCATGATAAAATAATAATCAAAGTCCATAATAAAGTCCATGCATGCATATACACTGCCAAAAATCATATTGTTGACTCTAAATTTTACTTTGAAAACAAACAACCTTATGGGAAATTTAGTGATGGGGGACATACTGCGCGGAATTCACTGAATAACCTCTGGATTTGAGAAGTCAGCTCTTCCTTGGGATTTGAGAAAAGGGAAAAGAAGGAAACTTAAAACAAAAAGATATATACTAAGGAGGCCATACGCTAGAACATTTCATAAAAAGTGAATATCATATAAAACCAGGAAACACACGATTTTAAAGCCCATTCAACAATCTACATGCCCGAATAGAACTATAATTAAGATACAATTAAGACTCCTTTGGAAAAACATAAAGAAATATATATCATGCATCCACCAGATAACAAGTGCGGAACATAGTTTAATCAGCAGAGTATTAGATAGATATCTCTAAAGTCATCCAAATACAGGAAAAAAGCATAGATAAGCCTATTTAAGCATCCAAAAGAGGCAATCACAAAGGCCGCAGGCACAATTTTGATTAACCTTCCTCTTGGGAAACTATATCAGCTGAAAATTATCTAAGATCCTTAATTTTTTTCCTTAAAAGTTCTGAACCCCTACAACAGGGAAAAAACAAGCATAAATAGAGCATGCGACTCTGCTAACAACTCCAAAGTACGCCAAACATGCATAATTGCCCATGAAAAGAAAAACCAAGCCGTGTCATTCCACAAGGTCACACCCAACAAAACAGCCCTGAGGTTGTTGTTTTGCTTGCCTACGATGATCTTCATATCGGCCCGAACATAAAAGATTTTGTTAACCGCAGAAGAAAACGCGGCAAGAAAGGAGACCTCTTATGCAAAACTTCCTAAAAAAGAAATGCATCTGCCAGCGTAAAGATGTCAGGTGTCCCTTTCCTATCTGTGCTACAAGGCAGACCCTGAAAAAGGCCTAGTTAGCAAAACCTCTCTATTTGTCATCATCGCGCTACTCCAATCCTCAAACGTGGAAAACGGACTGTTGGGGGCAACGTCGAGATGACACTTGTCCTATACGCCACGCACTGCTGGAAAGGTGGGAGAGGAGAAAAAGGATACTTTGACTGCAAACTCGCCCCGAGGATTTTAATGTGAACACATATCTTGTATATATATAATTAGTGAATGTGTCAATCATGGTACAATGATATAAATCCCCGAAGGGTCAAAATACAATGTCACATATAAAAGGGTTAGCCCACACTCCCTATCTCCATCCCCTCTCCCAGTTGTGCCTCCAAATGGTCCGACATCCCCTCTAGGTGACCTCATACCCACTGATCCTCTTGTTTGTTTGCTTTGGGTCAGACGCTGACTCTCAGTCCCCTGAGAACGCCCCCTATCAGTATAAGATGCAACTCTCTGATCCGCCGACAACACCTCATGGTAGAAGCCTCTATAATAGGCTGCCTCTCTTGCCGATCTCTCTGCCCCACTCATGTACTTAGTGTACTCACTAAATACTTGTGAAAACATGGTGGGCTCTAATAATCGACGGGTTACATCCCGCTCTACCCACAACCTCCCTGCATCTGCCTCTGCTCTGCTGAGTCACACCCGGAGCACATCCATCCCCCCATCCACTCTCTCCAGCTCTATCCTTAGTTGCCTGATGGCTCCCCCATTCCTGGCCTCCTTCAGCATCTGGTCTATATCATCCCTCTCCTCCCTCAAAGTTGCCACCTCTGCCAGAACTGCCTCCAAGCTCTCCACCAGGTCATCTACCTCCCGCCTTAGCTGTGTGACCTTTGAATGCAGGTTGTCTGCCCTCTCACTCTCCACATGTATATCCTCCTCCTCTCTCATGTACCTCTCCTTGGTAGCATCCAGTCCCTATAACTCATCCTCCAGGCTCTTAGCCTTTGCTCGAGCACCATCCCTTGCTCGTACGACTCCATCATACTCATCCCTCGACACTCTCTCCTCCATTACCCCCTGTACCTATACTGGTTCTCCCTCACCTTGTACCTATACTTCGGGGATGTCCATAGGTTGTCCTCCATTCCCTTCCTCTCCCTCTCCTCCAATCAGTGTAACTTGTGTGACTGGTGGCTGAACTTGCGGCTATTGTCTCCCTCACCTCCTCTGCCGACCCCCTCCTCTCCTCTGACCATGTCCTCCATCCCCTCCCCCTGCTCCTACTACCATTTCTCCAAGACCGTCATCCTCCACCCTACGACCTCATTAATAGATGGTCGTAGCTCATCCTCCTCTAAGACTCCGGGAATAGTGAGTTGGACTGAGAAGTGAGAGTCCCACCAACCTCTGTATGCATCAGTCATACCTGTGTCATCCCCTACCTCCCCCTATTCATCCCATGCCCTATTGGTTTCACCCTCCCAACTCACTCGAACCTCCAAAGGGCTAATAGCATGCCCCCATGTTCTGATCTCGTGAGTGATCCTCAGATATAACCACTCTGCCTCCACTATATCCTGGATATCCCCAAACTGCCAGGCCACCCGATGTGGCACATAGTGCTTAATGACATATACTAAATGACCAAATAACCACATCTCAGACTGTGCCCAGTGTAGCTTCTAGTCCCCTCTCCATCTTTCACAACCTAAAAAGGGCCTTCAAGTGAAAAACATCAACTCATCAAAGACCCTCCTCCAAAACCATATCGCCCCAAGCCTGGTATAGTGGAGAAGTCCCTTGTATCGGTCCCAAATGGGAATCATCGTCATCTATCCGGAACCCCCACTAGAAGTGTCACTGCAATATGCTCCCACGCCTATATATGCAAAAGAGTCAATCCTGCAGAAAGACTCTAATACTCTCGATACATAAATAAATGCATGTCGTGGTACAACTGCTCCAACATAGTTGCTTCCCATGCATAATCCATACAATCATGTGCCATCTAGTACACACACTTGGTCCACCCTATCAGAAAACCATGTCCACCGAGATATGACATCACTCATCCACTGATCAATCCATAATAATGAGCACAAGGCATGGAATGTGCCTGATCCACATCGCCTACCCAAGATGTAATTGTGTCCCATCCATCAACAATCTATCATACTCACACACCTGATGAAGGTAGTATTGTGTTGCATCTAGTTGATACTCAAGAACAACACTGCAAATGAGAATCTTCAAGATCTTGCAGAAATCTAAAAGTGTGATAGAAGCCTCTCCTATAGGCAGGTGAAAGGTACAAATCTTGTTGTCCCATCTCTCCACTAATGTAGTCATCATGGTTGTATGTGCCTTGATCCTCGATCATCGACCAACAAAACCCAAGCCAACTGCACTCAATATATCTCACTCATCTACTCGCAACTTCTTGTATAGCCACATGGTGGTCGGCCAGTGCTCACGTGATGGGAGTGGTCCTAGATCCTCCTTTACCCAGTTAAGCCACTTCATTAGCCTAATCCTCTTTTATTCTAGTCAATTCTACCCTACAATCTACCCCTGGGGCGTCCATGTGCCCCGTTGAGCTTCTATAATCCCTATTCCACCTTTCATTCTCTCATTTCTACTTACCCAGCACATGTGCTGAATTAGTCATGTGCACGCACTAAAACCGTGGTGCACGCGTTGTGCCACAAATGGAGGCACTGATCTATAGACCTCTACCCTTGTCACCCCGTCGACTCCCCCCTCTTGCGTTGACCAACGCGAGCGCACACGCTAACCGCATGTGCCTACCCTAATCCTCTTTCTTTACCCCTACTCCGCGTGCGCTCACACAAGCACACGCACTAACCTATGATGGTGGTGCCAAAATGGCGATCAATGCCTCTGTCGTGCTACCCTTCAAAACCCTATTTCTAGCCCTAAAAATTTCCCTAATCTACTAAAACACTGAGTGGGTCCAGGGTATGCACCGATGGGCAATAGTGAGCAGGTCTCTCATGTAGTCAGACCCTCTCTGCGCGATGCTCGTGAATGGGAACACATGCCATCTCTCTCTCTCTAAGGGCTCTATGCTCTCTATTCTCCAATAGGTGTATGTGACAATGACCCTTCCTTGGGCTCCATGGGCCTTATATGGGGCCCCTTGTGGCCCCCTTCCTCACCTTTTCTCATCTTTCTATCGTTTTCTTCACTTCATCATCTTTTTCATTTTTCTTCTCTCATCTATCATTCTCTCTTCTTTTCGAGAATTTTCCCGAAAATGTTAAAAAATTCCATGTTAAATTCTCAAGGGGGCATATACCACTCGCGTTTTCACGTTGGGGCATCCTTTTCTTCTGTCTTTTACCCATCGCCAATTTTGCCATTATGTAAAAGAGGGGCAAAATGTAGACGTCCAAAATTAATTAAATTAAATATATAATTAATTTTATCCTTTCTACATAAATATTATTTTTAATTATGTTAGTCCTTATTCTTCTCGGCATTAATTAAATTTAATTTAAATAATCTTGTCACTATAGTCCAGATTGTTGATTTAATAAATCAGTTATTCCCTATTCTTCTAAAGTTATCTAATTATTTGTTTCTTCTAAAACTCCTTTAGTTAATTAATCCAAATTAATTAACTAAATCAAGTGATTCCTACAAATCCCTTTTTCTAAACTCTCATTAGCCTAATTAATTCTTCTAGAATCTCTCATAATCATGCTTAACATTATTCTCTAATTTTAAAATCCCCCTCATGCTCTCTCCTCTTGTCAAATCCTCCTACAAATCCCACTTGGCTTTTAATCTCTCATTATCTCACCTAATCCTCCTCTTAAACTTTTGCTAGTGGTTGATCCCCATGATTAGCCACCAAGTCAACTCATAGCCATAAATAGAAAAATCCACTTGTCCCCTCCTCACCTTCCACCTTAAATGCACCCAATTGGGTCATTTCAAAGATTTCAAAATCTCGCATTCTCCCATGTCTTTAAACTTCCCAAGGAATTTTAAATTCATTTTCTTATCTCACCCCCCCATGCATCCAATATTTTAGGAATTTTTAATTCCTTTTTGTCTTCCCTATGTACTTAGGGATCTCTTCCCCATGTACATTGTGGAGTGTGGAGACAAGAAATGCATTTATGGCAAATCTCTTGGTCTCCACACTTGTCACCTCATTTCCTCTCAATCCATGTGCTCCCCTTTCCTTCAATCTCCACTGTTAATTCATCTTCAATCTCAATTGTCCATTCATCTTCCCACAAATCTATAAATTGGGGTCTTCTCCCCTTCATTTTCCATCTCCAATCCAAGTAATCTTATGTTGTTAGTTTGAGCTTATAAATCATCCAAAGCATCACCATTATAGTCAAATTTGCATCCACGATCACTTAGCAATTTCATCCATTGCTTGAGAACATGTTCATCTCCCATATCCACTAGTGTTGTGCAACAATGGAGAGCAACCCACATCCCAATATTGGACCAATCCAAACAAATCATGGAGGGGCGCATTCTTGGCTTCAACAAGAGTCCAAATCGGAGGAACAAGAGAGAACCCTCTCTTTCAAGGTATAATGGTGTTAATTTATGTATTTTATTTGATTTTTCATGTTGTTTGATTTTAACTAACCTAATAATCTTGCATGTGTTTTCCCTTGGTTCAGTTTCATTATTTTTAAATGTCCTTTGGTGGGATGTTTCGTTGTTTTTGTTTAGTGACTGGTTCGTTCGGTTAAAATCTTATAAGGTTCCTTTCTCAAGGGTTTTATGTCATTCGATGACCGACCTTGCACCTAGTTTTAAATTGTAATCAGTTGTTACCTTTGTTTAAAACTTTAGTGAGTCTGCATCACTTTATTTCATCATCTTTTAATGATTCATGCACTTATGTATTGCCTCCCCACAATAACCTAATGGATTAACTTATTATGTAGGTGCTTCAAGTAGTTTTTAGTCGGCGGTGTTTCGATATGTTGCCAAGATCTCTTTTGTATTTCACCAAGCTCATGAGTTAACATGTGTCATCCTAGTCTTTCACCACTTGTATCAGTCTTAAGTGACAGATCGTAGCCTCGTTGAGATTCCTTAGGTGTTTTAATGATGTTATGATTTGAATTTTTGTGTAGGTTACCATCAAAAGAAGGAGCTTGTAGCATCGTGGAGGTCTTCCTGAAATTTCAACGAGTGGAGAGCTCAACGATGGGAATGAGTGTCG
Source organism: Cryptomeria japonica (assembly GCF_030272615.1). Taxonomy (NCBI): domain Eukaryota; kingdom Viridiplantae; phylum Streptophyta; class Pinopsida; order Cupressales; family Cupressaceae; genus Cryptomeria; species Cryptomeria japonica. The sequence goes on from NC_081406.1 coordinate 275,536,296, forward strand.
TGTTATCGATGAGACATGTTTCAAATCTCAACAACTTGAAGATGTGAATGTGGAAAACTGCCTCATGCCATCGGTGAGCTTTTTCTTACATTTGGGCTACCAAACAAGAAGAGATATAGGTGGTGACCACGTTGGGGATGGGTTAGATAAACTATGGTGGGTGTTATGTGGTTGAATCATATCGAAATGCACGGTGGTGGTCACTCATTGATCATCAATAATATTGTTGTCATCGGTTGGAATCACAAAGTTTTTCAATGAGGTGACAATGCCAAAAGGAGACCAAGTGAGGTTGGTCAAGAAAACTCAAATTTTGTCAGTATCCATCAATTTCTTTAGATCAATGGTGGAGTTTTGAACTTGTATATCTACCTATTTTGAATCATAAAATCTCATAGGAAACACATTAATGGTGGATAGTGAATTGATAAAAGCATAATTCTAGTTGTTTTCTTCATTTTTCACAAGAAAGAACACAATTAAAGGCAAAAATAGTGAACTGGGGTTTGAAGTGTTGAAATTCAAAGGCCCCAAGCACATTCAATTGGCAATTTAAGCAGTAAGTCATCTCTTTCTTGTAGTTTTGTTTTAGTTTGTGTTTCCAGAGGTGTAAAAGTTAAAATAAATTGAAACCTAGCTAGGGCATCAGAGTAAATTTGTTAGGATTTTCTGTGGATTTCAAAATTATGTCGACCTCTTCTAGAGTCTCTACATCTGAGGGTTTAAAGCCTAAATGACAAAAAAAGGATTGGAATTTATGTGATGATATTTTTGCCCAATTACTTGGATCCTGCCATTGACCTAAAAATTAGGTAGTGGTTCCAAAGTTTAGTGATTCATAGAGCCACTATAAAGAGAGTACATGAAACTAGAAAAAGAGGAGCTTGAATGCAATCCTTGGAGATTAGGGCTAGCTCGATTAGTGGTCCCCAATATTTTTTGTGAACATGGATTTGATCAAAGCAATTGCCAAAAACTATGATAGCCAAATTAGGTGCATTAGGTCAACCACTAGAATTATGTTGCCAATAAACAAATAAAAGATTTGTGAGCTATTTCATATGAGAGATTGTGTGGGCTATGACTTGGAAGATTGATTTTTGTAGCCTAAGAGCACAATATAATAATGCAAAGGGAATGTATAGGAGGAAATGGTTGTCATTGCATAGGCCTCAAGTTGGCAGAGAACTTAACAAATTTAAAGATACAAAATCGACCCCCTACAATACTGAACTGTTCCGCAAATATTTCCAAATGACCTGTTATGCCCTATGTCAAGTACTTGGTTAATATGGGAATTTGCATATGCCTAAGCAACTAATAGTGTTGGCTTGTGACATGCAAAGTACTACAGATGAGAGACCTTTGATTACCCTCAATTTGTTGTAGAAGGAATTCATAATGCCTTAATCAATATCCAAAGGGTTGGGTCTATGGTTACTAATGTTGTGGAAATGGGGACAATGCAACAACAAAGTTCAATGTTAATAAGTTAGTTTCAACCATAAAACCAAAACAAAGAACTAAAAACCATTCCAAACATATCAAAAGAGATTTCGAAAAGCATGAAAGAAGTTTAACAAGACAAAAGAAAGGAAAAGAGCCTCCCTAAGATGCTTCCATGATGCCTTTTGATGCTTCCCTAAGAAATGGGGAAATGAAGGGTTAAGATTAAGTAATCTTAACAAGAGTTAGGATTGAAAAATATTCAATCCATGTGAGACTTTCAACCCAATCCCATGTTGACAAGTGTCACCATGAAGAGGCTTGAGAGGAGAGATAAGGAATATTAAATGCTTGAGGGGACATGATGGTTACCCTAGGGGGTTGGGTTAGGGTTAGGTTAATGGATATTCCTTTTATTCAAGGGATAGATGAATGTGCAAGGGTTAAATGGTTACCTTAGTCAAAGAAATAAATGCTTTTAAGAGACCCATGAGTCAAAAGGATGGTTAAGTTAGAGGAAAGTATCTAACCAAAGGTAAAAGGTGAGTTAACCATAAATGGTTATGTAAGAGCCTTCAATGGTTTGGAAGACTTTAGAGGTTAACCATTTGAAGACATAAAGCCTTTAATGGTTATTGAAGACTTTGGAGGTTTTTGAGAAGTGACTTCCTTTTATTTAGGAATGTGAAAATGATTAGGATAGGATTAGGCTAAATTGGAAGTGATTAGAAGAATCTAGAAGGGGTTTAGATATGCAAGTGGATTTTGTAAGAGAATTCAAGTGGGAGGAATTTTGGGATTTTCAATTAAAATAAAATCATTTATTTTAATTAAATAGTGTAATTTTCATTTGGAGAGATATTTAAAAAAATATTAATTTATTTAAATGTGAATGTAAATTTTGGAGTTTATTTAAATAAATCTTAATTTATTTAAATGAGAAAAAGGGGGATAAAGCATTAAATGCTTGAATACTTTGAGGGAAACCATTAAAGGCTTAAGAAGACTCTAGAAAGAAGTCATTAAGTTTGAAGACTTTAAAGGAAACCATTAAAGGTTTCAAGTGGGTGAAGATAAATAGGATTTTAAATAAATAATTTATTTATTTAAAATAGTTGTGCAACTTGCATTTTCTAGAAAGTGCAAGTGGGTGGAGGATAAAGGTGATTTAAATAAATGTTAATTTATTTAAATGTGAGAGTTGAGATTTTGGGATATTTAAATAAATGTGAGAGAAGATTTAATTAAACAAATATGATTTATTTATTTAATTAATGGTCTAAATTTGGTTAAGTGAATTAAATCAAATAAATTGAATAATTTATTTAATTAATAGGAGAAGAAGGCTGGGATGAATTAATTAAATATTAATTTAATTAATAGCTGAAAAAGGAAGAAAGATTAATTAAATATAAATTTAATTAATAGTTGGATGAATGGTAATCAAACAGATAAAATTTATTTAATTAGGTGGACATAAATAGGTGTCTACATTTACATTAAAGTGGTATTCCCTTGTAATGCATATGTAGTTGTTTGAAGGACAAAAGTATAATGCTCGACATAGTGATTCGCATGTTAAGGTATTTGATGATAGAGAATCTAGAAAACAAGTGCAACTATGGACCTCTACATGGGATTGTGGGTATAAACATGCCCAATATTTGTATTTTGAAGAGCATATTGTGCAAAAGGTATTTAGCATACTTGGCCATGACTCCCCAAGACTGTCAAGCAAAATAATGAAAGTCTTAAGACCCAAGGGGAGAGAGCGTGAAATCAAAGTCAAAATATATAATGAATAAATATACCAACATTAGGGTATACGGATTTGGAGGCTAGCTGCATTATACATTGCCTATGGTAGTATCAAATAGATTAGCAACTTTGGAAATCATATGGCAAATGTATGAAGCATCAACACCATACAGGAAACATAATAAAGGTTCCTTGTTTCCAATATATTTGTGTACGAGTGATTTATAGATCAATGGAGCACAAGGATTTGAGCAAGTGAATAATCTTTTGAATGCCTACAAGTTACCACTATGGTTAGAGGAAAGAAGTTTTGATCTTGAGGGTTGCGTTAATTTTGCAAGAAAATATATGTTTGGGTGCATATTCACATGAGTTTCTCTTCAAGGAGGAATTAATTAGGAATTGCAACACCTATGAAGAGAGTAGAAAAAGAGCATTGGCATACATGATGGTTTAAAATATATAAAATGCCAATATGGAGGCAAACCCTTCCTACAAAGGTGCATTCTCTAATGAGGATGATCGGGTCAAAAGAGTGAAGTTTCTCATTAAAAATGAACCTATGTTGACATTTGATCAACATATTGTTTCCCTACCTTCACCAAGTTTTTCAACGACTGGAATTGGAGGACCGAGAGATACAACACTAATGGCTCAAATGTCCCCTGCTCCCTCAATTGGAACTGAAGTATCACAGGATGTTGGTGAGAGTGCAAGGCATCATCAGGAGGAAGAAGTGTTGTAACAAGAGCCTTTTCAACCATACCATCCACCAAGTGATCAAGATGATGACATAATTGAAATTTTTATTATCTTATTGAGGATGTTAGAAAGAGAGCTTCAGAAGGATTCACATTTCATGATGTTTTCATTAATTCAAAAGAATTCAAATTGTTCAATCATAAGATGAAATGAAGAAAACTCCTTGAAAAATTAAATAATATCCTCCTAGAGAAACAAGATGAATCAATCACACAATATAGGACTGAAGTAAAGGAAGAGATGAAAGATATGACCCCTGAAAGGGAAAGGGGGAGGAAAATGCTCAAAGAAGTAGGATGTATACTTCTCCCAGGAATAGATATGTCATCTTGTGTAGCTTTTGACAATCTAAGAAGGTATGATGGAATTGATGTTGGATTAAGTTATGAGGTAATGAACAAATTATGTTATGGCTCTAAATTCAAACCTGATGATAACACCTTGTCAACATGGTTTCTTTATTGCTCAAGAAAAAGACCAATTACAATTGTGGACCCACAATAGATTCTAGGGCAATTTATGATTTACAAAATGGAAGATGTATTTGCGAGATGGGCAATAGATTTGAATGCTAATACAACATTGTTCACTAAGGCCACCATTGAAAAGTTACCATAGAGGAAAGATGAGTTCGAAGAGAAAGTCAAAGAGTTGAGTGAAATATTGAGCACCTCCTCACAAACGGGTCGTCTATTGTTTGCAAAACATGAAGTGACAATGTTTAAGACGGATGTTGGCATCGAAAAGGAGAAGAGGATTGAAGAAAAGAGGAAACTCATCAAATCACAAGAAGAGAATCTAAGGCTCATCAAAGAGTTAAAGGCATGTATGTTTTAGATGGCTTAGGATTTGAATAGGGCCAAATTTCAATAGTTATTGCCTCACTTACATATCCATAGGTAGTCTATTTTTACATTATTTAACTCTTTTCAAGCAAGGTTCCACCTTAGCAGGCACACTTTCAACATCAATTTATTTCTCAAGTAAGTTCCAATAGCTCAGCTAGGGAGATCGAGTCATCAAGCACAACAAACTTGGTTATATTTAGTTTTTCCCTTTCTCATGCAATTGGAATTTGTCTCTTATGTGTAGTAAATATGCTTTGGGCATATTCTCTTGTATTCAAATTAAATTTTGGCAAGTGACAAATAGATCTAAAGCTTGTTTTTTCTCCCTTGTTATATAAAAGGGAATTCAAGATCATTTGTAAGGGGTGCTGAATTTTTTTGTAAATGGGCGGGTAGAGTAGCTTTTGTGATTTGCACTAATTGAAAATAGAAAATATACCAAGTTAGTCATTGAATGAATTATGTGATCATTTTTAAAAGAATTAATTAAAAAACTCAGCACATATTGTCTTCTATTTCATTTTCACTTGAGTACATGAATTTATCTATTCAGGATGGATAAATTTGTCTTTGTAATGTCCTCATGAATGTGTAATGCATTAATGGGTTTCTTTTGCAGAAATAATTGAATGATATTGATGTATTGCAGTAGTTAAGGGAAGATGGTAGTGATTTAGTAAGATATGATATGGGGCAAGATGCAGATGAATGTTTATGTAATGCATAAGCATTTAGATCTATGTTTAATTCATGTTAATTCACTCGATGTTTGACCCTATTGCCAATGGAATTAGGCACCTATCCCTAGTCATTTTGATTTTCAGTAACCATTTCAATTGAAATCAAATTATCATTTCCTTTCTATTTGTAGAAGTAGAATTATATTGGGATTTACACTATCAGATGTGCATTACTGACTTATAATCTAGAGTAGAGCCAATTACTTATGAAGTCATGTGTGTTCTAGTCAAATTCGTTGAGAGTCATCTACTTAAGTGTAATATTTGTTTAAAGTTGTGAAGATCTATAGATATTACAAGGTGCACCCTCCTAGATCTTGCAGAGCTTGAAGTGTGGGAGAATTTACTCATCCTTTGAGTAATTCTAGTTGGCCTTTGATCTTAGGTATCTGTTGACAAGAGAGGGAATATTCTTAGGAATACCTAAGAAGTTAGTTGGAAGAACCAACATATTCGATAGGCTATTTTTATATTAACATGTGTGTTCTTTGTTGTGCAATTATATGTGTTTATTTTTGGCCTCTTCCAACCCTCTTCACCAACCTATTTTGCATCATCTTTATTTTCTTTCGGAGGACATTGTTGAAATTTTCTTTTGTGTGCGTATGAGAGTGTTGTATTATTCTCCCCTCTCTACTTCTTTAAATAGTGCCAATAGATTTCTCTTGCTACAGTTTTCTTTGGCAACCTCTGCTATTTTGATTTTCCATCATGAAGGTGTTTGTTTTTTCTATATTTCTAGCTCTCTTAGGATTGTCTTGACGTGGTATTTCAAGTGGTGTTGTCGAGCAAGTCTTTGAGATTCAGTGAAGTGAGAATTATTTGTGTTTTGAGCTATCATATGATTTCACCATTCCTTATCAACCTATAGAGGATGCTTTGATGACTTTGCTTGGTCTAAGCTCGTTTCTTCGTAATCCATCAACCCTCCCATCTTTTGTTGCTTCATTATTTGCATCAATAGTGATGGATATCAATTGGTCCAAGGACATAACAAATCTCTTGGTTGGTTGTTTCTTTCGACCTTCACTATTTTCTAGGGAAGAGCTTGATGTTAGCTTGGGGAAATCCAATATTTTTTAAGTTTTCTTAATAGGGCGGATCTCTTAGAAGAATTGGTTTCAAGGTTAGTATTGATTTCTATGGTGAATGGGCTTATTGGTAGAGCTCCTAAAGCTTTTCACAATTGGGTGTTGTCTCATTATTTGGTGATTGGTGAACCTATGGTCTCTTATGCTTTGGCATGTTTTGATTGCATTTATGAGATTTTCTCTCCTAATGTGATAGATCCTCATGGTTACCCTTCTTCATTTAATAGCCTTGGTTTTGTTTTTAGTTATGAGGAATCTTCTTCTAGTCCATGATGATGGAAACAATTTTTTTGTATTGATGTGGAGAAATAGGTTTTTTTCTTGGGAATTGGTGGTTCTCTTGGGCATAGGGGGTCAATATTTGTATGTTTTTTGGCACCCTCTATTTGGGTGTTTGGTATATGTTGTATGTTATGGTTTCTTGTTCATGGGAAGACTATTTTTCGTATTTCATAATGGAAGGTGGAGATCCTCCTGTAACATCATATAATGGTTAGTATGATTAGTCAAGCAAATCCAACAATTTTAAGGACATTATCAAGAAAGATTTGAAATGAAAGCATAATGAGAGATAAACAACATAAAATAAAGTATACTCGTGAAGCTTCCATTGCAAATAACTCTCCCTTGTCCTCCTCGTCTCCATGAACTTTGCTATCTCCAAATTTTGACTAATGGAGAGTGGGAGAGAGATAGAGTGAATGTGGAATGCTCTTAACTGGCATAACATATTGTGGATGAGTGTATATGGATTTTAAAATCAAAATGGCATTATTATAATGTAATGATGAGTAGATAAAAGGCTAGCACAATGATGTATGAAAAGTGGATGATTTGTGAGGAGAGGAGATTCCAATTTATAGATTGGAGGAGGCCAAAATGAAGGGCCAAGATTGATTTTGGGATGAAGGGTTGAGATCGATTTGAGAGGGGGCACATGGATTTAGAGGATAAGGTGTGGGATTCAAGAGATATGCCATAAAGGCATTTCTTATCTCCACACCTCTCAAGGTACATGGGGAAGAGATCAAAATTACATTGGGAAGAGAAAAAAGAATTAAAAATTCCTTGGAGAAAGGGGAGAGGAATTAAAAATTCCAAAATAAGAGGATGTGTGGGAAGACTAAATGGATAAAGGAATGAAAAATTGCTTGGGAAGAGGATGCATGGGGAGATTCAAAGAATATAAATTTCTTTGAAAGGATCAAGGTGATTAGGGATGTGCAAATGATTATGGGGATTGTGTTAATCCTATGAGGATCCAATTAATACTAAGAGGGGGGTGAATCGGTAATAAGACAAATTGAAACTTTAAATCAAAACCAAACTTATATCAGATTTGAAACCATTTAACAAATATCTCAACTTCTTTAATCAGATCTAACAACCTCTTGATCAGATTTGCTTAACACATTTATCAAATTATTTATCACAACTATCAATACTTTCACCACTTAAGCAATCATATCAATTTGATCATATACTTTCTCTAACAACTTCTTATCAGTACCGGTAACCTCTGATAAACTTATGATAAAAGAACATAATCGATGTCTCTAAAATAATGCATGAAATGAAACATCACATGAAAAACATTCCACACATGAACACCATAAGTTTTTGACGTGGAAACCCAAATGGGAAAAACCACGGTGGGAGTTGGGACCCACAAGTATTTGTACTCTTTTGAAGTATGCCCTATTAGGAGTTATGCCCTGTTAGGAGCTTTGCCCTATTATGAGCTTACAATACGTCGTGTTAGGAGTAGACCCTGTTAGGAGTCACCCGGTTAAGGGATTTACCTAGCAGCCTGGTTAGGAGATTGATGACCTGTTAAGATCAACCTCGTGAGAGGATTTAACACTCTTTTGAGATTTGTCCTATTAGGGGACTTAAATGTTTAAGGCTTGTTAGGACCTACCCGATTAAGGGATTTAACCTGTTGCAACTATTAGGGAACAACAGTAAGAAAATGATCTGTTACTTGCACTTCTCTACTTTCTAAATTAGATCTAGTTATGCTCAACACTCTGCAACTCTTAGGCATATCTCACACTTCACTTGGATAGCTCAACACATTCTCTAAGACCACCGACACAATGAACATCAACTGTATCAACATAAATAACCATCTCAACTAGTTCGACCATTAAACCCTAAATTACATCATCAATTACAATAAAAATCATAAGAGATCATCTTAGATCAACCATACAGATCATTACATCAAATTACAATGCAATATCAACCGTTGGTTGATCGTAACTCATCACAAAAATCTGATCTATACCAAAGACAAACCTTAAAACACTCTACTAAGCGTTTTGCAGATTCCCAAGAAATTCTTCCTTAATTCATGCCAAAACAAAATTCAAATTTTTCACGCAGGTTGTGTCGCGTTACCTCCTTCATGTAGACTTATCGTCGATCACTGTCATAACATGAATCATTATCAGTTTGATGATATCTTCACCGATCCTTAAACCCTAGTAAAACCTTAACCAAACTTCATTAGAAATTTGAAACACGTCTTCCGATAATAATCACAAGATGCGGTTCCAGTCAGATACTCCTTTCCATGATAAAAGTTCACCATTCAAACGTCAAATCACCAAACATTACCGATCACTCGATTCAAGCAAAACATTTCAGTTTTACCAGTTAAAGTCCTATTTCACAGACTTTAGTTCTCTGCTGGTAAACCCTTTCTCCGGTAAACCAAATCACTTAGATGACAAACCAAACATCAGAAAACATCAATGATCATCATCAAACATCATTTCACATCAGTTGCCATCAATTACAACACAAATAACTGATCATGTCATCCAACCATAAAATCTCAGTCTTCTATCCTGTATAGGTTCAGTCATTATCCTTCAACTGTATCACCTGCATCATCTCATCTGCATTGGTTATGCCAGATGACAATAAATTGATTAGGTGGGTTAATGAGGGATTAGAGTGCAAGTGTGAAAGTTATGAGGATGTGACATGAGGAGAGAGAATGAGTGGAGGAATATGAAATTGGAGAATAATGATAAGCATGATTCTAGAATAATTAATTAGGCTAAGTGGAGATTAGGGAAAGTGATTGTAGGAATCACTTTAGTTAGGTTAATTAATTAAAATTAATTAACTAAGTGGGTTTTAGAAGATATAATGGTTGAGGTGACTTTAGAAGAATGGGGAAATAATTAATTTATTGATAAATTAATTATTGGACTATGTTGATAAGATTGATTAAATTTGAGTTAATTAACCTTAAGAAGAAGGGAATTAACACAATTAAACTGGTTACCTGGCCTGTTCAATGGATCATACTATAAAGGAGATCTAGAAGGACCCTAAAGGCGATCATGCCCTCCACCAGGGGCTCATGGTCGTGGTTTACAAAATGCTAAAGGGGAAGTGCATTGAAAAGCCTATTAAAGGCAAAAATGCCAGAGATGAGACTACAGAAAGTAAGGATAGTGGTTTCAACTTTGATTCTGAGACCGAGGGAGAGTCAGAAGAAACTAGCAAAAAAGGGAGGATTAGGGCTAAGAAGAGGAGGATTATTGTGGAATCTGAAATGTCAGACTCTGAAACTGACTCCCTCAAGGAAAAACCTGTTAAAAAGAGGAAAGGGAAAGCCTCTGGAAAGAAGGCTCAGAAAAAGAACACTAAAAAGGGTAGCAATTCTGATCTCAATTATGTTCTGGTTGAGTCTGAGGAGGAGGATGATGATAATAAGAGGATTGATAGTCAGGACAAAGAAGGGGAGGGTAACCCGGTTAAGGATAATTTGGAAACTGTGGAGACCGTGAATACCACTGGACTGCATAACGAGGAAAAAGGGGGTCAAAGTGATAGTGGTGACAAAGATACCATTAAGGCCTTCTGTGAGACCATCACTACTCTGGTGAAGGATATTAATAGCTTGAAAACAGATACACAGGCCATAGCAAAAATTACAGTTGGTGACAAACCCTTGGCGAAGCATGTTAAAGAGTTAGTGACCGCTCTGCATAATGCACAAGCTATTGAATGTATGGTTGGAAATATCTTAGCCACGGAGAAAAAGGTCAATGAGATGGGTGATAGAAAGGAAATGGACAACAAACTGAAAGATTTTGGCAGCAAAGTTCACAAGTTGGAGCACAATGTCAAACAGATTGTTGATCAAAATTTCCAAATTCTTAAATCTTCGGTGGACAACATGAACATCTCCATCAACAGGTACGAGAACAATGCAGAGAAGGAAGGTGATAAAGAGCAGGTGAACAAGAAGGGTCATGAAAGGAGGACCAGAGCCAACACAAAGAATAAGGTCGACATCGAAGGTCGTGAGTTGGAGGATATGAAGACCTCGACAAACAACATGAAACAAATGGTTGTTCACACTGAGGAGATCCTGAATAGTATTTAGTTTCAGTTGCTATCCTTGGTTCTGTCTCTTTGTTGCCTTTTGCTTTCCTGTTGCTGTCTGATTCCGAGTTTTATGTAATTAGGTTATGATGTTTTTAGTTGGACCCATCCGGTGGATTCATTTTGGCTTTTTGAAGTGATCAGGCACTTTTTTATGCTTTTCTGCTCTCCTGGCTTGTAAAAGGTTCGAGTACCTTTCAAATACCTATTTTTACTTAATCAAAACATAATTAAACTAGTTAATTATGTTGACGGGCTTAAATTAATTAAATATTAATTTAATTAATTTTAGGTGTCTACACCTTCCTTTCATTTCATGCTACTATCTATATGTAATTCTCTTTATATCAATATAAAATATTTATGCTTACGTCTGTTACTCAAAAAAAAAATTATAAAAAAATTACAATTTAATTCCATTTAATACACACACACACACACACACACACACAATCTACAAACAAAATCTTGCAAATTCTCTAGTTCACATAATATTCAAATTCCTAACAATTCAGATGCTTAGATGTCAAAAAATTAAGATTTAGTTCAAAATGTTAATTTCAATGACATCATTAAGTTTATGAGGCTTGTTGATTTGAATAATTTAATGATAAGATAAAAGTAAGTTATAATAAAAAATCACGTAGCTATTCTAGGTGTGAAACTAATTAGTTAGGATTGTAATATGAGTTGTTAAAACAACTCATATATTTGGATATTTGTTCCCTATATAAAATAGGATTAAAAAATCCTATAAATATGTATTGACCGAAATCTGAGAGAGAAGATAACATTTTTTTTGTATAGATTTTGTTGTCTATCTCTATTCATTTTTTCAATAAGTTTGGCCAAAAAGTGTAACCCATTATTATGGGATCACCCACCTTACTATTGAATTAACCTAAGGATATCACAAATATGGATCCCTAAATGTGTCATACACATTATTTTTCCTATAATAGGCATTTCGAGTGTATGCGTGAGTGTAAATCTTGCTATAAGGAGTCACACAGGACAACACCATAATAGGACATCAATATGCTAGTGGGATGCTAGTACAACTATATAGGATACTATACACAAAAGAAAAGATAAACATATGTGCACTAAATTTCCAAATTAACACAACAATCAACTACTCCCAATAATGATGGTTTCAATCATTAAGAACCTCCTAATGATACTATACTTTATTTATGTGTATTCAACCTTGATTAATATGGTTTACATAATGGGTTTGATTTTTTAAATATTTAAAAATAGAACCATTTTATTATACTCTAATAAAAATGAAGGACTATATAGGTAAATAATATACTTCACATAAATATTATGTTTAAACTAATTAAATCCAACAAAGAATAACCAACCTAGAATAAGAGTTAGGATCAATGAATGCATTGAAATCAATGCTAAAAAATTAAATGAATAAAGTAATGATACTTATTTAGAAAAAATTCAAAGATATAATATGATAAATTTCATTAGTTGACTCACCAATTTGATCAAGACCTCGTGTGATGTTAGAATAACCCTTTTAAATTAGTAAACTTATGCATGTGGATTTGCATAATATTTAATTTAAAACATAGAACCTACTTATAGATTTTAACTTGTACCTATGAAGGATTGGTATTTATAGACACTATCTCGGGGTATTCTAGACAAGAAATATTATCCATTTGTTAAACCCTTTTTACCAAGTCAACAATATAAAACAAAGATCAAATGTAGTAGACTATCATGCAATTTTCCTATTCATGCTAATGGAAGTTGACTATGAAATGGTAATGCTCTATGATGCTTCTTAAACTATAATGTATGTTTTGAACACAAGATTTAGATGGTGTTAGAATGAATTAGGGTTTATCATTTTATACATCATCCTAGTGTACAATTTAAAATACTTTTTGCTCTTGTTGATTCATAATGACTAGTTCAAAAGGATGGATACCAAATTTTAAAATTTAGTTTTAAAATTTCAAAGCTTTTTTTTACATTTGTAGATTTGATGCAATTCAATTTCATAAGCACACAAACTAACATGAGATAAATAATATATGAAACAAGTATTGAAATTGATCCCTAATAATATGTGAATATAAAATCAAATTGAAATTAATTGCCACTGTTCATTTAATTAAAAACAACCTTATTAATATAGCCCCAAAATTAAAAAATGTAGGAAAGACATTTTTCATTGTCACAAAGGTAAACCTGTAAGTTATGAACAAATTTATTTAACATGTGAATTTTAAAATACTACCCCCTTATAACTCCCTCTACCTATACCTTCTTTATTGATGCCAATACCAATGCTTATATTTTTTTATTTTCTTAAAATTATTTTTAGCTATTAGATGTCAATGCTTTCTTGAGTCAGTTACAATGTCTATTCACCATAAGTTACTACCATGAGCAACACCAATTGTATTCTTATGCATTTATTGTTCATACACACCTTGTGATGATCATATCTTATTCACTCGATAGGTGTAGAACAAGAACCTTTATAATTAAATGAGGCATAGTCCTTTCCAAACATTTCTTGGGTTTCAATTATTAATGCCCCTTGACATATCCTACAGTGTACCACTATTATCAAAGTTTGTACACACATAAGTGAGAAGTTGTGAGACATAAAAATTTCCACAACATATCTAGAAACCATTTACTTATAGGTTCAAAAAATACTCACATGCCAACAATGAAATCATAAAAAATACTACGATACACACAAGACCCACCACACATTTTAAATTGGTAATAAATTCAAGCTTCATATTTAGAAGGGACATTTCAAGGGTCCATATTAAAAAATGAAGCCTTTGATCTACAATCCTTATGCCAATCTCTATGTATTTTTTAATAAATTCTTTATTCTCATAATCCCATAATACTTGATCCTCGAACCATTATTCAATGTGGAAATCCTTAAACCATGTTTACCCACTCTATGAGAGCCCACAAAAATAAAATATTTCCAGATGGTGGGAGATGCCTAAGGTTTGGACAAAGCTGGAGAAAGGATTCATGATGAATTTCATGGAAAAGTCGGTTGACTATGATAAAGGCAAAGTTAACCTAGTGGTCACCAAAGTTACTGAAAACTAGATAAATGGCTCCTTCAAAATTCATGGTGTTAGGTTTAAGCTGGATGTAGACCTCATTGTGACAGTCACAGGTATGCCTCATTCTGGTCTTAACTTCTTTAGAGACTTGAAAGTGTCTAATAATGTAGTTAAGTTTTTTTCGCGTAAAGAGAAGGGGAGAGTGAAACTAGGAAAACCCACGGGGGGGTATTATGATGCTTCCAATATTAAGAAAATTTGGGGTTGTGTGCTTAATGCAATTATGGAATATATTACCGTGGAGGATCGTTTTACCAGGGTCCACACATACCATTTTGTGCTTTTAATTCATTTTAGACGCGAGAAGAGGATTTCTCTACCCTATTACCTCTTTAGGTCTCTGTCGCGGTCTTTGAATAAGCATAGCAAGAACCCTTATTTGCCTGTGCTTCATTACGACCTTATTTTGCTCATTTATGAGTATTACAAGATTCTAGCTATCCAGGAAAACAAGAGATTGTCGGTGTCACTAGGGAAAGGTAGGAGGAAGATGGAGGAAGGTGGGCCTAGCAAGGATGAGTTGACACAGAGCAAAAAGGGTAAAAAAGCCACTGTGGAGAAAATTCAAGAGGACAAGGGTAATCAAAAGGATACAAAGATTGATTCAAAGGACATGGGAAAAGATGAAAGTGAGATGAAGACCAATGAGTTTGAAGGAGAGGAAAACTGGAAAGAAGAGGAAGGAGGAGTTGAGGATGTTTTTTATCAGAATAGCCCAACCCACAGTGTGAGTATAGGTAATGTTAACAACTAGCCAATGGAGTAGGACAATCAGATTAATGAGGAAAGGGAAATGGAAACTGAGCAAGAGAAGGACAAGGAGAAATCGAGCAGGGATCAAGATAAAGCTGGAGATGGGATTATTCTAGATAAACTTAAAAACCAATCTGATGCTCGAATGGGTTTTGACAAGTGGGTTTATGAAGGAATCAAGAATCAAGAAAAAAATGATAAGCAGTAGGAAAAGAAGGGAAAGAAAGTTGAAAGTAACCGAGAGCAGTGGAAAAGGGTATGAAGGAAAAAGTGGAGAAGTTGGAAGTTCATATTAGTAAACTGGAGGAAGGAAAAACTGCCATGAATAACTTTTTGGTAATGATTCTGGATATCCTTACCTCTGTGACTAAGAATTTAGAGGAAATTACCAAGTTCCTTGATGGCTCCAGCACTTCCAAACCTGTTGTGGACCTAGATATTGACGAGGATTCTATTGAGATAGGGACAGTGGAAAGTGCTCCTGGTGGTGCGACAAAAAGAACAAGGGCGAGTATGAAAAAAACTGCTTTGGCCTCTTCCAAGGATATCCCTATGCTTAGGGATAGTATTAAAGATTTGCAAGGGATTAGCGGAAATTTGGCTAATGCCCTTAAAAACATTCAGTAATTTGTCTTTTGTTTTATTTCTGTTATGGTTGGATGTTGCTGGTTTTGTTGGGCTTTTATGTTGATTTTTGCCCAAAACTGCGCTGGTTTTTTGGTAGAATGTCTTTTCTTGTTTCTTAATGCGATTATCTCTTAAGGATCTTTTGTAAAGGGTTTCAAGATCCCTTCAAAACCTATTTTTTCTGTAATAAAAAACAATAAAATATCACCACAAGTTATTTTTAAAACATTCACATTTAACATTGGGGGGTGATATCATTAAAACCACTACCACTCATACTTACCACAACAACCACTCTTTTGAGTAGTCAAAACTAGGTTGAATGTAGGTTGTGCTAAGTGATACACTCTTCAACAAAAACCCATGTGATTTCCCAAGCTTAATGTTTATGAAACAAGGACTATGTATTGCAAGACAGATGATTGACGTGTAAGATCATCTAGTGCTTCATTGTCAACACTCAACTTTTCTTAATGTCTACAAGACAATATTTATGTACCTCCATGCAACACCATGTGCAACATTCACATCCAACTATACAACACTACTTGCATGCATAGTGTGGCCTTGTACGTAGCTACAAATACTAGTGCCAAATAAAGCCACGTGTGTGAGAGACATAGAAAATCAACATCCAAACATTATGGTTTTAAATGCTTCCATCACTCAGTATCCTCTTTTCATAGGATATGACATGCACTAAGTACAATTCACATTTGAAACATGATGATGTATGTGTCTCGTGATACAATAATACAATTTGTATCCTATATTTTTCATCCACCTAAACCATACTCCATGATATTGGACATTAGATAGCATCTATGTGGAGCCTAGTTTATCTCATAGAATTATCATTATGTATAAATACCAATTGAATTATATCTTGTGCAGTTGGAAGAGGAATGCAAATTTTTATGTAAACCTTATATATTTTCCTTTCCTTTTCCAATATATGTGGCATGCTTTATAAGAGAATTTTACATCTCAAATATGTTTATAATATGCGTATTTGTTGTCCATTACACATTCTATGATTATTTTGTGCAATATTAGCCTAGCTACAAAATCATCCACTAATCAACCTAGGAATTGGATCACTTACACCAAATATTTATATACATACCCAAGCATATTTTCATTCTTTATTATTGAGTTAGTCTAAGCATCTCATTATGGTAAACCCCTAGTTGTGCCATAAACATCACTTTTTCTTAACATAGGTATTTCGGGTGAATGCAAAAGTGTAAATATTGTCAGGAGTCTTAAATGACAACACAGTGACCACATAGGACATCAACATGTTAGTTGGATGTTAGTGCAACTATACAAGATGCTATGAACAAAAAGTAACAATGTTTGTAGTAAAGTTCCAATTTAAAAATGTGAATCCTAGTTGACAACCTAGTAATACTATCATGTATAAATACCTTTTGAGTTACATGTTGTATAGTTAGGAGAAGAACACATATACTTTTATCTAAACCTTGTCCATATTTTCCTTTCTTTTTAAAAATGAGTGACATTTTTACCAAAATTCTTTTGTATCTCAAATTATGCAAATGTGTTTGTGATTGTAGTGTAGTAAATTGTATCCCTTCACATTTTCAAACTATATTTGGGCCCCTACTTTAGTGTGATTTTTGCTATACCATTTTATGCCTATTTATGCCCTATTTTACTTTAAATCTTTATAATTGAACTCACAATTAAACTATTATCAAATACTCAAATCGGGACCTAATTTAACACCACAAACCCTGACATTTGTGACTCCTTTTTGAAGGCCCTAATTTGGTGGGACCAAGGTGCCTAACATGCTTGTCTTACCAAAATTTTCTCAAAATTACAACCATTGCTAGTGCCAACCTGCATAATTTTTATTTTGGTCTTGATTTCTATATTTGACCGTTATATGTCGACCTTTTATCAAAAATACCTTGTGAACCCTATATAAAGAAATCTTCCATAATTCATAAGGTTAAATTACAATTCCAATTGATTCCAAGAGCACTAAGTAGCAAACTACAACAATCTACATTAAAGTATGATTTCATGATTGATTATTTTATGTTTATCATATTACATTAACACTTGGAGGACGTGTCTAAAGAGCATTACATCACCACCATTTCCAATCCTAATGTAAGATATTGTCAATTCAACATTTCAATTACGATTTAGCCTTTGTCCTTCATGGGGACAATATATCTTTTACACCATCATAGATATTGTGGAGGTGTGAACACCAACACAAGGTTTGACTTAGGCAAGCCCCTATACAACACAATCTTTTTTTCCTAATTTTGCATGTGTAGGTTAAAATCCAAAAATAGAGAAGGCTACATGAGTGTAGAGAAAACTAAGATAAAAAGTTCTAAATTTCATGGAGTTAGAAAAAATGAGACTAGGGTGCCCTCCAACCATGTCTAATACTTTTTGGTTAGATTTTGGGAGACAAACCTATGGGCCTCCTGACTGCATTTCAACCCTTTTTGTCAATTTGGATACCTTTAAACTAGGATGCCCAACAAATCAATTCAACATTTTAAGCTCTAGATTGTAGCTACAGGTTCCTCTCTATGTCTAATTTCTAGATCTGACTTAGTTTGTTGGTTTCTAGTTCTATATTTCATTTTTTATTGTTGAAAGTCATAATTTTGCTATTGTTTAACCTTGTTCATTTACACACACTTCAACAATCTCAATCCCATTGCAACAAAGGAATCATAAATCCTTGGTGTTCTAATATCCTATTAGGATTTTAGTTGAACCTACTTATGATTCTAATGATATGCCATGGAGATTTAAGATCTTAGTTTACATCCCTAAGTTGGCATCTCATTTCCCACATATCAGTAATATGAATATTTAATTATAAGATCATCCACTAGTTCAACTGGTAATTAGATCACCTACGCCCATAGTTTGTACATACACCCAAGTATATTTCTATATTTTACTACTAGTATACTTATATTTAAAAAATATATGTAAAATAGGCCAAGAGATATCTTATAATAGAAAAGAATCATATGTAAAATAAATGTTCTTCTAAAATACTAAACACCAAGAATACAAATCCATTAAAGTCCCGCATGCAAAAGGCTGTGAATCTAGTTGGAGACAAGTGGCGAGCGTTCTATTTTATTTGGAGTAATAAAATAACACCTCCACAAAACCTAAAACATGATGTATTTCATGCATTTACCTGTCATTTGCATGTCAAATTGTTTCAAAAATGGATTTTTGTTTACATAAATTTTGATGTCATTGTAGATGCCTCTCGACATAATTAAAAAAATATATGTAAAATATGTCGAGAGATATCTTATAATAGAAGAGAATCATTGTAAAATAAATGTTCTTCTAAAATACTAAACACCAAGAATACAAATCCATTAAATTGTTGTATGCAAATATTTGTGAATCTAGTTGGAGACAAGTGGTGAGGGTTCTATTTTAATTGGAGTAATAAAATAACACCTCCATAAAAACTTAAACATGGCCCGTCATTTGCATGCCAAATTGTTTCAAAAATGGATTTTTATTTACGGACATTTTGATGTCATTGTAGATGGCTCTCAAAATAATTAAATCAACCTAAGGATCTCATATTAATAAATCCCTAAATGTGCCACAAGTATCATTATTTACCCTTAATAAGCATTCTGAGTGTATGTATAGGTGTGAAGCTTTTTGTTAGGAGACATAGAGGACAACACTATTGACACATGATATTGATGTGCCAGTTGGATGTTAGTAAATTCATAGAGGACACTACACAATAAAAAAGACAAACACGTGTGAACTAAAGTCCCAAACTTGACATGATAATGAACTAGCCCCCAATAATGACGTTTTGGTCTCATCAAGAATCTCTATACCATCTTCGTCCATTTCAATTAATATTTTTTCATATCTATTCAACACTGGCCCATTTATCTTAGAATATGATTTGAATATTACATATTATTATATCCTAAATTAAAATGAGGGGTTGCATAGGGAAATAATATGGCTTGCATGAATATTATCTATAAATTAATTAATTCCAAAATGAATAAAAAACTAACCCAAAATAAAGAGTTAGGACTAATAAATGCAATAAAATAAATATTTAAAATCCAAATGAATGATATAATGGTACCAAGTAGTTGAGCATTCGTCAAAGATATTTTGTGAGAAATATCATTAGTTGATTCAATGTTTTGATTAGGACCTCGTGTGATGTTATTTATAATAACACTTTTAAAAAACTAAACTCTTTGTTTGTCATTGTAGTCATTTTCACGATCATGGATGTGAACCTACTCGTAGGAGTTGATAATACAACCACGAGAGCCAAGAATCATCTGCAAACAAAACAACTGTCACACAAAAGAGACCAAGAAAAGAAAAAATGCTTGATAAAAACTTGAGAATTTCGTATTATTGCACATAATAATATTAGAGATACAATATTGAAGATGTACAATTACAATGAATGAATGAATCCTTATAAAAGGATGAATTAAACCCTAGATGAAAAACCTTAAAGGCTAAATTAAAATTAGCATGCACCAAGTGTCACTAGAATAATAGATGAATAAATTAAGCCATTATTAGCCTAATTAAATAAAAGGAAAAAAACCTAAGTTTAGTTTAAGTGAAAACATAATTTAACGACCTAATTGATAAATAATTAGATATTTGTCCTAATTACTCCAACACCCACCTTAAGATTAACTTGGGGATAATCTAAATAACTAATGACGAATACAAAATGCATGCATGAATGAGTCCCAACAACGAGGCTTGGTTAGGTACTCACAAGAAAACCAATGCAACTCTCACAAACAAAGGAATTGGGAAAAACCTAGTGGGATAAAATACATCTCCATAAGATTGAAAAGGAAAGTACATGTGACAAGCACAAAGGACTCAATATGCCCCCCCAAGTACTAAATTAGTCACACAAGTGTAATCAAGATTCTTCACATAAGGGAGAAATGAATAGACAATGTATCCCCCCCAATAATGAAGAAAATTCAATGTTGAAGATGAAGGCTCAAGGATGAATGTTGATGAAGATCTAAGAGCGGAAAACCCAGAGGAAGAAAAAAATTAAATGGCCTTGAGGCTAAAACAACTCCATGAAAGAAGATGGAAGGAAAAGTCTCATGATGTGTACCATGGAAAAATACTCAATTTTCCATTTATCTGAATCAAAAGATGCCAAATCAACTTAAGCAATTCCAAACAACTACAAAGATACCTGATGAACAACCTCTAAAGGCACTAAAGATGGGATGACGAGAATTATCAAGCTACCATCAAAGAGGAATGGGATATCCTTGATCATGTCCTCAATGTATAGAGTGTGATGTATCAAACAACCCTCTAACATTTGGCAAGAACTCATCCCACTCTGTTGAACGTGGAAGGAAACAATCAACTTGTTGAACTGACTTGATCTCTAAAGAAGCAAGTAGTGGAGGAGGATCATCAGAAGTCTTAGAAACCACGATGGATGATTGAAGCACACAAAGGTTCAAGTGACCAAATCTCTCCTTGTATTTTTTATCCATTCTCAATGCATGAGAGATATGACTAGTGAATGGAACTACATGCTCATCAGGAGCAAAATGAGAGAACTCGTACAACTATGAAGCATGATCAACACTTCCAACTACAACAAGCTCTCTACTACATAGATCTTTGAAAAGCAGTGAATCAGGGGTGATCTCATCCGTCTTGCTTGTCCTATTGTGAGTAATTTGGTAAATGGAAAGGAGGTTGGAAGTTAATGAAGCTACACAAAGAACATTATTGAATGTGCCACCAACAACCTCAATAGAACCAATCCCATTAACTCTCATATACGTATTATTATCCATCAAAATATGTAAAAAAGAATGATGCTCAAAAGAAGAGAAGATACCCTCTAATGACACCATATGATGTGAGGCTCCTAAATCAAGAAGCAACCTAGAGGACTGATACATGGATGTAAAGAGAGCATGGACCTTCATCTTGTCTTCACCACATGTCAATGAAGATGACCTAGATTGTCTAGGTCCTGAAGTGGTAGAAGAGGATGTACTAGATGAAGGCAACTGAATATTGTGCTTCTGTAGAAGATGTGTCAATTCATCAATCATTTTTTCTTAACAAAGATATTCATCATGTCCTGTCTTAGTGTAACATGCACACTTTGGCCTGTCCTTCTTTAATGATGACCTCTTGGAAGAGGAACAAGAATCTGAAAAATCATGTGATTATGTGTCCTCGGACTGCTCATGTGACTTGAAATCCTTGTGTTTTTGTTTCTTGCCTTTACTATGTGAAGCCTTTTGATCTATGGTACCCTAGGATGCAACAAGAGCCTATGATTTGGACGACTTCAATTGACCCATCTGAACCAACTTGGTTTTATCTTGCGTGAGTTGAGAAGCAAAATCATCAAGTGAATGCATGGTGAAATGAGTACCAATTGCATCTCTGGTGGCATAAAAGTTAGAAACAAAAAATGAATAATCAAGACCAAGCTTGGCAAGGATAGAGAGAATCAATTGAGAGTCTTCCTTCTCAATTTTGCACCGCTTCAACTGTAATTTGAGAGACTTGAATTTGGTGAAGAAGTTCCTGAGGCTGCCAAAATCTATAGGTTTTAGGCCAATAAGCTCATTCTGTAACTGAAAACCCCTCAATGCATTTTGCTTCCTAGACATGGACTCCAATATAGTCTATATTTGATTGGGTGTGGTGCAAGACTCAACAAAAAAGAGAAGATCTAGAGACATAAACACACATAATGTCCCAAAAACCTCACCACACCTATTAAACCACTTTCTCTTCTCAACAATAGTGTTAGGCTCAACTTCTGTACCCATGGTCACTTTGTATAACCCTTGGTGCTTTAGGTGAATCTCCATTTATTTTTCCAACCATAGTAGTTGAATGGAGTAAGGGAAGCAATATGTTTTGGATCCATGATAAACTAGCACACCTATATTTTAAAAAATACATGTAAGATACGTTGAGAGATATCAAATTTCACAATATATAATGTTTATAAGTATGAAGAAATATCAAATTTCACAATATATAATATTCATAAGTATGAATGAAACACCACACTTTCCACATGAACAAAGAAGAGCTATGCAAGAAAATGCGTTTAACAATAAAAAGATTAAATTATAAATATGTTAGTAGAGGCATTGTGCAAGAAGATGAAAGTAAACGGAAAAAATCTTTAGAGAATTATAAGATTCAACACTTGTAACCTCGTGACATGTTGGGTCTTGCTAAGATGCCTTCAAATAGAAAATATACCAAGAGTTCCTATTTTTATAATAGCGATGACCTCAAAAATCACCTAAAACATAATTTTTATTGAATTATGAAATTTAATTGAACCATCAACACTTAGTTATCTTGAAAATGAAAAACCTTTAAAAATCAATCCTATTCAAATCTTTATACTAACTATTAAATACTAATTTTACTCTGAAAAATATGTTGCAAATGAAATCATGAATTTTGGATAAAATCACCAATTCATGAAGATAAGTACTTAATGGGAATCGAACCAACGATCACTAGTTTTAAACCCAGTTCAAATATATAACCGCATGTAATTTTTTTTCTTCTAGATTGTGTAACTAGAGACATCAATATTCATCATCTAGCTAGAAATAAATGATTGTCCAGCAGCTATAATGTGCATACTTAAACACCACTATATTTTTTTTTTAGAAAATCAATTACATGGATGGTATGTTAAGTATTATCTCTGCGAGGATTTTTTTAAATCATTTGTGTGCTTTGTTTATGCTTCCACACTCGCATGCGTGTCCACCAAAGGGTGAGTCCTAGAGTCTAGTAATACCTGTCAGTTGAATTTACCTAAAAAATGTCCATTGCCTCTCCAACAAATCCATTTTGTGCTTATCCTGCAACATTTGTGTACCATAAGATGACAATTTTTTGGGGCATTCTGTCAAATGTTTCACATGCTTGCTTAGGTCGCGCATGGGAAAGGGATGAAATTTGGCTCCACATTACAAACCACAAGGCCCTCAAGAATAGATCTCAAAGGCAAGAAATTCCGAAAAGTCAGATTGGCATTTTTATCTTAATAGATCTCAAAGGCAAGAAATTCCGAAAAGTCAGATTGGCATTTTTATCTTAGTAAATGAATTGGCCAATACACATACCCTCGACAATGATGAATAGCTCCTTCTATTGCCAATAGAATGAGGTATCTCTATTAGAGCGAATTTAGGATCAATTTGGGATTGTGGTTCCACGCTCCACTATCATTCATTTCATTCTCACACCTGGTCGCCCGTCTTACTTTTAGTTACTTCTAACGCTTCATATTCTTGTTCGCTAATTTCAACACTAGTGAAAACATCAAATTTATTGTAAAAAGGTTTAAACCGTCAGCAAAATGTCAATTTAACATTGAAAGCTATTTATTGACACATGTTTTTGATGCAGTGTAGATGCCGTACGTATCTATTCTGGTTTCAAAACGGCAGTACGAATTGACTAACACGCGTGTTAGTTGTGCGTTTTACACCGTCAATTTTGCAATAAACCGCTGCAATTGACTAACACGTCGCTATCATGCTGTACGAAAGGTCTGTTTTGGAGCCAGACTAGCTTCGGTCGTAGATGCCTCTCATCATAATTATGAAAAATAGTACAGAAATGGATTAATATGTAACTATATATCCTCTTAATGTCAAAATTTTTCACTTGAATCACAAGAAAAATCAACTGATTTGCACATTTTCCAAGAAAATGATGCAAACTGACAAGAGTTAGATATTTGAGTACCTGATGAATATTTTGTAAAAAAGGACCTAAGATCTAGATTGATGACCCTGAGAACTTTTTGATAGTATCTGGTTTTCAGAAAATGGAGTTTGGATTCGCAATATATAGGCTCAGAAGTGCAAAACTAAAGGCTAACTTTAGAGTCCTAACATAAAAAATTAGTGTAGAATCTGACAAAACCACCTCCAGATTCAAATTGACATTGGAACCATCTTTTCAACGATATCTTGTTTGCGCAATTTTGAGCCCATATGATAAAGTTATGGCCAAAAAATCAAGACCAAGTCATTTAGGGTTTGAGGGCTTGAAGGGTTTCCAAAAATGGAAAATTACAGAGCACACTTTGGACTGTTGGATAAAACGTTGAACCCTGTGAAGCACCTTTTAGACAATTGGACAAAAGGGTGTACCCAGATGAGACAAAATGTGCTTCATACCATTGAATAAAAGGGTGAACACTACAAAGCACCATTCAAACCATCAGATAAAAAGATGCACCTAGATCAAATAGAGCCCGCTTCAAATCGCTGATGCAAAGCATAATTAAGACCATTAGACAAAAGGGTGTAGAAAGTAATTAAAGGACCTAATTAATAAATAATTAGATAAATGTCCTAATTATTCCAACACTACTTATAGATTTTAACTTGTACATGTGGATTTGAATGTTAGTGAATTAAAAATATGGAATACTTCATCTATGAGGGGGTGGTATTGGGTGGTATTTTATAGACAATGTATAAGAGTATTCTAGACAAGGAATGTTCTCTATTAGATAAACCCTTGCTATTGAATTAATGGTAATAAACACATATTAAATACAATAGAATATCATGCAATATGTTCAGTCATTTAAATATATGCTAATTATGCAATGCTAATGCTTGGTGACGCTTCTTAAATGGTATTGTAGTTTTTGAATGAAGGATTTTAGAAGGATAACAATGAATTAAGGTCCATTATTCTATACAACACCCCAATGTGCAATTTGAAGTATTGTGTGCCTTAGTTGGTTCATAATGATTAATTAGAAATAAGGGAAACATCTACAATTTGAAATTTGAAATTAAAAAATTTATGACCTTATTTGACATATATAGATTTGATGTAGATCAATTTCACAAATATGAAAAATGACATGAGATTAATAATAAATAAAATGAGTACTACATTGAGCATGTGAAAATAACATCAAATTAAGAGTAATTACCATCTTCCACAAAAAGGTATAAAAAATTATTAAAAAAACCACCTAATCAAAATACCCAACAAAAACAAATAAATTAAAAATGAATGAATTTGCAAAAACATTTCTGATCTCTCTCACTTTCTCTCTTGTCTTGACGATAGATCATAGTGTTTGATCCAAAACATTTACAACAACAAAATCTACACAATTAAATCCAAAAAAATAACAAACAAAACAGAATCTCATTCTAAATTTCCTCTTATAGCAGCATTAATATCTATTATTTATTTATTTATTCCCACCTGTTCGATGTTAATACCCCCAATTCAGTTACCACGCCTATTCAACCATAAGTTACTCCATTAGGCACGTTAAATCTCGGAGTTACCCACCATCGAGGAATTTCCTTTATTCTTTTTCGGGAATTCAGCGGACCAGAGCTGGGAAAAAGATAAAAGCTTTACGTATTTGCAGAACTCTCAGCGTGAAGGCAAGAAGACCTAGCTTGTCCGAAACTGCTCCAAACCCTAGCTATGTCTTATATTGTACAGGCGCCTGCATTTTTGGATAGGAGATGCTTTGTAGGGCACGTTGCTTGCATCTTTCCCGTTGGTCGTATGAACGGGAGATGGAGTAGCAATGCCTATTATGCACTAGGTAGGCGTGGAATCAGCTGCAGAGTAATCAATGGTAGCCGTAATAGTGTAGCAGGTTCAAGTATCACATCTTGGTTGCCGATAGATCCTGTCCCGCAGAGCGACGATGCTGCCTATGGCGGGTGGTCTCATGGTGGAATTACTATTCAAACTGAAAAACGAAAAGGTACTTTAATTAACTCCCGCATTCTTAAGAACTTATCGCCTTCACACCGAAGCCTTATTTAGGTCATATTTGTAATAATTAATTACGTAATAGAGTAAAGGTCAATATGCAAAAATCGTGGGAAGTTAAAGGGATGAAACTTCTTTTGGTTGATGAGTCTTGCTCAGATAAAAAAAAGTAGGATAGATATGTTTTACATGTTGAAATTTAATGTTTAAAGCTAAAAAAAATTGAAATTTACTATTGAAATCCTAAATGTTAGCCAATTCTATAAGCTTATGTAGATTTTGTCCAAGGCTAGTGCGATGGTAATGGGGTCACTTGTTTGAGCACGACCCAGGTTTGAATTCCGCACCTTATTAATGATGGCCAAGCAAGATAATTTGGCGTGTGAAATTCACCTTTAAGAGTCAGCAAGGCCATTGATTTCTGTTTATATGTTATTCAAAATCATTACCTCATGACTATTCTGAGTTGTAAACCCAAACTTGCTAATCCACCTACATCGAGAGAACATAAGCAAAAATGTGGCTGCATTGTCGTGTGACAATTATCGATCTTCAGTCACGCTTTACGGATCTTAATAATGTGGTCCAAACTAAACGTGACCCAGGTCTTCTAAATTCTAAGATCGTGGTTTAAACTAATCGTGACCCAGGATTTGCAGTTAATGTGGTCCAAGCTAAACGTGACTTATTGGTTAATGTTCTTTTTCTGAAGTTTTTCTAGTTTGTTACCTAGGTTTTGGAATTTTCTGACAAAATAGCAAATTTGCTAAAGGAAAGGGTCCATGAGGCATATTCCTGTTTGACTGTAAATAAAATATTTAGCAAGGTTTGCGAATTTACCTTTTATGAAGTGAGATCTAGCCGGCTATTAGAGTTTTCTGATTGTTTAAAAAATGTGATAAATTCAAATGCATTTATTGCATCTTTGAAGGAATTAGAATTTAACAACATCAGTTGTGAAAGGGCAGGTGTAGTTGGAGAGATATTTATTTTTAGATTATAATTTACTTGAGTGCTGTTGCAAAATACTTCCAATTTTGATAAACTAACTTATTCAGCTAACTGAATTCTGCCACAGTCAATAACAATGCTGACAGGTGATTAACTAAATTAGATAACTGATAAATGTAATACTTAATAACCTAGTCATGGACAAAACGTTGCAAAATTGCAACAACAATTTTTTTGGAACAATGGAAGGTGCACAATATGCACACAATGTATAGTTGCCATGTGTGGCATCACATGATACCAGAGACACATTGAAGAACACATCGACAATGTACAAAGAATGGGGAAGTAAAATAAATACATGAATAGTGATTGGGTGGTATGCACCTTCATGTGATACACCCTACATGAAGTACTATGGAAATGGTATGGCGTTAATGTGGTTAATACCTCAAGGGAGCTGCATCCAAAGTGAGACATAAAAAGGCCATGTCTAACTTCAACATTAAGCTAATACACATGCATCATAAGCAATTGAATAGACCAAAGATAAAAAGTACTATTTTGTAACTTGTTGATAAGGCATGATGAGACATTACATATGTTGCATTGCAAAGCATGCTTGTGCTCTAAGTCACCAGGTTCGAATTCGAATTCGAAGTTCAACAGCTTTGAAATTCGAATGAAGTTCGATGAGGAAAAAATTCGAAATGTATAAAATTCGAATTAAATTTGCCATGTGTAATTTTTTTAAATTTTTAATAAATATATGTAATATATCTATACTATTATATTAAATTCTTCCTAATTGAAATTAAAATTGAAAAATCAATTAATTGAGCAATTAATTTTTCAATATTATTTTCCAGAAATAAAAATTATTTATAACACGTCATCTTTATACATTACTAAACTAAATTAAAATTATTGGAAATAAAAATATATTATGAATTTATAACACATCATCTTTATACATTACTAAATTAAAAATACATCTATCATAATTTTAATACATTATCTTCGGGGTGGGGGGCTCACCACAACTAAAGTATATCGAGCCTTTAATCATTATCTTTATATATTAATAAATATGTTTAACGAATACGGAGCAATATTTCATCAAATCGATGGTTTTCACCCATTCCTCTCGCCACTGAAGAGTAATCTCCTTTCCACGTTTCGTTGATCCTGCGGACGTGGCGGACGTGGCGGACTGCAACTCCCGGCAACTCCCGTGGGCGCCAAGCGAACTGTAACTCCTGTGGGCGCAGGGCGGACTGGGCGACTCCCGCGGGCAATGGCGACTCCCGTGAACGTGGCGGACTGGTAGCAGTTGCTAGCGTGGGCAATGGCGACTACCGTGGTGCCCTATTTATTAAAACTGCGACGAAACCCTAAAACGCAAGCGAAAAAAACCTTTTTCGGCAACCCTAAACTGTAATTCGAATTTTTTAGGGTTTTTGCAGAATGTTTCAAGTTCAGCGAATTTCAAACTTCAAGGTTGAAATTCGGCCGAACCTGGTGACTTAGCTTGTGCTAACCGTCCAAGCAATTTTCCTCAAGACATAACAAATATAACATAAACATAACTTTTCCTTTTTTCAAGTTAGCAAGAAGTAGGGATAGAGATTACAAGATTAAGTGATTACTACTCTAAGGTCTAAATAACTCAATGAGCATGATAGATCAATGACGAATTTCTAAATCATTTCATTTCCTTTAGAAAGTATAATCAAAAGATAATATGACATGGTCTATGCTAGTCCATTTCAACTCAACAAGAGATTAGTGTAGAGGATATATCATGAACAATTACCTTTAAAATTAAATCGATAGACGATTTGTTTAGAGAACAAACTAACACATTACTTCTTAGAAAGTAAAAATGACTATTATTCTTTCAAACATGCACTCCAAGAAACCAGAAAGAGAGAGAGAGAGAATCTACTGTCAAATGTTGAATGGGAATCGATCTACTTTCAAATGTTAAATGGGAAAAGGATGGGAAAGAGTTTGCTTTTCCATTCACTAGTTCAAAACCTAGACACTCTTGATAAGGTCCTATTGTGTAAATTTTTGTTTCCATTCTCTAAACATGCTACTCTTGCACCGATTTAAAATGGAACAAATTGAAACAGGAGTACAAGCAACGTTAACCATAATAGAGGTACCTTGCAACTAAATTCAACAAAAAGTGAGGAAAACATTAGGTGATAAAATTATTGTTATAATACTATAGGGAGTTGAAACAGGAGTACAAGCAACGTTAACCATAATAGAGGTACCTTGCAACTAAATTCAACAAAAAGTGAGGAAAACATTAGGTGATAAAATTATTGTTATAATACTATAGGGAGTGTTTGTTGCTTCCATAGGTGGTGAACTATATGTGAGCTAGTTTTAGGATTGCATTTATTGCAATGAACTCTTAGTCGCCGGGGTAGGGAACAAGAAGATCAATGTTGCCAAGGGGAGAGTGCTAAAACCAAAGGCCAATAACGAGAACACAAAATGGGAATGACATTCACATTGAACCTACACTTTGATTCATTTTAAGGGAGGTGAAAAATCAAGATTACAACACACACAACATGAAAATAGCAATTTAAGAGGATAAGCGTGGATTTATCATACTCTTCAAAATACAAGAAGACTCATTCTCAAACAACCTTAAGAACATAATGAAAACATATTCTAACCAAAAACACCTCTGAAAAATTCTTTCAATATCAACACACCACATTAGAGCATTCTTTTCTTTGCACTAAGAAAGCAAGGAATAACGACAAAACATGAAGGCATGAAGGCTACTTTTCAAGGTAGCTTGGAGAGATTCCTCTTCCTTGTTTGAATCTTGCTCTTCTGTAATATCCCCAATGGGATCTGAAAATTCTGTAATCAAATTTCTGGTTTCTGCCCTAGATTTCTGCTCAAAACCCTAATTTCTGATTTTATTTTCTGCCCTTAAACAAATAATTACAGTGAACATAAACATGCCCAAACATGACAAATAATGATGGCAAGTGATACTACAAGTTGATACACAATGTAGGGCAACCAAATTGAAACAACAAATCTGATTCTCTGAATTAAACCTTTCTGCTACAAACTGAAAGTTGTGATCTGATTTTTACAACAGATTCTAGGGCACGACCTGCCAAACAATGCCCAGAATTTCTGCACTATAAATCAGACTTATAAAGTGTGGCTGTTCATACCAAATACATGCAAATTAGAAGGCAAATGATAAACCCTAGGTGGGCGAATTCTCCAAGAGATGTGCGTAGGGTTTGCTGCTTGAAACCGCCTCCAAAACAAGTGAAAATGCCATCAAAGATGTGCGCTCCAAATCTGCCCGTGTGGCGCTCGAGTATGGGGAAACCCTAATACAACAAACTCCACAATGCCACCCAGGGCTGCTCCAAAATAGATCTTCAAATCTGAATATGCAATGTAGCTTTCCAAATGACGCCAATGAAGTATGATTAGGTCTCCGTGATGAAACCTCCACAAGGATGAGCTAGGGTTTCGTCCAACTCACCACATTCCTAAGGATTTTCATCCTTGGAATGAAGGCTAGCAATATTGTAGTCAACTGAGATAAAACTCCCAAGAAATAAATGATATCTCAATACTCTCAAACACTTTTTATTTATAACCCTCCCAAAATAGACTCCTCAAGGTCGACCTTCCACATTTTATTTTTAAATGTTCTTCAAAAAGTAGGTCGGCTAGGAAGATTGAGTCGGTTAGGCAGATTTATTTAATATTACAGTACTTTATTTAATTAAAATAGCCGACAAATAGGCTGGCCGACCAACCCTTAATTGGGGACATCACATTCACACACATGCCAAGCTTGTAAAATGCCAAAATAACCATGAAAATCCCCAAACACATAAAAATGATTAGTTTTTCAAGAACTTTTTCCTTGAACCAAAATCTCGAAATTTGAAAAGTGAATAGATCCAATTAGCCTCACAAATTCTAAAGAGCATGGCTTACATGGGAGTGACATACACCCATCCAGACCAGGACACACGGTCTCCCACTTGCACACACAACCACTTCTTACAAACATAAATGATAATCCATGCCTTTCATGTGCTCCCACATGGCAATGTATAATGGAGTGGAGTGTACTCCACACACTCCACTTGTAAGGACCCTTGAGAAGAGAAGAGGGTTGACTTGAGTCACTCACTTTCAACTTCTTGCTTCATAATGGCATTTTCTTCCTTGGATGGTTGGGTGAGAAACAAACTCATCCAACACTCCAAAGACAACCCTTAATAGGTACCTTACCCATTGTTGCTTGCCCAAGTCAGCTATTTTCACTTGAAAATACATAAAATTCACATTTTACACTCTTTTCAAAATGGCCCTAAGTGCAATCCGAGCTTGCACTCAAAAGCCTCATTCACAAAATCAGATATATCAAAACATAAGAAATTTGCATAATGAAAATCAGTAAATGCAGTATAAATATTTGGATATAAACAAGATTAATCACAAGGGGTCCTATTCCATTCATAGACCAAGATGATTTTTAGAATTGGGAATCATTATGAAGCAAAGTTCCCAGACTCGAACTCGGCTCTGATTCGGCAAGGCTGACTCGGCTCGTGACTCGGCTCGAACTCGGCAATGACTCGGCAAAATAAGAAAACCCTTGAAATTTAGAGATTTTTAACGATTTAAAACTTGTTTCATACACCCATTATTGAATTAAGCTTAAAGACACTATAACATCATCAAATAGAAGCTAATTTGATCACATACATAAACATACATCCATCACATGCGTAGAAATGTAAATTGTAGCTGAAGGAATTAGTAAACATAGATATATAGAGTTATAAATGTTGTCCAATGTATGTAAAATCCATGACTTCAAATGTTCCCAAACATATATGTAACTGTAAAGTGTAAACAAAAACAAGTGTATGGCTCAGGCTCTGGCTCAGCCTCGTCTATCTGCCTCCTAGAAAGGTGTCTAAGGTAGGTCCTGGATGATTGAGTAGCCATAGTCTCTGCCCGTGATGTGCCAGTCTGAGTAGCCATAGGTGCTGTGCCTGATCGTGCTCTATCCTGCTCCTCTGCCATAGCCACAGCCTTAGCCTCTCTGTTTGCCTGGCCAATCCCTTTTAGGGTTATAAGAAAGGGAAATGGCAAAAAAAATCATTAAAAAATGTTATGTTTTTTTTGTTTTTTTGACTGCACTTTTTTAAGTGACGCCGGCCAGGTCACGACTCTCGGACTCGGCGAGTCAGGGAGTGACTTGTTGACTCTGTGAGTCAGGCGAGTCACGCCCCCTGACCCGTGCGAGCTCGGGTCAGGGTCACCGTGACCCGACAGGGGTCACCCGGCCCTCTGATTCGCGTGACTCGCCACGAGTCACAAAACTCTAATATGAAGTTCCCATTACCTCATGAAGTGAAGTGAGAAGGATAATTAGGGTTCTTAATTGATCTCTCCTTCTCTTGTTGGCCAACCTTTGAAAATGCCTGCACACTTGATTTGCACATCAAATACATTGAGAATAGATAGTCAAATCAACACAATAAATTTACACTCTTCACCTTCAATAATTTAGATCAATCACGTACCTAGAGATTAAATTCATCATCCTTGTAATATTGGAATCATGGCTTAACATGATTAATTCCATCATATTACACTCATCCATTGCCCAATATTAATTCTCCTATATTTCTTCTAAAACATTATCTATATGCAAATCACAACCTTAATATTTATATGAAAAAATATCAACATTTCATTAAACATTCATGTCAATCTCTACACAACATTTGTCATCCATTTATGTTGTACTCAAGTCAATCAAACATTTAAATACTCAAGTCAATGAGTGTATCCCTTATCTTTCCAACAACATATGGTGGGCCATGATTAATGGCTATATCGTCAGATCTCCTCCTTGGAAAAGGAAATCAATGTTGTGGTAGGAGGAGGGGTGGAAGATGTAGCATTGGCCTTAGTAGCGTCCAGAAAAGCATATTCATATGATGTATCTTCATGTTCAACATATTCATCACCTAAGTCAAGGTTTGAATTCAAACTCAAATTCGGCAACAATAAAATTCAGATGAAGTTCGACAAGGGTAAAAAATTCGAAAAAAATTCGACATTAAATTCGCGTGTATAAATTTGAATTTTTTAAATATATAAATAATAAATTCATTGAAGTCAAAATAATTTAACATTTTTAAATATATTTGAAAAAAATGATCAAATTTATTATTATTATTCAAATAAAATAATATTATATTAAATTTAAAAATTAATATAAATATTTTTCATTCATTAAATTAAAATTATTAAAATAAAAAATATATTATTAATTTTTTAATACATTATAATAAACTTAAAAAACATTATAATATAAACGTCTGATTCTGATTTCTCGGAGGAGGAGGATTCAGATAATGATTCCTCGACTGATAATGAGGAAAGCTCTGACGACTCAGAGTATGAGAGGACTCTGATTTCCTTGAGGAGAAGAAGAACCCTAAGAGAGTGCTGAAGGAAAAAAGTAAAAACCAAGCCCAACCCAGGAAGAAGCAAAAGAAAACAGAGGAGATTGGCAAAGATCCGGAGGACACAGGCAAGGAACTGGAAGAGGACAAGCAAACAAGAACCCTGGAAGCTGAACAAAACCTGGAGATGGAGACTATGGAGGAGACCCTTAGGGCCGCTGACACTATTTTTGCCCTCCATATTGCTAAAGATGAACAGATAACCCCTGGTAAAGTTACTCCTTCTCCTGGTCCTCACCTCGAGGCCTTGAAGGGCTTTATGAAAACCATTGAATGGCTTATTGATGGGAATAAGAATACTATGGATGAATACAAAAAACTCTGCAACAGAGTCATGATCCTGGAGACCATTAACATTGGAGAGGGGAACACTATGGCCGATTATATCGAAGATTTGAAGAACACAATTGCCAAAGCGGAAGACATCAGAGATGCCTTTAATCCTCGGTTTGAGAAAATTGAAAAGGAGATACAGGATAGAAAAACCTTGGAGGAAACTAGCGGAAAAACGCTCTCGGATACAGTTGCCAAAGTGGACAAGATAGAGGAGTGCCTCAAGAACATTGTGGAGCAGAGTCTCAGTATTCTGAAAATCTCAGCCAACAACACCCATACCCTCATCAGCAAGCTCGATGATGAAAAGGAAACCCAGGAAATTGACCTGGATGCAGAAGGAACCGGGGAAGCCCAAGGTCCCAGAACTCGCACCTGTGGAAAGAGGAAGGAAAAGAAAGTGAATAAGGACCTGGAGGAGCTAAAAGCAGTTGGGGCGACCTATGATGAGCTGGTGACTAAGGCAAAGGATTTGCTGAAGAAAATTACTATGTAGTGTCTCCTTGGGTTCTTTGCTGTTTTTTGTTGTTTAGCTGTTTTTTCTGTTCGCTGGTTTTTTGGACCAGTTGCTTTGTATGAGGACTCTATTTTCTCAGCTTTTTATTTAACTATGTTGTAATGGTTTCGACTCCTTAAAACCTGTTTTTCAATCAATCAGAACATTATAATATAAACGTGTTTAAATTTTTAGTTTTGTAATTTATTAATATATAAATAATAAATATGTTAAATGTTATATATTAAATAATAATTATATTTTAAGCTCGCAATGGAGTTTTTCATCCATGGTGAGCTTGTAATATATTTACAATTTAATATCCATTCAAGTATACATCGTGTTTCCAAGAAACTCGTCTTTGAAGGCATTTTTAGCATTGGTATTCATTAGATTTATGGCATCTTCTCGCGCTTTGCGCATACCTTGCAATCTTGGCATTTTTCACGACGCCTTTCATTGGGTTTGTGAGGCAAAAACCTTAGTTCCAGCTTGGCGTGAGGGGATTCGCTTATTTATTTCCACCCGAGATTTGCACCTATTCTTGCAGAATATGTATCAAACGACTGAATGTATTTCAGTTTAAAAAGCCCTAGATTTGTTCCGTACGAACCTTGGGCTGAATTAGAACGAATTTTTTATATTTTATTGAAATTTGCTGTGACATAGTTCATCATTAATCACATATGTATCATGTACCTTAACATTGTTCAAATGATATGGAAAATCATTTGTGTATATTTGCAATTGGCTATTAGTAGGTGCAATTGATGGATTTTTATTGTCATTAATGCCCTCGACTTTAATCATGTTGTCATGTCCCCTCCTTGAATATATATATATATATATATATATATATATATATATATATATATATATATATATATATATATATATATATAGACCCTAAATGAAGAAATTATTATTATTATTAATTAATATAATAATTACCAATGAATGATTATTTGAAATTTATTAATTAAATATTATTATTTAATTAATATTTATTACTAATAATATCCTTGAAATATTTACAAATAAAAATAAATTAATATTATATTATGAACATAATTTAAATATTATAAATTATCAACATAATTTATATATTCAATAATAAATAATAATACATGTAAAATACAAAAGAATAGACCATGACTAATAAGAATCATTAACTGATTATTGTTAGTAACATAATAAACAAGCAAGTCTTTATCGGGCAGTAGGGCTGAAGAGACATGCCCAAACAGGTCACGTCCCAACATCCTCATGGATCGTGGCTCTTCCAAATAGATAAAGGAGGTCCCGTAGAAGATGACAGGGGGGTAGGTGGATGGAAAAGAAATATAGTCAGCAAGAGAGAGGAGTCGGGGATAATCCAGAAGAGAATCAACCGGGTAAGTCTTTTCAGAAATTAAGAAAGTAGAATATCAAATGAGTATAACAGATAATACCATTGTAACTTGGATACAGTATACAGTCATTAAGATTCTTCAGAAGTCTTAATATGTCATATTTGTATCCAGATTCCATTAGTCGGTAACTGGAATTAATCTACTAAATCGTCAGAAATCCTAGCTTGTGTAAATATGTTAATACATTCAGATTCATAAAGCGATGAATCACATGATAACGCAGTAAATAACCTTAACAGATTTGTATTCTGTATAACTGTTGTGGTAACTATCAACTACCTATAACGATAATGAGAACTAGGATTCTAATTAATAATATAGTGAAATGACAATTCTACTGGCATACCGTCAATTAGGCATTAATAAAGTTAATTTGGTATGAGTTATATTATAGGCTGCATTAATTATTATATTGAAGAATTTTTTATGGGATATTTATATGATGTTAAATATTTGGCATTTCGTCCGGTTACCCCAGTTTGGTATGAGTTTTCTGTGCATAGCTTAATAAGTGTTGTACAAAATACATACATTTCTGCTTACTTATGATTAACATTATACTGCTGTTATGATTGCTCTTATATATATCATCACAGATCAGAACAGTTCAGAACTGTTATTAAGCTGCAGGCAGTAACATATTTGTTCTTGGTGGTAGTGATGTGCCTAATATGGATGGCTTAATATATGTAGCCTGATGACGTTTGCATGCAGAATCTAATAATAATGATATTAACATAAACTATAATATGTAATTTCACATCTCCTGCACGTCAGATCTGGTCTGCCACTACAGTTACTAAGTGGAATAATGTTTGGTATTTTAGTAAATGGGCAGTAATTTATATAATCTGATTTATTTATTTATATATATATATATATAACAAGAGTTGATTAGTCAAATAATATGTTATAAAGAACTAGTCTGCAGTTAAACATATAGTGTAATACTATCTGAACATATATATATATATATATAGAAACAGTAATTTGAATGAACAAGTAAATGTGAGATTATTAATCTGATTGAATTATCAATTCAATATCAGGAAGAAGAATATGTTATCACTAATTGAATTCAGGTTAAGATAGTTTTGTCTCCTAGTCAATGCAATTTAAGTCATAAGTATGTTGAGATGGATTAATTACGGTTCAAACCGGCCTAAACCTAGTAGGGGACATTACACATGTTGTTATTAATAAGATCTTGTACCTTGTTTTTAAAATTGTGCAATATTGTGTACAAGGACCCTTGAGAAAAATTGCAAAATGGTTGATCATTGTATGTTCTTGCAAATAGTTTATTGGGATCAAATGAGCAAATTATTATAATCATTTTCCATATCATATGTCAATATGGGCTACATATATATAGCTTGAATGAAGATAACTATGTGCTCTAAAATAGCACTTATGGGTTCAACCAAATAACAAATTATGTACACACAATCAAAACAAACAAATAACAAATAAATAATCAAACAAATCTACAACAAACATATACAAATGATGGAATATCCAACATTCCCTCTGTTAGCACCTAGAAAAAATGAAGTGATCTCCCTATGTAAGGCTGTCATATAGGCTTAGAACCCCCATTATTATGCATTTTGGTCCCCATAGACTTCAGTAGTACTACCTAAATACATTTAAAGTTGTCAAAATACAAGCAACCTGTCTAATGAACAAAGCCCAACATGCAATTTTAGCAAAACACCTCGAAACAAGTAAATCGACAAGACCCCACTGAGTCATACCGATCAGACTACTACTCTTCAAACTGGCATCACAGGCACCTTTCGGGAATACATCATCATGTTACCACGATGGGAGATCCTTTTGTGAAAAAAGAACTTGCACTGTCATCGAAAAGAGACATACTGATAAACAGATAGTATTGGCGTGATAACCCTCGTTGGAGTGAGCATGGAGCAGTCAATCCGATTTCATATGTCATGCCGATACACATCCACAAGTGGAAGACTATTGGGAAGAGTCTGGCCGATGAGTTTGACATCGACAGGAGTTATAAAGACGAGGTGAGATCCTAGAAGTCAGCCCGACAGTGGAAGTCATACCGACAGAGGTACATGAAGGCGTATCGGACTGGGTCACTTCGATACGAATAGCGGACAAGCTGGGTGAATCGGCAAGATCGATACCATCGGGATGAAACCATGAGAGACAGGCCGACTGAGTACGTCACCCCGACAGAGGAAGATGTCAAATGTGCTGATGTATAGCTAGGTCGGATCCCTTGGGTGGGCCAACCTAGTCAACCAAATTGCTAATGGGTCTTCGACCTTAGCAATTTGCCTTTGTGTTGGGCTCTATTTGAGCGGGTTATAGGTCAGCCCTATAATTGTAACATGTAAAGGACTTCATGTAAGGTGTGGCCCCCATTTGGACAAATTAATGTAACTTGTAATATGATTTGGGTCAGCCCCTGCCTGTGCGACTTGGGTTATGTACAAATGTAATGTGTTATAAGGGCCAACCCAAATGTGTCTTGCATATAGGGCATGACCTATATTAATGTATAACGTGTGGACCTAATTCAGTTTGGCGCCACCTCTAATACATTTGATTGTAATTTAATATATGCTAGCTGACTTGAAGAATTAAAGGTTAAGTCGCCTATAAGTACAAAGTACTTATCATTGTTCATATCATCCTTTCAGTGAACTATCTCTGCAATACATCAGTGAATTTGTTCTTATCTTCAGCAAAGTATATTTGCATTAGGACATTAGCCTATAACAGCAGATTGAGATCTTGAAGTCAGCGAACCTGATCAAGGAGAGGCGAATCTATTCTATGCTATGCAAATTTCATTTAGGAGAAGTGAATCTCTTCTTTTTGCTGAGTGAACTCCATATCGAGCTGGCGATCTTGTGTTTCAGACTGCTGAACCTGCTAAGGACAGATCTGTTATTATACTGTGCAAGATAAGTTGTCCTAAGTGCCTGCCATTGTAATTATCTGCTGACTGTGATTAATCTAATATAATCAGAGATTTCTTGCTGGGTTTTTCACCTCCAAGAGGGAGGTTTCCCAGGGTACTGCTGTGTTCTTGTGTGTTATGCTGTTATGTGTTGTAATTCTTGTCTTTGCTATTTATTTTCAGTCTGATCATTACCATAAAATCAACAAAATGCATCAGCAGGAGATCCGTTCGTGTAAAATGAAAGATTGTCTTCGTCGGCCAAACTTGCTCAAATCAGGTAGAAACATATAAAGTCAGCCCGACTCCAAGAGTCATACCGATAAGGAAACTAATGAAAGACTCTATGCCTGAGATGATGTTCATATTGACAAGATAATAGCCTTTGGCCAGAGGTTTCTTTTGTGACTCTGACAGCTATTGTCCCACCGATGATGTTTGATCGCTGTAACTCTCAGTGATTACCATAAGGGGAGGAAATCCAAGAGATAGAAGGGATCAGGGAGAGTTTCCCTGATGAGAAAAACATACCAAATTGAAAGGTCACCAAGCGAATCGGGAAGATCGCTAATTGTTAGCCCGAATCAAAGGAAGACGACCAAATGACATCCCCCATCGACAACATATTACTCAGGTCTTGGCAATGTGCAAACAAATGGCGTTACACCGATAAAAGAAGTTGTCACATCGGTTTGATAGTTCGATTTCCAAATTCATTGAAGCATTAATTGTTGTAGACGACATTAATGCTGCACAATAGGAGTGCTCTGTAAAGATATATTACAGACATTTCAGCTGGAAGCATACTAGCAAGGTATCACAAGCAGTGAAGGCGGGAGAACAAACCAGAATACTTAGGTAGTAACAAGTAAGCAATTGTGGTCTTTTTGTAACTCTGTGAAATTCATTTCAAATTGCATTTTGTCACTTAGAAGAATGGATAGCCTTGCAACATCCAAGGGAAAGAGGCAAAAGGAGGAAACTAGTAGAACGAAAGGTAAGAAGCAAAAAACATAGAAAAGAAAAACCTTCGAAGCAACCAGAAGTAATTGAATTGGAAGAGACGATTGAAGAGTGGAGGTTATGTCAAGATTTAATTGACCAATTGCCTAGTTCAGGGGTAAAGGCTAGAAGATCAGTCCAACTAGACCCTAGTGCCAATAAATTTGAGGACAAATGTCAGCATGTAGGGGATGTGTGGACTGACATTCGGGGCTATGAATTGTTTTTCTTCTACTACTGTAGGAGAACCAGTCATGAGCCCGTGTGTAACCCTTGGAGAATGAACTTAGGGAAGATAGTGGTTCCAAATGTGTTTGTAAATGTGGACTTAATCAAGCTCTTGGCCAAACATTATAACCCAGACCTCAAGGCCATATGTGACCTGCAAGGAAAACCATTTGTGCACTTATCAAAGGGTGCAATTGAGGAAGTTTTTGGGTTTGAAGATGTATGTGACTATCGGATTGTATATGAGGATCTAAACAAAGAATATTGGAGGTTAGATACTACCTACAAGGGTTGGAAACTGCCACTGTACAAACCTAGGATAGATAGAAATTTAGTGCCCCTGGAGGATGATGATGGACCACCATTCAATGTAAATTTATTTGAGAATTATTTCAAATATACATATTATTCTGTTGGACAAGTGCTAGGGGTTGATGTCCCTGAGTTTATGTCAATTGAGGCTATGGTAGTTGCTGCGGATGTCCAAAGCCACAACCCTAGAAATTTTGATTATGCAGCCTTAATTCACCGGCTAATTGACTTACCCTTGTGGCAGCCAAGAAGAACTCTTCCAAAATGTATTTCAAGCATTATTCAATTCTCATGCTTATGATCCTATAATACTATGGACATGAGAAGGGTATGTGGCCAGATGAATTGAAAATAAGGCAGCTTGATCATGAAGGTGAGCCTCTACCGGTCCAATTTGTGGACATTTATTTGGGACAACAGGTTTGCTAGGTCAAACTATGCATACTTTGAAGAATACTTTGTGAAAACCATTTTTAGAATGTTCAATCATCCATGTGACCATTCTTTATTAGAAGTGATTAAGAGATTTTTGAGACCAAAGGATTATGGTGGCCTCAAGATTGTGGAACATAATTGAGGAGATTGGTATTGCTATTTAGATGCCACCATAATCAGAGTTTATGGGTTTGAGGATACCCCTTTCATATTGCCTAAAATTTTTCCAGATAGAATTGCTTATCTTGAGATAGTGAGGCATTTGGATTTTTCTAATGTTATGCATTTGAGATCTTATGAAAAACAGTCTTTTATGCCAGCCAGTTTGTGTTTTGGTGATTTCATTGTACTTGCCAAAGAAGGATATGACCAGATTTTGGGCAGATTGATGCATTATAACATGAACAGAGCAGCACCAAGAACTGAATTTGCTCCAGAAGGATTCATTGACCATGTCAAGATAATGCAGAAGCTAAGCGGATACGACCACAAACCCTACTCCGAGGAGGATGTAATAAGAAATCTAGATGAAATGGGTGCAATCAGAGCTATAGAAAGATATAACATGGACATAGAAGCAAGAATGAAGGAGATGCAATACACACAAATCCTCTCCTCTGCTAATGAGGAGTCATCCGATGAAGAAGCTCCACCTTCTAAACCAAATAGAATTCCAATTGCCAGAATTGAGGCATATCAGCCAGTAAGAAGGGATTAGGAAGTTGGAGAGCTTGTTGAGGAAGACACTAGACAATTGGCATGTAATTTGTTTATCTCTGACGATCAATTCATTAAGACTTCAGAATTTAAATCTTTTTTTGTATAAATTAAAAGGGAAGGCCTTAAGAGAAATAGTTGACACTATCACGAACAACAATGAAGGTCAGCTATTGGGAACTTTGAAGATGGATATTGATCATGAGATGGAGACCATGACTCCTGAAAAGGGGAGAAAACTTTAAGAAGATGTAGGTGTTTTGATCTTCCCCGGGTGGGACCTGAAATCTGCATTTGTATTTGACAGTTTCCTTCACAATAGTGGTGCAAAACATAAACTGAGCCCTGCAGGTGTCACTCAAGTCTTTACTGGGTCTAGATATAACCCAGATGCAAATTCACTCTTGATTTGGGCACTCTATCCGCCAAACAAAAAGCCCACGATTGTTGACACTGAGGAGGCATTCGGGCATGTGATGACTTTCAAAGTGGGTGAGACAGACCCCGTGATCACATCTGACGTGGGCATAAATATAGCCAAATTGAATAAGGCTCAAATTCAGTTACTTATGAAAGAAAGGGACACGTATAAACTTAGCAGCAATAAATTGGTTAAGGAGATTGAGTCCTTGAGAGACATGCTCAATACTGCAGGACCAACACCAATGCTTACTCAAGGAGAAAGTTCCCAACCAAAGGACAAGTATAGCAAACTGAAAATGGAGAATCAGCAACTACAAGATCAACTGGCTAATATCAAATTTGATATAATGTCAACACTTGTCCAGAAGAGATATACTGTTATGATGACATGGATGGACAAGTGTTGGGACTACTTGTTCAAAGAACCTAGTTGCCACCATAGAACATGAAAGGTTAGAGGGTCGGTTGAAAGAAAAGCTTGATGAAGTGTAGAAAAGCAGCAGCTCCGATGCCACAGTGATAAAAGATATTGGAAGTCTGATAGAAGATCATAGGAAATATGCAAAAGAAATGATTGAAGAGTCAAGATATTTTGTCTTTGATGAGGAAAAGGAGATACCACCTTTGCTGACTGAGGATGGAAAACTAAAGGATAAAATCTGGTGGATCCAATATTGCCAAAAAGTACCTACAGGATGCTTTGAAAGCAGCCAAGAGGGGAGATCCTGATACAGTCAGC
The DNA here is from genome assembly GCF_030272615.1 of Cryptomeria japonica. Lineage (NCBI taxonomy): Eukaryota > Viridiplantae > Streptophyta > Pinopsida > Cupressales > Cupressaceae > Cryptomeria > Cryptomeria japonica. The sequence goes on from NC_081406.1 coordinate 275,579,265, forward strand.
AACCATGTGGAGGAGATGATCATTGCAAAGAATGTGGCAAGGAGCACTGTGGAGGATTGGGACACTTATTTGAGCCAAAGATATGCTGATCATTTGACAAAAGTGCATATGTGCTTGATTAGAAATTAGGGTACCTAGTTGTTAAGTTAATTTCTATGTTAGTTAAGATTCAAAAGACTCTTTGAAGGGGCATGACCCCTCACTTTATTATAAGTATGTTATGTAATTATTTGAAAAGGGATCAAGAAAGACAGTTTTATATACACATTGCAAAAAACTTTTTCATTCCAGTAATAGAATTAGGGCTTCATTTCAGTTGTGCCGTGGAAGATCTTTTGTTACTAGATATCAATTCTCTATGATTTTCATTTCCAGCAAATGAATGCCATCCTAAATTCTTTTATGAAAGATTTACTTGTCATCATAATAATCTGATAAAATAACTACGTTACCCCACGTTTCCGGGACGGGGGGACGGCGGGACGAGTTTCCGGGACGGCAATTTTTTTTGCCAAATTTGGGGACGGGGGGTGGACGGTAAAGGGGACGACTATATAAAATATAGGGAAAATTTAAAATATATAGGAAAATTCTAAATGTTCATATGAAAACATGGATAAAGCATGCATCTATACATTATATTCATATGAAAACATGGATATAGCATGTGTATGATACTATGAAAACATTTTAGAATGCAAACATCGAACATACAACATTATCAATAGACTCAATACTCAATATGCACTCATAATTCAGAATTTCAATTCATTCACATTGTCAATATGCATATCATAATAGATATTAAAGAAATAACATGCAAAATGCCCAAAGGCCACACTGTTGCCATATTGTTTCGTTGTCAATTGCGATATGGAAATCAAAATAGTACTAAGTAAATACTAAAAAGCAAAGTATAATATTTATTATTTAATTTATTTTCTATTTATAAATTTTAAAATTTATAATATGAATTAATTTAAAATTATAAATATTTGATATGAATTAATAAATTTAATGTTGCCTTTTAATTTTTGATAGAGGGTCCATGTTAGAAAAATAATAAAATATAGATAGTTGTATTTTGATTTCATAACTATTCAAATTCAATAATAAAAAAATTGATAGTCGTTTTTTAAATTTTTTCAATATAGAGGGCCCATGCTAGAAAAATTAAAAAAAAAATTGAAAATACAACTTTTTTTAAAAATATTTTTCCCCAGCTCTAGATGTGGGGGACGTCTAGCCGTCCCCAATCTGTCCCAATCCGTCCCCAACCGTCCCCCCGTTTCGGGGACGTCCCCTAAAAATTTTGACAATTTGGGGACCGGGGGGGGCGTCCCCTGGCCGTCCCCAAGTCCCCAAAACGTCCTCGGGACTGGGACGTGGGTTTTCAGGTAGGGGACGCGTCCCCGGGTTTCGTAGTAAAATAAGATACATTTGTGATGACCTCATCCTTATGTTCTTGCTGGTTGGTCTTTTTAAGGAAAAGTTAAATTCAATCAGAATCATTGTTGTGGTGAATAGTAGCTCAAATAGTATTAAGAATTGGATATGTTGACAGATTCATCTAAGGGGTGGATTTAAAAATTGTCTCATAGGGTTATATGTGAGTCTAGAAGAGGGTGACTCTGTAGCCCAAAAGGGAGAAAGCACTGGTTAGTTACTTGTAAAAATTTCATTCAAAACACACATTATTTCAGATTATAGTAGGAGATATAAGTAGATACAAGAGTAGGAAGTAAGAGAATTAGAATTAAAGACAATAGAAGTTAGAAAAAGTTGAAGAGCAAGATAATTTATCTTAGAAACTTATGTCATTTTGAGATAAACACCAGAATTAGAGCATCGTGTAAAGACACAATCTGCTATAAAAAGCATAAGCCTGAAGAATTAGTTGGTGAACAGGTACACCCGCCTAGGTCCTGCAGAGCCTGAAGTGCAGGGAGTTAGCAATCCTAGGGGTTTACTCCATTCGTTGGCCAAGTTAGTTTGAGGGTTTGAACGTAGAGTTTGGCATACCCTTAGAACTTTCCAATCTGTTGATTTGGGAACCAACACCCCCCTTATTACATCATTTCTTTAATGTACTAACCAGGGAATCCGGAAAAGCTTCAAACTTCACACGTGCAAGAGGCTTGTGAAGATGTCAGCATGTTGTTCCTATGTGGAGCAGTATTGGAGTTGAATGTTATTTTGCTGAACATGTTCTTGAATGAAGTGACAGTCAACCTCAATATGCTTGGTTTGCTCATGAAACATTGGATTGCGAATAAGCTTGCGAACACTTTGATTATCACAATAGAGGACTGAAGGCTGATTTTATGGTACCTCCAATCCTTCTAATATGTTACGTAACCAAACTGCTTCACAAACTGCTACACTTGCTGCATGATATCTGCTTTTTTTGAGGAATGAGCAACTGTGGCTTGCTTCTTACATCCCCAAGAAATAGGTCTTGAACCTAGGAAGAAAACAAATCCAAAAGTGGATTTCCCATCATCAATAGAATTTGCATAATCTGCATTTGTGTACCTTGACAAGAAGAATCGATCACTCTTTTTATATTATTCCAAACCATGATTCATTGTACCTTGGATATATCTTAGTACCTGTTTAGCTGCTTTCCAATGACAGTTTTTTTGTTCTTGCATGAATCTTGATAGATAATTAACAACAAAACTAATATCTGGTTTGGTGTAAGTCAGGTAAATCAAACCTCCAATCATTTGATGATAGAGAGTTGCATTCACCTGAGGAGATGTATCAGATATAGATAACTGCAATCCTGTTTCCATAGGTGTAGACATGGGCTTGGAATCCATCAATCTGAATTTCTCAAGCAGTGTCTTGGCATATTTCATTTGAGATACAAAGATATGGTGATTAGTTTTCCATACCTCTAAGCCTAGACAATAATGTAGTAGCCCAAGATCTATCATATCAAATGCCTTCTTGAGATCATTCTTGGTTGTCTCAACCATTGCTTCTGGGCTGCCTGTGATAAATAAGTCATCAACATATGCATTAATGATCACAATATCCCCCTTTGATCCTCGAGGTAGAGATTTGGATCATATGGATGCCTAGTGAAACTATGTTGTAGTAAGTGTTCATCAATTTTGATATACCAAGCTCTAGGAGCCTGTTTGAGACCATATAGGGACTTGATTAGTTTGCATACCTTTTCTTTTTTACTAGGTGCAATATATCCCTTTGGTTGGGTCATGTAGACCTCTTCCTTAAGGTTTCTATTGAGAAATGTACTTTTTACATCCATTTGATACAATTTCCATCCAAATTGTGTAGCTAAAGCAAAAATTATTTTTAATTGTTTCAATTTTTGTTGTGGGAGCAAATGTTTCCTCATAGTCTATCCCTTCTTTTTGGGCATAACCCTTGGCTACAAGTCTATTCTTATGTTTATCCATACTACCATCTGCTTTATACTCAGTTTTGAATATCCATTTACATGCAATTGCTTTCTTACTAAGTGGTAGATCAACAAGCTCCCAAGTGTTGTTTTTCATCAAAGATTGATATTCTGCATCCATAGTCTCTTTCCAAGGCTTTGATTCCAGTGCTTCTTGAACAGTAGATGGTTCAAAATTATCAACAATTGAAGTCATCAAGGCTAGATTTACCTCATTGCGAGCCATTCTGCGAGTCCTTAGACCTAAAGTTGAAGTGTCTGGAACTCCATCTAGCTTTGCATCGCGAATGGTACTAGTATACTACTTTGGTAAAGGTTTTGTGACATTTGTGGGTGTTGATAGACTATCAATGTTCCCATCATTTTTCCCATCCATGTTGAAAATAGGAGCGCTATTTGAAGTAGGTAATGATGTGGGAGGAGAACTCGACTCACTTTTCTCATTAGAAATTACATCTCTACTAATGTATATCTTCTTTATGTTAGGATCCATAAGGCGATATGCGTTAGATTCATTACTATATTCAAGAAGAATGCATTGGATTGATTTTTCATCTAGGTATATGTGCATATAGGCAATGCATCCAAATACACGAAGATGAGAGATAGAAGGCTTTACCCTTGTCCATGCTTCTTTTGGTGTGATGCCATCAAGGGCTTTGGTTGGTGCACGATTCAAAAGATAAATTGTTGTGTACACAGCTTCAGCCCAATATGCATGTCCTAGTTGAGAATCTTTCAACATACTTTGGACCATCTCCACGATGATGTGATTTCTATGTTCAGCAACTCCATTTTGTTGAGGTGTGCATGCTGTAGTTAGTTGACGTTGAATTTCGTTTTCCTTCAGGTACGTGGAGAATTCGGTGTTGGTGTATTCCCCCTTCGATCTAAGTAGAGGACACGGACACGATGATTCATATCTTTGTCCACAAGAGTACAAAACTCTTTGAAGTAGGAAAAAGCTTCATCTTTATGCTGCAAGCAATATACCCACATTTTTCTTGTGTATTCATCAACAAAAAGCTAAAAGTACCTATATATATATATATCCATTGTGACTAGGTGCCATAGGGCTGCACAGATCGGTATGCACTAGTTGCAAAGGTTGGCTTGCATGATGCTCACTTGGCTAGAAGGGTGCTCTATTTTGTTTTCCAACAATACAACTAGAACATATAGCACTCGACTTCTCTAGTGAGGGAAGCCCTTTTACCATGCTTTTCTTACTAAGTGATAGCAAGTGACTAGTGCTCAAATGACCATAGCTATGATGCCAAAGCATAGCAAGATCATTATCCTTAGTCACTAAGGCTTGATTATTAGCAATTGTATCAAGCCTAAACATTTTATCAATCTCAGTAGCACTGGCAATGATATTTGCATTTTTGGACTTATCTTTGATAAGACATACCTTTTTATCTTGATTTGTATCAAATTCAATCCTAAGGTTATGATCAACAAATTGATTAATAGTTTGAAGATTTTTGGTAAGTCTTGGCATGTACAAAAATTTAGTGAGCTTGCAACTATGTTATCCAAACTTCAGAGAGATGTCACCATTACCTTTGATGTCATAAGTGATATCATCTCCAGCAGTGATTGTACTGTGATGGGGTTTCAATGTGAGAAACCACTCCTTTTGTCCAGTCATGTGCTTTGTTGCACCCGAGTCCACATAGCCAATTGAGGATGATTGTGAACCATCTTCTGAAGTGTGGGCTGAAAGCACATATTCTTATTCAGAGAATTTTCTGCTTCAACAACGTTGCTTTGTTTTTTCTATTTGTTCTTCTGCTCCAGGAGTGACTGTACCGTGATGGGGTTTCAATGTGAGAAACCACTCCTTTTGTCTAGTCACGTGCTTTGTTGCACTCAAGTCCACATACCCAATTGAGAATGATTGTGAACCATCTTCTGAAGTGTGGGCTGAAAGCACATATTCCTCATTCGGAGAATCTTCTGCTTCAGCAACGTTGCTTTGTTGTTTCTATTTGTTCTTGTGCTCCCTCCCATTGTGGTTTTCCACTTTGAAATTTCTTCTTTTGATGTGATTTGTTGGATGATCTTTTATTGAAGGAGTTGTACCAACAATTTTTCACACCATGTCCAATACTTTCACATGTTGGACACTCCTTCGGAGGTACGAATGACTTAACAAGTTTGGGAGGTCTACTGAATTGCTTCATAGACTTCTTGCCTTTATGGCATGTTGTCATTGCATGATCCTCCTGATCGTGTTCCTGGCTGATAGACTTTTCTTTTTGGAGTAGATTAACTAGCTTCTCAAATGTGGGTGTTGTCTCAATGACATTCAAAGTTGTCACAAAGTTGTCTCATTAACTAGCTCGTAGAACGATTGGCATAAAAACCGCATCATCAATTGTTTTTCCTAATGATTGTAGGGAAGCCCTCAACTCAGTAATCCTTTTAAGAAAGGATTCCAACTTTTCTCCGTTCTTTATCTTTAGGCTATGTAGGTGACTTTGCAAAGTTAGGATTTGATTCTGATTCTTTGCCTCATATACTGTGTTGAGCTTGTCTCATGCATCTTTGGCTGTGGATGAGTCTCGAACTATGTTACCCTAGGACGCGTCCCCGAGTTAAAATCCCCCGTCCTTGTACCGAGAACATTTCGAGGACTTGGGGATGGCTAGGGGATGTCCCTCCGCTGTCCCCAAAATTGCAAAATCTTTGGGAAACGTCCTGAAAACTTGGGGACAGCAGTGATTCTCAAAGGTACCCTAGGATGCGTCCCCGAGTTAAAATCCCCCGTCCCTGTACCGAGAACATTTCGAGGACTTGGGGATGGCTAGGGGACGTCCCTCCGCTGTCCCCAAAATTGCAAAATCTTTGGGAAACGTCCTGAAAACTTGGGGACAGCAGTGATTCTCAAAGGGGACGTCCTGCTGTCCCCAATATGGTTGGGGACGTCTGTGACGTTCCCTAACTGTCTCAGGGACGGCAAACCATCCTCCTTTTCCCAGCACATTTATAAAAAAAAGACTCAAATGCTCAATTTTTTTTTTTTTAATTTAATTATAGGTTTGTAAAACTGGATTTTCACTAATATGATGGTTAAACATGTCTGAATCACTTCCAAAAGCACTTAGAAATAATGAGCAGCAGCCGGGTAATAAATTTCACAAATACTTAGAACTCGGTAGTACGTAAAAAAGTGGTTGCAGGTCTGCAATATTGGACTTTTTACTGATATGAAAGGTAAACAGGTCTGAATCATAGCCAAAAGCACTCAGAAATATGAATAACAGCTTGGTAATGAATTTCACGAACACCCAAAACTTTGTAGTGCATAAAGAAGTGGTTGTAGGTCATAATAGTAATGGAAGACTATCAAAATATCCTCCAACCAGAAAGAAACAATGAACTGCATGCAAACAAGTGCTGGCATATTGACAATGAATTTTCAATTATGAATGCATATTGAGTATTGACAATAAATTCTGAATTCTGAATGCATATTGAGTATTGACAATGAATTCTGAACACAAATGTGGTATGTTAAGGTTCTATAATGTACATATAGCTGCCTTATCCATGTTTTCATATGAATATAATGTATACATATATGCTTTATCTATTTTTCATATGAATATTTAAAATTTACATATATATTTTATATAGCTGTCCCCTTTGCTGTTCCCCTGCCGTCCCCAAAATTGGCAAACTTCATCAGACACACTGAACAAATTTCTTTTGCTGATTAGCATCTGTCTTATGGCGTGTTGTCATTCCATTCACCACATCCCAAACCTCTTCAAACTCAAGTTGAGTTTTGAGTTTGGTCTTCCATGTGGAATAGTTATTTCTGCGTAGCAATTGAGAGTCTGGAAGGAGAAATTTTAGCGATTTTGTTAGCACAATAAGGTGTTTTTTATGGAGCAGGTGTTGGTACGATCAAAGACTTAAAAAATGCATGTTTACAAAATGAATAATGCTTACAAAAATCTCCGACATTGACAAAGACAGGTGCAAAATAGAACCCCCCCCTTAAAATTTCAAAATGTACAGACTAAATCTGATTCATAAGTTGATTCCCTATATCACAGGCTAAGAGAAAAAACAACTTATTTCTACAAGATTATTGCATCTACCATTATTAATAACAAAGATGGTGATTTCTATATACTTTATCTCTTGTTGAGACCCACTACTAAGAAGTCTCACTATTTATCTTGTCCGTAAAACTTAAAGAAAAATAGTGAACGCCATTGAGGAAGTTTACCACTCATGGGATTCTTCTTCATGACAGTCTTCATGTTTGTGTTGGTGATCCCAATCTTTATTACAGCTATATCTGACAGCTCCAGTGCATTCTGAAAGACTGTGATTTTGACTTTCAGTGCTAATCTGCTCTTCCTCTCTGGGTTCATATTCCACCATTTTCATTGATTCCCTGCTGTGCCATGCCTCTTGTAAGACCTCATGATGAAGATTTCAACACCAGACTGTTGACAGGGAAGTTATAGCCCGATAACAGATCAAATAAATCGCTGATCCTAAACCAATATGCATGGGCCTATGGATTGGCCAAGATTGGCATGGACCAATCCCTACACTTGTAAACAACTCTGGTCAATCCTCAAGACAGCAAAAATGAGCCAGGTGAATGAATGGCTAAGACTGTGCTGTTGAGCCACTCTTGATGGGGACACAAGAAGGGAGATATGGACTACAAACAAATAGAATGCGATCTGCCAAAATTAAAATGATAAGACTGCCAATCCTCTTGCGCACCACAACTCTTGAAAGAACCCCCAACTCGATCTGAAGACAAATTACAGAGGCCACAAGTTATGAGGATATGTTGAAACTGTCGACATGGATGAGAATTTGGCCACAAGATGGACATCAACTTCCTCCAAACACACCAGCTGGACAAAAAAAATGGCACATCCAAACCAATGAGTGTCAGTCAAAGGAAACACAGGCAATAGATAGTCAATCATAATCTAAGGCAAACCACATAAAAGAATCAGGCCACTGAGATTTGCAAGCTATGTATAGAGCTCTCGTTGGCCACAACCACCAACATTAAATGAACGATATAGCAATTGCACTGGCTTATAAACCACAAAATGCTTCTCACAGAATTGAAATGCCACTGCCAAAATAAAGAGAGCTGCAAATGATGCAGATTTGTGACTACAGAGAGACACCACGTACTATGAGCCAGAAACCGTAGAAAATTATCCAAATGTTAAACTGGTCAATCTTGCTGGAGAGGCGGATCTATGTGGTGATTGCAATCATAGGAAACAAAATTCTGAAACGGCCTGGTCATAGCACTTGCTGCAAAACACAAGCAGGATCTTCCTCCATGCTAGGGTTATGAATATGAAAATCAATAATATCAGCCGGAGCTCGAAATCCCCACGCGTAGGCATCCCATCCGGTGCTCTGAGATATTGCTGATATCATGCATTAAGAGTGGCAAAAATCTTGCATTTCCCTGCTCTGATACCGTATCAGAGAACACAATCAAATATGACCATTTTCCATATCATATGCCAAAATGGTCTACAAATATATAGTTTGAATGAAGATAACTGTGTGCTCTAAAATTGTAGAGGCTCATTCCCTTTAAACTTTATCTCACATTAATTAAATACTCATAAATTGCAATAGTACAAAAGAAAAAGATAATCTATCAATGTCCATGTTGAAAGTCGATTACATCTCAATGACATATTGCTTAATAGTACAAAAGCAAAAGATAATCTATCAATGCCCATGTTGAATGTCGAATACATCTCAATGACATAGTGCGTAATCCAGGTGTTAGCACGTGAAATATAATATATCAATAGTGAATAATTAGGCATCACATACCATGTGTCCAACACAATACCATATGAGGTATAATACAAGATACATATAAGAGAAGATAGAGAAAATATAGACAATAGGTCTCTGAATGCCATCTATCCCAACAGTCAACCACTAGCTCAAGAGACGAGAACTTGGCTCAGGCACTTTTCTGCCCAACCATGAAGCTTATGCTCCCCCGGAATCTTTCATGAAACGAAAGATACCCAGCCCTGCATGAAATGCCTAGCTACCTGGAAACAATAGGCAGGAAGGAAACCTGGTGCAGCCTGATATATCTACATGCATTTGTTTGTATGAAATACACGTCCTACTATCAGGATATGGCAGAGAAATATGATAAATAAAGTTGCTAGGCTAATTCATCTATTTCAATGAATGCAAGACTTTGATCAAGTACCTTTAATACAATGGAAGTTCCTGAAAAGAGGACCATCCTTCTCTGTTACCCATATTCAGCACTCATTCCCAAGAACGCAAACCGAACAATGCAATAAATAAAAAAAATAAAAACTAAAACTTATCACTTCAAAGAAAAACGCTCATGCATATAATGAGTATAATTCTTTCACCTTCATGCATACGAGCAATCATTTCTATTCAAGAATCATGCATTAAATTGCATTAAATAGGAATCATATACCCTCTTTTAAATAAAATAAATTTTTAAAGGTTCAATCATACATGCAATGTAAAGTAAACATTCTTAGTCTATTATGAGTATGAGAATTGAGAATTCTATTTACTTCTAACTCAGAACATTACTGATTCTATATGACAGTCACAAGATTAGGAAGAAAAAGGTTTGGAGAGAAAGAACTTTCGGATATGTGTATGTAAGTTACATATACTTATATATATATGTAGACATATTAAAATTTAAACAGAACATAGTAATTTTAATATCAAATATAAATCAATGCCCAAAGAAAAAGTACCATTTTTCTGGTTATGTAAGTCATATAGAAACAAGCACAACAATTTTGAAAACAAAGTATAAGAACAGAGGAATAAAACAACATACTGTAATACCAACAACAAATTTACTTAATTATGATGTATGCTCCAAATCGTGCTGCTCGCAATTCTTTGCAGCTTCTGGGAGCCATGATCCTGTTTCCTGTTGCCTCTTTGCCTTTCCCCAATCTGGTAAATTCATAGTCCTGTAACCCTGTTCACTGTATTTTCTATGCATGAGAAACTGTCTATCTCTGCTGTAAGATTTCTATCTCTCTCTAACAAATGGTTCTCATTTAATAGAAGTAGCCGCTATTATATTTGTCTCCTCATACTTTAATTCTTTTTATTTATTTTTAAAATTGGTTTGCCTCCTGTCTATATTAGCTGCATGACTTTAATTTTTTTCCAAATATCTTGTTCCATTTTCTGGAACTCACAATAGCTGCGTTGTCATACTAAAAATAAAAGATTGACTTAACACAATCTTTTACTATATAAATTTAAACAAAACTCTTTTAAAAAAAATAATATCGTTTGCTGTAAAAGAATTACTTTATTTGCTTGCATGGTAATCAATTTCAATTTATATTATATTTCATAAAAAAAACGCAACTATTAATATCTATCGTTAGTTTAAACCCCTAAGCTTTTAAACAAAAAAACATTCAATAAAATGAAACTAGACTTTACTAAGAGTAAAGAGTACTTATTTAGTTGCTTTTTATGCTTAAAAGAACCTTTTTCATATTTTTAAACTTAACCCATTTCTTTTTCTAAATAAATACTTTCATTTTACTCCATAAAACATGCATTAATTTTTAGATTTTTTAATAGTAAGAAGCCATTTTTTAATTATAAAGAATTTTATAAAATATTTTATTCATTTTTTCATTAACATGCATTTTATTTATTTTATTTTAATTTAAACATGTAATTTTTAAATAGAATATTTATATATGTTATAATTTATAATATTTAATTTAAGATTAAAAATAATATATATATATATATCAAGAAAACTAATTATATCAAAATAAATAAATAAATCTTATTTTTCAAAATAATCTATTTATGTAATTATGAAAAAGCAATAAAAGAGGCAATTTTTATTTTTCTAATATCTTATTTTCATACAAGCACGTTAGAAACAAGTACTTATCTATTGATGTGTGTTTTATGCATGTGCAAGCATCATAATAAAATACCAAAGTACTTGTTGGTGTACGTTTTATCATATACTGAACATTAGAATAAAATATCCAAGTATACTCTATCCTTTCCTGAACAAAATCACTACTTGTGCCAAGATTGCGAGAAAGACCGCAAGGCGACTCCAAGGTCTATATGTGCGAACAGGCGACTTTAGTGGGATAGCTTCTTGGGTAGTGTGTGCTGAAAATCTCAAGGGGGACTTACGCTTATTGACTGGTATCATTCACGAGTTGAGCTTAGGTAGATTTGGCAATATATGCTCTATGTTTTTTGGATTTTCTAGTTTAGGACTAAAAAAAGATAAAAAGGATGAGGGTTTAGGGATTCTATGCTATTTCTAAGCTATTCCTATGAACTCAAGAGACGGTAAAGATTGGGTGAAACTGGTAATGATGCCTTGTTTCGCCACACTGGGACAACTACGCAAAGCGAGTGCAATCTTCTAAGGCTATGCTTAAGATTTTCATACTTAGAAAGAATACCAACAATTGAACAATATCATTCCAAGTAGAAGTTAAACATCCATATTAAAAGCTCAGGGTAATTTTGCACATTGAAAGGAAATCATCCATCCAACAAAAGTATGAGCAAGATTTCACCAATCAATACTTATTAGATCTATCGTTCATCTAACAACTTAAAATCAAATTACTTAACCAAATCTAATCTAATTGTTGAAGGGGAATATGCAACCATGCAACCATTTAGCAATAAAAAGATTTCAAAACAATACTGATAATGGATATTTTATTACTCAAATAGCTTTGTGCAACAATTTCATAAATGTCTCCACAACAACAATGAAATGAGAGAATGGGGGTTTATATAGAGTTTTGAAAGAAATATAAATGGCCGAGATTGATCTAAGATCAACAACTGAGATCTAAACAACCCAACCCTAGATAGAGTTTCCCAAAATAATATCAAAGATCAATTACAAAAGAGACAAGTGGTGTAAGATGCTATTTTTTAGGATTGTATCCCTTTTTTCTAACATTCATTGAACTTGGACACAATTTGGTCCACTTCCTCCATCGTGACATGTGGCAATAGGTTGACCTTGAATTCCAATCCTTCTAAGTCATCTGCACAAAGAGCAAAGGTGAATTCCCAGTCTAGTTGTTGCTTCTGAAAGGCATCTCTGATGGAAAAGAGGTTCGATGCTTTAGCCAGGTTGCTCTTCAAGACTGGTCCTGTGAGGGCAAAGAAGATGTCCTGTGTTTTGATCTCTAGATTCTCCAACTGCATATTCCTTTCTTGGATGGTTTCTTTCTCAAGTATTTCTGCAACTATAAGGAAAATCTTATCCTGAATGGCCCTTATTTGTTCATCTATTTTATCAGCATCAATCATCACCTTTTCCAAGACCTCCTGTGCAACCGATGTCCAGTGTCAACTGCGAAAATCATAAGCAGCCCCTGCTTCAATTATCTTCTGATTAACTAACTCTTGGGATGAGATTCCTTTGAGTTCTCAAAGGCACGAAATGATTCTTTCCTGGACATCGTGGAACTCAGCCCATGCTTTTGCCATGTTCTCAATCCTGGAAAGCAAAGAAGAAGTTTGCTCATATGCTGAGGATATTTCTTCCATGAACTTGGCTGCCTCTTCTTTTGTACTTTCCATCCAATCATTGGTTTCTTTGTCTGTCACCGCATCTTCCTCAGAACTTTTGATTGTCTGCTGCGAATCTAAAAGTGAGAGAACTTTTGGGTTGGCTTAATTAAGCGGCTTGGTGGTCAACTGCCGAATATATTCTTTCAGGCGCCCTACTTCTCTCTTATGTTCATTCTTTTTTTCTGTCTCCTCATCCAGTTTTGCCTTTATGGAAGCAATTGAAATATCTAAGTCATCTTTTGCTTGGGTCTTTGTGATTGGTCCTAAGTCAAAAGTGGTGATCTCAAACTCATGAGGAGCAATGTCTCCTTTTGCTTTGTTCACCTTAGGCACAGCTATGTGCACTGTGCGGTTGCCTGTCTCATCTCTTTGGATGGTAGAAAATCTCTTGGCTGGTTTCTTCACAACAATTTGTTCTAACCTGGCCAAGAAATCTGCCATGTCATCCTCTTCTTGTTTTTCTACTATTGGTGTATTCATCTTCAATCTCTCCTTCAGCCATTTAGGAACAGTGGGCTGCTCAATGCCTTCTACCTCCTGGTCATCCTTTGTTTCTATGTCACGTGCAATCCCCCGAAGAGCAGAAATCATCCCTTCTTGAAACTCTTCCTCTTCAATATTTGTGTCATGCTTTGAATTTAGGATTTCCGTGCCAGTAGGAGATGGTGGCTATTCATCTTCCTAGTGGACTGATTCTGCATTTTCTTCATGAACTAAAGAAGGAATTTCTATTTCAGCCAATGACTCATCAATATTAAATATGTATTTCTCATTCCTTGATGTGGCGGAACGAGATGGTTCTATCCTCTGCTTCTTCTGAGAAGGTTCTGCAGTCTCAACTACCTTCTCCTTCCTTTTAGCATTCTTGCTTGGTCTGGCATTTTGTGTTGCTTCTTCATTTGAAGAATATCCTTCTGCGACTCCCATTGGACTATAAGTCAAAGTTATATTCTTCTGCTTCAGCCCATGACACTGCTGATTAACCCACCACCTGGTATATTTCATGACTGGCTGCATTAGGGTGGTTAAGTCTGCATGATTTGGCTCTGACCACTTGATAGGAGGAAGAGGTGCATGCTCATCAAAACTAGGTTGAGTATGCTCTCCATCATCTTCTAACTGATTTGGTTCAAGAAAAGGTTGAGTTTTTCTGATGAAATTTGCAGATAGCTTGGAATATAACCTTTTCTTGATTTCATACTCATCAGCAGCATTTGCCCAAAAATCTTCTATATCTACTTTATGTCTGAATCTTCCCTCCTTCACTGATCTGATGTTATTGTGAGGATCATAATTGGTTTTGGATTGGTAGAAGGTAAAAGGATACCATTGCATTTCAAGCCTGGTACCCTCAGCTGCCTGCGCAGTTGAACAAGATTCTTCCATGTTTCAAATGAATAATGGAAAAGATATGGCTGCCTTCTGCCTCACTCTTTTGAAATTCTGATATGTTTCCAACTGTTTGAGAACTTCCAACATGATCATCCTATTGGTTGGGTAGATTGGCAATCGGTAAGGATGGCCAATGAAACCTTGGATTCTGATATAAGTGAATTTTGGAAACTGGATAAACCAGGATCCATACCAGCTGATCAAACTTTTAGATTCATGACAAAGTCTGTTATGAGTACCTCCTTGCAGTGTTCTTGTTATGTACACTAGGAATGCGTCATGGGCTCAGAAACTTTTCTCCTTGAGTTGTAGCTGAGGATAACAATCATATGATTGGAATTCGTTCTCACCATTTCCTACCATGTCTTTGCAAATTAGTCCCGAATATCTGTAAGTTGCGGCCAATTGATAAATTATGTAGGAACTCATGTGGAATGTCTTTGTCCTTTCCAAGTTTATCAACTGTTCATGAAGGTTATCATTGATTATACGGGACTAGTTGAATAACTTGGTTCCTGAGGTGATTTCATCCATGAAATAATACATCCATGTCTCAAATAGATGACATTTAGGGCTGCCCATTATTCTATTCAACAGTAGGATGATATCACCATACTCTTCCTTGAAGAATGTACGCAACAAATACTTAGACACTTTTCCTTGAGGGCTTTTCTTCTCCAAGCAAAACTTGTTCACATTTGCAGCTTTGAGTTCAAACTGACTATCATAGACCCTCTGGGTTTGTCCTTTAGTCTTGTAGGTGGTTGTACTGTGCTTTGGTATACCAAATGTCTCCTGGATGGACAATTCTGAAAGGTTTGCCAGGACTCTTCCATCTGGTGCAATGATTTCTCTAGATTGTGCTTTATAGTGTAAGGCACATTCAACAATCAACTCGACACACTCTTTGGTTGGTGGGAATCCAGCTGCTTGGACATTTCTGTTTTGCATCATCTTGCGAGCAATAGGTGTAGGAACATGTCCATCATGCCCATACATTCTTTTCTTAAATTCTTCCATATCAACATGCTCGAGATCTATGTCAGTGATATTCTTCCACTGGGACTTGAGTTTGGACTTCAACTGCGCTTCCTTGCTGGCGAACTTCATTGTTACCTGTAAAAACACATGAAAACTCCATGTTATTTTCAGAATTTAATTCTGATTTTAATTTGTTTTCTGAAAATTTTACTTTCAGCTCGTTAAAAGGCTAAGTCTTTGAAGGGTTTGGTCAAGAAACTAATGAAAAATAAGACTGAAAGATGAAGAAATTCAGTCAAATTGAGTTTTTGAATCTTCTTTATGACTGAAATTTACCTCTGATTCTGAAATTCTGCCTTAAATCAAAGAAAAGTGCTTAATTTCTAGACCCTTGACACTTAGAAGAACGTTCTTCTGGACAATTCTTCTTCAAAAACCCAAAATTTATAAAATTTGAGAGAAAACTTCTTTTCAATGCTCTCAAAAATCTTCAACTTGAATAATGAATTGTGAAAGTGAATTGGTTGAAAATATATAGAGTTTAGGGTTCTTAAATTTAGAAGTTTTTGATTTACTTTATTGTTTTTTTTTTGATAATTTATTATTTTTATTATTATTTTTTTAATCTTTCCAAAATGGAAAGTTTTATTTTTTCTCTCAAAAATTCAATTTTATCCAGGAATCTTCTAGAACTTTCTAGAAGTTTTGAACTTTGTCAAAATTTTTAGTGTTGAGAATTATTTTAATTTTGAAAATAATTTGGGAAATAAAAATTATTATCCAACTTGCTGGTCTGACTTCATGTGAATTGTGATCAAAATTTCATCTTTCTGGCATGGCCAATTTGTTCTCAATTTTCAGGTCTCTGGCTAGGTATCTTCACATATTCCATTTATGCCTGGATGAATCAATGTGTCAGTGTCTGATCAACTTGCAAGGGTTTGGACATTTTGTTCATGCCTTAGGGTTTGGAAGGAATTTATTTCAATTTGCACATCTTATGTCTTGGCATGCTTCTCGTCAATTGGACAATTTGTTTTGACTTTATTTTCCCTTAGGCAAACTTGAATGTCTTGCCTAATTCATGCTTCGGATCAGTTCTTGAGAGGACTTTTGAACAGTCATATGTCCTTTTGTCATGAGCAGATTTAGGAACAAGATCAGACCATTTGATCTTGCTCATTTAGCATACTTCTTCTTGTGTCATATTTGATTGTCCATCCTTAGGCGAACTTAGGTGAGTTTATGTCAATTTTTTATGGAAAAGTTTTCATGTTTGAATGTCTTCCTCTTGACAAGGCGAAGTTCTCAATTTATTGGACAAATTTTGTGCTTGGTTTCTTTGGACAAAATCCTTGCCAAGGCAGAATTGGAGGAAGTTTAAACACTTTTGTTCTTACTCTATTTCCTCATCAAATTTTGAGAATTTTCTTCCTTGAACATGGGTGGACATTCCACATCCTTGGACAAGTTTTTTGCTTGGACACAACCTTAAGTTTGTTCATACTTTTCTTTATGGCAAACATGTGTATTACTTTGTGTCCAGCGAACCTCCAATCTTCTAACTTTCTTTGATTGCTGCTTTGGATAGCAGTTTAAACAATTTTGCTTGGTTTCCAAACCCTTGGAATGCTTTATTTCTCATCTCCATGGCGAATTTTATAGGCTTTGGACAGGTTTGTATCATACTTGAAAGATCATTACATGTGAATCAAACTTGAACTATCTTTCTCTTCCAAGGCGGGTTTAGAGGACTTTTAAAGCTTCAATCTGCTATCTCCTTGCTGATCATGGCGAATTGGGATTAGATGATTTTATAAACCTTGGATAGACAACTTCATTTTATACTTGGAAGATCATCAATGAATCTGTCAGAAGTTTTTCTTTATGGCAGACAAGGCGAATTTAGTATATGATAAGTTATGAAAGCTTTATCTCAATTTGCAGGTTTGAAGGATTATTATGTGCAGATTTGGATTCTTTCTCCCAAGGCAGATTGATGGTGAACTCAGAATTTTATCAGCAAACCTTGTTAATGGCGAACTTTAACTTTTTGATTGTCCCTTTCAAGCCCTTGGACCTGCTTTATTCTTCCGTCTGGAGATGATCAAGGTAGAATTTACACCTTCAAACTGCTATCAATGGCGAATTTGAGGAAAATATTAAACTTATTTCCTTCAAACCCTTGAATTTGTGCTACTTCTGCAAGGCTAATCTGATAATATGATCAGATTTTGGCATGAATCTGATAGTCTTTTATGTTTTTGAGCTGCTTACCTTGATCACTCTTAGCGATTTTGGAGATAGACTTATGCTTCTTGAATTTGGCAAAGAGAAGTGATGGTAAAACCTTGTCTTTATAGCTACTTGGGTTGCTTCTAGAAGCTTTATTATTTTATTCTCTCTTTAGGAAATTCGAACTCTTTGCCTTGCTTGGAAGATTCTCAAAAATTAGAAAGTTTTATTATTTTATCCTCCCCCTTAAGAAATTCGAACTTCATCCTTGCTTTCTTCTAGAAGGGAGTTTGGAAGATGATTGTCAATAATTAGAAAGTTTTAATGCTTTATACTTTAAGAAATTCGAACTTGATCCTTGGAAGCTTCCATTATATTTTTAGAAAGCTTAATTTGCTTTTGGATGCTCAGTCATCACGCTTGCCAATTTCTTTCATTGGAGTGCCCTGTTTTCATTTTACTGCCAACTTGGCAATCCATGTCATCTTTATTTTATGCCATCTTCCACCTCGTCTAAGTGGGCCCTTTATTGCCTTAGACATTCTTTCTCAAGCTTTGGTGAACTTTGTTCATATTTCTTGTGCCATGGTCAACCTTGCCTAGGCGAAATTTTCTTTCCACACTTCCTAAGGCGGACTTGGATGAGTCTAAAACAAGGCAGACTTTGGAGATCTCCTTCCATCTTTGTTTGGTGGATTTGGAGTATACTTAGCCGAGGCGAACTTGACACTTTGCCATCTCTTCTTTGATTCAAGCTTGACCATACATAGGAGTTTGCTAACTTTCGCCATGAGTTAATTGACCCGCGATAGGAGTTTGACATCTGTTGGACAATTTTAGCTTGGACATGAGGTGCACCTAGAAGATTGTCAGACATTCTTGTGTATGAATAAGCTTAACCCTAGGCAGGAGTTTGAGTAACTCTTGCCATGGATTAGTTAACCCTTGGTAGGAGTTTATCCTTTGTTGGACAATTTTACTTGGACAATTCTCCTATGCCTTGGCAGACATTGATTCTGCTAAAACCTCTTCCATGCTTGACATCTTTGGACAATTTTGATTGATCATTTGCCATTCCACATGCCTAACCTTGAGCCTTGTCGAACTTATCTGCCATTTTTATTTCTTCAACTTAGGCGAAATTTTCAATGTGCCATTTCCAATTCCTTCCTTTAGACTTGATCAGCAGTATTCATGCCATGTTCATACCTTGCTGGTTCATGTGGAATAGAAACCCTAATTAGGGTTCCCACTCTGCTGTTTGCACTTGGAGACCTTATTTTTGAAATTTGAGAACATGGGCACCGATAATATGGCTGATCTTTTGGAACAAAACCCTAATTAGGGTTTGCATTTTGCTTTTTACCCTTAAAGACATAATTTTCAAAATCTGAGAACATGGGTAGGAATAATTTGGCATAAGGATTGAAACCCTAGTCTCAGAAAAAGCAAAAAAATTCAAACCCTTGCTTTATATGCTTGGAAGCAAAATTTTTTCGAATCTAAAAAACATGGATAGGACCAGAATGACCTAAGGCACAAAACCCTAATCTAAAAAAAAAGCAAAAATTTTGAAGCCCTGCTTTTTATATATTTTGAGATGAGATTTTCAAATTTCAACAAAATGGGTAGTAATGAAATAGCTCAAAGAACAAAACCCAGATGCCACTTTCAAAAAAACAGGAAAAGCAAATTTTTTAAAAAATAGCAGGTTGTGAGAAATGAACCAAAGCAATTGCTATCTTCGTACTTCAGATCTTCTGAGCACTTTTACAACATTGAAATTCAATTCTGAGCATAAATTCTCAATCTGGCCCAGAATGACCTCAAAACTCTAACTCTTATTTTTCTAAAAATGAAGGTTTATGAAAATGCAGAGCTAAGACAAAACCCAAAAAAAAGCGAAAACAAGGGGTCCCCATCTGCGATGGGGTGATGTGTGAATTAGGTCACAACAGTACTGTTATGCCCTGCATACCTAACCCCCATTAGTTTCCTTGTGTTGAAAATATGGGTCCCCTTTTTTGCTTCATGTTGCTTTGTTTCTTTTTGTTTTGCTCCTTTTACCTCGGGAAGAACCCCGGAGTCCCGGAGTCTCGAGGTCTCGTTCTTTTTGTTTTCTCTTTGTCCACCTTGGAACCTCGAAGTCTCAAAGTTAGCTCTTTTTGCTTGCTTTTCCCTACCCCGGAACTCCAGAATCTCGAGGTGGTGCCTTGTCTTGTCTTTTTTTCTTTCGTCTACCTCGGAACCCCGGAGTCCCGAGGTGCGTTTTGTGTCGTCTACCTCAAAACTCCATTTGCAACCCATCAAGCCCGTAACCGTGGAACCTCGGAGTTCCAGACTTCGTTCACGCCTACTCAGCTTGGAACCTCGGAACCCCAAAGTTCCAGACTTTCTTAAAGTTTGCCTATCCCAAAACCTCGGAGTTTCGGGGTCCTTGTTTTTAAAGAGAAAATTACTCACCCCGAAGTTCCGAGCTGAATGAAGTTTTCCATGTTTTGTATAATGTACTAACACTTGTTTCCGTATGGCAGATTCAAGTTATTAGATGGACCCATCTTCCAACAAGAGAGGCAAGGATATTGATTGACTTCCGACAACCATGAAGTACCACTACCAAGGGCAGGTTTATGCTTCAAAGCTGGATGATCAAGTTAAATGGGTCACTGATACTGAGATCGGGCACATTGAAATTGAGGACATCAAAACCCAGTTGGACAAGCCAAGGTTGGAAGCCCCTCAGAGGAGAATAAAGAGATCGGGCCTAGTAGAGGCTACCATCTTTCCACAGTCGGTGCAGGCTCCCAAATTTATAATAACAATTGCCCAATTTTATGACCTTGACACCAGGAAGTGCACAAACGCACAGGGTAAAACAGTGATAGATTTGTCCCTTGATATGCTGGGATTTGTGTTCGGCATCCCAACCAGAGAGGAGATATTCCTCTCGACTGAAGATGAAGCCTTGAAGGTATGGAATGATAATGTGACTTCAAACAAGAGGCACATGAATGAAAACTGGTTGGAGGAAGAAAGGAAAACATGTCTAAAGGCCACAAAGATACTAAGAGCAGACTTTAAGGAGCCTCAAAGAGACCTGATCATCATGTTAAGCAAGGCCTTTGGCAAGCCCGACTGTAAACACTTTCACCCATGGATGTTCCAATTCATGACAACCATCCTAGTAGGAAAGCAGTATTTCGATTGGCCTCAAATCCTTTCGGACAACATATGCAAACAGATGAAAGAGGTCCACCGGACCAAGAAATTTTTCTTTACATCTTATGTCATCTGGGTGGCCGCAAGAGCTGGCAAATTCTCAGGCCTACAGGTTGAAGATCAACTAGGAGAACAAGAAGGTCAGAAAAAGGTATGGGAATATTATTCTCAACTCCACCTCATCAATGCAAAGGCCCATTTTAAGAGGATCAATGATGCCTTCATTTTTCCTGTAATAATTAAACTGACGAGAGATATAGGATATCGAATTACCCCGGAAGCCATGGCTATCATCCGAGAGTGGGCGTGTTGGTTTTTTTAAATCCCACGCTCCACCTATATTAGGGTCAGTGGATTCACAGGAAACCCAATGCTGCTCCCAATGTACTGTAATGACAAGATTATTTTATTAGAATATGCCAGGCAGCTGCTAGGCCTCCAATCTCTCCTGTCATCCAAGCACAAAACAGGGATTGACTTTTCAGTGTCTATTGGGTATTTCTCTTGCTCCAAGATACAAGTGGCAAAGTTGGCGGAGCTAGAGCTCCAAGATTTGAATCTTAAAGAATTTGATTATGCTAGGGAATTCTATGATCCCTATGGGAAGCTAAAGCAAACTATGCCTAAGGCATATGAGGGGCATAAGCCTTGACTGGAGGACTTTTGGGCAAACCTCCAAGACAGTTTTGAAGTGAGAGAAAAATTACAATAGGTTGTCAGTGCCTCAAATAAGGGATTTTGAAATTGAAACCAATCTCCCTAAAGACCTGAGGGATGATGGAGACTTGCTTGATGTTGCCTACAAAAAACAACAAGTTGATAAAAGGCCCCTCTACCCAATAAGGTGGTCTGCAAATGAGGATGTGAATATAGAAAAGATCACCCAAGCAGTCATCAATAGGACCAAACAATGGCTAAGTCAAAGGGTTAGGCCGAGTGCCTCAAAGGGGAAGCAAAAAGCGTCTACCTCAGGGGTTCCCCAGTCAAGGGGTTATATGGAGTATGCTTGGAAAACAAGATCGAGTTCAAGACAAAATACATCTACTGACCCTGATGAAGCAGTAGGGCCCCAAGACAACACCGAAGATCTAATGAGAAATCTTAAGGAAAAGATGAGGACGTCTGAGTTGTTGAAGAAGGTTGCAGACCTGGGGATAATAGATGGATTAGGAGCCGTGCCACTCGTTGAAGTCCTTCCGCCAAGGACAGCTATAGGGCAGGTTGCAGGAGAAGGTGCCCAAGAGCAAGAAGAAGAAACAAAAACAGATGAGGGTGTGCCCACACAACCTCCTCCAACAGCCGCAGTATAGGTCCCAGTTACCAACGCCCCTATACCACCACCAGTTGATACAACTAAAGGGCAGCCTGGGGTACAGGGATTTAGGTCTACCACTGAGGAGGTAATTATCAGGAATGTTGAATCAGACTCAGACCGGGAAGAGGAACAGCCCAAGGAACAACAGTCACATGGAGGGGAGAAAGAACGAGATGAGGCGGAAGATTTACTAAATGAAAGATTAGTCTTAACCCCTCAGGATCAAGGAGACCTCTTTAAGGACATAGCTGCCAGGCAAGGTGGAATAGAGGCAGATGAGGAAGAGACGACGTTCAACGAGGAGGTCAGTGATAAGTTAGGAGAGTTGCACAAGCAACAACAGGTAAATGTTAATATTGCTCTCCAAACTAGTTTGGCCTGCCAAGTTGCTTCACCTCAAGATCCTAAACAAATAGATGCAGAAGAGAGGGATGAAGCAGAGGAACAGGCGGATGATCATATTGTAACTGCTGACATAGTGTCACATCAAGGTGACAATGATAAAGATATACCACAGTGGCTTGAATTTACTTTTGAGAAGAAGAAGAGAAAAGTAGAGCTGCCTAAGGTGACATTGCAGCAGGTAATCACGGAGGAGCCCCAAAAGGTCAAGAAACCAAGGGATGTACATCATTTGTCAAGGACAAGTTCCGGTGAAGTGGTTGCAAATGTGGCAGTTCCACTTCAAACTGAAGGTCAAACCGACCATATACCAAGTATCACAAATAAACTTGGGTAAGCAAACAAAGTGGGGAGAGTTAAGACACTTTAGAACTAGCCAGCAGTGTCGTCAGAGGATTGTTGGCGGCAATATTGTACACGGAAATAAAACTAGTTAATTAAGTTGTAATTGTGTTGGTTAGTTGGCAGCTGAGGGGTGGAAGTTGCGATACGACGGTTGGCGCTCACACCCCCTCGGCATCTTTATATACTTCCAAATGTAACTTGTGGACAACGACTTATGAATGGAATAACATCTGATATATTGCATCTGGTATCTATGGCATTATTATTTTGCATTATGTGTTTTATCTGTGTGCTTTAAGTTATTCACCCGAGAGGGCAAACATTTGGCGCCATTGCCTAGACGTATTCGGGAATGGAAGACACGGATGGCGCACAGACGCGATGGGCCTACTCGTCGGTGAGATGAACCCAGAGGCTGATGACGCTCACACGGAACAATCGACGAAGGGGAAATTGAACCCTGTAATAATCTCGGCACAATGTTGAGATAAATTGTGGCTGAAAGGAAAAATAATAAAAGTTTTTTTTTGTACATGGCGTGTGCTTGCTATGTACGGAAGTGATTTATGCCCAATATATTAAATAAAGATAGAAAAAAAAAAAAAAAAACGGACGAGTGGGAGGTCGCGCAGAGGGCCTTGATTCTGGAGCAGCAAGTAGAACGAAGGCGTAGGCTAAGGCAGCTTGCCGAGGGACGACTGGCCGAGGGGTTGCTCGAAGGGAACCCAGGAGGTGTCACGGAGGTTCTGGAGGTAGAGATAGACGGAGAGAAGTACACTCTCTACACTGTCGTAGGGTTGCTCGAAGGGAACCTAGGAGTCACGGAGGGTGCCGAAGGCGACCTCTATAGTTCGCGTGAATACCACCACCGTAGGGTAAGAAGTCGCGAAGAGTTGGTGGAACAAACAAGGCAAAATCTAAACTTGATTGATGCAACCAGAGACCTACTAAAGAATTTGTCCATTTCGGAGGACAACCGGAGGGAGACGACCGAAGGTGACGGTATGGCCGACGGTGCCGAGGGAGCACAAGGGTACCGTACGAGAGGCAATTTGTTCGGTGCGGGGTCAACAACCTTCTCCGGAGGACCCACAAGTGGAGGGTCAGGTGCAGGAGGCGGAGGCGGACCAGGTACAAGCACACAAGGCACCAGAGGAGCGAGACCAAGTGGTGGGATGGCCAGTAAACAGAAGTTGCTGAAGTTCAAAGGTGAGGGGAGGGAAGATCCCGTCCGCCATTGTCGAACGTGCGAAACCATATGGTCAGCGAACGGTGTTATTGACCAAAACGAATGGGTAACGCAGTTCCCAGCCACGTTACGTGGAGTTGCCATACATTGGTACTTCGATGTGGACAAGCAAAAAGTGGCCACGTGGGCCAACCTATAGAAGGAATTCACAGAGGAGTTTCGGTTGCTCCGTGATGACAATGAAATTGTAACGGAGATATACAGTACCAAACAAGGTACCAAGGAGACAGTACGGGCATACAGCAGGAGGCTAAAGGAATTGCTGGGAAAAATGGAGAGTCAACCAGCAGATGGGTTGAAAAAGCAATGGTTCGTGGAGGGACGAAAGCATTCTCTCCGAAGGAAGATGAAAATCGTTCCACCTACATCATATGACGACGCCTATAATAGGGCGATGGACCTAGAGATCGAATACAAAACGTCAAAGAAGAAGAAAAGTAATAAATATTCATCTGACGATGATGAAGACTCTGACGGGGAAAGCAGCAGCAGTGGCGAATCGAGTAAAAAGGTGCATGCTCTCCAAAAGGACATGGAACAAATGTTGAAAGAATTCAAAGCCATGAAGGGGAGTACAAGTAAGACTGAAGAAAACGACGTGTGGTGTACCGACTGTAGGAGTGACGGACACACCAAGGGGTCCTGTCCCAAGAAGGCTTTCTGCGACATTTGTTAGGTTGCGGGACATTTGACAAAGGAATGTCCCTACAATATGAAAACCAGGAGCCAACAAGTTCTCTTCATGCAAGAGCAGCCGGCCGTCGGAACTTCGCAAACCAACACAACGGTATCATCTGGAGGTTACCGGGACAACAGACGCGGCGGCGGAAGGAATAGCAACAATAACAATAACGGAAGCCGTATCCAGTATGACGCCAAGGGCCGGCCAATTATCCAATGTAGGGCTTGTAATCAGTGGGGGCACTTCACTCGTGATTGCACGAAGGAAGCCACCCCTCAGCACCTCTGCCGATGGTGTGGGCCAGGCGACCATGAGGACGCAAATTGCCCACAGGCAGGGGTTAATCTCCTCAACATTGAGAAGGCTGAGAAGACTGGTGAGAAAGAAGTATTGGCAATCACCCGCGCCCAGACGAAAAAAACCACTTATCCCGACCCCCGTACGGAGAAGGAGAGATTACGGGAGGCAAAGGGCAATATTGAACATGAGATGACAGCTGAACGACGGGACAACGAGGTGGTGAGTACATCATCCTATACGGAAGCGGAAAATAACATCATTGGGCAAATCTTGCAGATGGAGGTGCCGTAAAGGTAAAAGACCTTCTAGACTCTATGCCACAATTGAGGACTGCCATCCTCACCAATGTGCAAAGCACCGCATCGTCGAGTGCACCACAGGTAGGGGTTCCCGCCACCGCTTCGAAGAGTGCACCACAGGTGGAGGTTCTCGCCACCGCTTCGAAGAGTACACCACAGGTGGAGGTTCCCGCCACCGCTTCGACTGACCCGATGTTACTAGCCTTGAGCAGTGGTAGACACCCAGCTGTGGTAGAAATGGGCATCTTGGGAACCGTTCTAAAGGACACCATTGTGGACGGAGGTGCTGGGGTGAATGTACTACCAGAAGAGACATGGAAGAGGTTGGGGAAACCCACCCTATGGCCATCCACATTTAATCTGGTAGGAGCCGACCAAAACGGCATCAAGCCACTTGGCATATTGATGGCTTAGCAAGTGACAATTGGTACGCAGCCTTTCCTACTAGATTTTGTAGTTATTCCCTTGAAAAAGAAGGGCTATGGCGCCATCCTGGGGAGAGCGTGGTTGATCACCGTGAGGGTAAACCACAACTGGAAGAAAAATACACTTTCCATGGAGAAGGGAGGGCGGAAATATACCATTGACCTACACACCCAAGATGTCGGCGAAGAGCTCGCCTCTTCCGACTCGGACTCAGAGTACTCTAACAAAGGGGAAGGGGGTCCCGATGAAAACAAGGGCAAGAACGCGATGGAGCCAAATAGTGAAGGGGTGCTCGAATTGGAGGGATGTTCTGAAGATGAGGTATGCTCACTTAACGGGCTCTTCCATTGGCAAATGGAGGACTACGAACTTTTTCATTGCAACATGTTGCAGATAGAGGAGCTCGTCGATCCAGAGGTCTTCCCTACTGTATACAGAGAATATAAGGAGGGGGAAGCCCGTGTGAGTGACACCACCGCACACCAGGAAGAACCCATCAAGTATCATGAGGTAAATTTGAATTTGAAGGAGACAAATCTGGGAAAGGCAAATGATCCCAAGGTCATCCTTGCCGGAGATGACTCGAACCCTGTGTGGAAGGCCGCAGCTTTCAAAATCTTTATTATTATTCTTCTTCTTATGTACGGGAAGGAGACCATGGTCTCTGTAGAATTTGTGGTTCCAGGTCTTCGGATGGCCATTGAAAATAGATTGGCCACCAACGGGCCCAAATTGAAACCCTGCCACGCGAAGCGCGCAGGGGACTTGAGAGGCCGGACGAACACCCGAGAGCCTGGAGGGGGACCCGAGAGGATGGAAGGGGACTCGAGAGGCCAGGCAGGCGACTCAAGAGGCACAAGACCACAGCAGGAGACTCTCGGATGAGGAAAACTGAGAAGGATGAAGGGCGATCCCAGTGGCTTGGGACCCGAGCCGAAGAATCTCGACAATTAGATTATATTTTAAAAAAAATAAAAAATCGTACGACAGTTGACCGTACGACTGCCCAAAAAAAATAAAAAACCCCTACTCGTACGCCAGGTGACTGTACGGCATGGAAAAAAAAAGAAAAAAAAGAAATATCGTGGGGCCACCGTACGGTGACCACACCGGCGGTGGAACCACCGTACGATGGGACCACTGACGGTGGAACCACTGTGCGGTGGGACCACCAGTGGTGGAACCATTGTGCGGTGGGACCACCAGTGGTGGAACCACTGTGCGGTGGTCACCGACGGTGGGGCCACCGAAGGTGGAACCACAGGCGGTGGATGCCACCGTGCGGTGGACACCCGCATGCCACACTTAAAACAAACCCCCGCACCACACAACCCACGCAAGGAAAAAGGAGAAGGAAAAAAAAAAAAAAAAAGGAGTCGCACAAACAAACATAGACATAGTCGTACGGTGGAGAGGTGTTGACCGCATGGGAAGGTGGTCGTACGATTGGAGGTGTCAGTGCTGTTGTTGACCGTACGGGGAGGTTGCATGGCCGGGGTGACATTACAGAGGAAACACACCAAAAAAAAAACAAAAAACGACGACGACCTGATTGAAAAATGATTCGATGACATCTGGAGCCTGGACACTGAAAATATTGGAGTGTAGAAGAAGGGTTTTGACATCGTAAAATATCACAGAAATGATGCGCTGCCCTCGGACCTCGCGAGGGGCACTGCCCCTCGACCCCGCTGGGGGCGTTGCCCCCAGACCCCAGTTTATTTTTGAGCTACAGAATACCATGAGAAGTGTTGTGGTTGCCTATACTGTGAGAAAGAAGCCTGCAGCTAAGCATTGGCGGGGAAGCCATAAGCCGTAGAGGGAGACGGATTTGGAGGTTGGGAACAAACAGAGTTTGAGGGAAGGCATTGCAGGTCCGCGCAGTTGTATGACACCAGGGAGTTATTCAGTTCAATTTTTAGCCTTTGGGGAGTGTGATGGAGGATTTGAGGTGTCTCCTAGCCTTTGTGCCAGCGGGTTGTGGCCACCTCCAGGCAGGAATGGTATGCTTTGAGGAACTTGGAGTAGGTCTCGGCTGGACGTGAGGTTGCCTTGGTGGATGCAGAGAGGGCTCGGGAGGAGCTGACCACCAGGTTGGAGGCAGTACTAGCGTGAGACGTAGCTCAGCGTACCCAGGAGTTGGATGTCGAGAGGGCAACGCCGGCGGCTATCGAGGACAAATTGGCTAGGGAAACAATATCATTTGAGTAGCAGTTGGTGGAGGCTGAGACTGAAAAACGTGTTTTGCAGACAAGTTTGGTTTAGGCATAGGAGGATGGTGATGTCGAAGGAAGCAATAATGGTGAAATCCGCACTTGAGCATCGGATGGTAGCAGCCAAGGGTTTTCAGGCGAGGACACAACAGGTGTATAAGTTTCGGGCTCGACTGGCGTCAGCAGTTCTGTTTAATGTCATCTCCATTTTGTATTAAGTCGTCTTGAGATGACTTCTTTTCTTTTGGGGGGGATGATGTTGGCGGCAATATTGTACACGGAAATAAAACTAGTTAATTAAGTTGTAATTGTGTTGGTTAGTTGGCAGCCGAGGGGTGGTAGTTGCGGTGCGACGGTTGGCGCTCGCACCCCCTCGACATCTTTATATACTTCCGAATGTAACTTGTGGACAACGACTTATGAATGGAATAACATCTGATATATTGCATCTGGTATCTATAGAATTATTATTCTGCATTATGTGTTTTATCTGTGTGCTTTAAGTTATTCACCCGAGAGGGCAAACAAGGATGCATAGAGAAGGAGCATACCTCCAACATAGATCTTAAAGCACAACTGGGGCAGTATAAGCAGTTGCTAGTAGAGATGAGTAAGTCTCTAGACTCTTGTAGGACTGACAACCTACCTTCAACCTCATCATTGCCAGAGGGAGAAGTAAAAGCATTAATGGAGGTGAGACAGGTGGTTGCTGCAGCTAAATCATGGGCTTAGATAAATGCTGCCAAGATTAGGTTATTTTTGTAGGATACCATGAGGGTATATTGAGGGGCAGTATAGGTAGGTGGAACATTAGCTTCTTTTTCTACGCAATTGGAACGAAAACTAAACATTTTTAATAAACAGTTCCGAATTTTGAATAAAGTGTTGCATTTAGGAGAAGAGGTAATAATGGAGGACGACCTCTTAGGAGGAGATAGCTGTAAGAACTTGCAACCTTACGCATACATTTTGGAACTGAAGATTGAAATGCTTCAGCGGTATGTGAAGGATTTGGCAGAAATCCGAGTCCCTCTCCTTAGGGAAGTTTTGAAATATGAGAATTTTGGAAAGCATTTGCTTGGAGCTTTTGGGTTGGGGTTAACCAGTACGAGAGTCATGGAGGAAGACCAAGTATTGAATCAGTGGGATGCATATGAGGCCCAGCATTTGGGACCTCCAGCTCAGTTCGATGTCACACTGATGGACAGATACACATACCTGGTTACCCAATGTCAAGAAGTAGTAGAAACAATAGGGGAGTTAGAGAAGGGAAAGAAGCATGCGGAGGAAGTTTCGAAAAAGTATAAATTTAGAATTAAGCATGTAGCTGACCCTCCTACTCAAGAAGTTGCATGTATAATTAATAATTATAAATCTTATAAAAAGAAGTAAAAGATGAACCTACAGTTACTAAAGATAGAAGGATTTATGAGAAGAGATTTTGCATGGCCTCTCCACTAGCACTCCAATGGCAGTTCCAATTCCTATTCCAATTTTGAGCAAAATTCTGCATGATTACGAAAGCTTGACTCACACAGCATGGTCTTCGTAGTGCTCATGCAACCTCTATTTCATAATAGTTAACTGGAGTATAAAGGCAGATTCTTGCAAGTTAACTGCGACTCCTAGTTTTGAGTTCTTAATTTAGGATAGATTAATTTCCTAGATAGTAGGGCAAAAAACTCTGTAAATTGAGAATTTGGATTCATTTGTAAGGGTCCCCAAATTGATGATTTGTGGCCCACTTAGAGAGTTTAGATTATTTTGTAGATTGTTATGAATTTGAGTTATTTTTGTTACACATTCGTTGAAATTAATACAAGAAGCAGCTTGTAGATGGTCTGATCTACATCTATATTCTACGAAATTGTTCTGTGTAATCTGGTAATGTCTGTTATTTGGCGCACGTGAGTGGTGTATGAGAATTATTGTGGTAGGCGATATTATTGATGATTTTATTTCCATAAGTCTGTGAAGTTGATGATTTTGCAGGTTTACTGGAGGTTCGTTGTTGAATGCTAATTCGAATAATATTTGATAATTTCTTGGATTGCAGGGAACTAATTGAGTAGTTTGTTAAGTTGTTATTGAATTGGTTTCATTGTCGTTTTCTTGTTTCCGTTACTCTTCATAGTTTATTTTCCAGAGAATCTTAAATCATAAAATACAAAAAAAAGGAGGAAGTTAAACCATTAACGATCAACGGGATTTAGTTTCAACTAGTAGGTCCCTTAAAAGGTACAACCACATCAACCATTGGGCTGCCCATCACCATTGTGACCCGACTATAGAGACCTTGGAGTAGTGAGTTTTCCTAAACTTATTGCTTTTCAGGAGAGGTGGTGAGTGTTCACATTGGCTACCTGACTGTTGGCAGGTGTGTCAAAACAGTCATCAACAAGTACTTTACCCTCTCTTGAACAAAATCACCTCAGATGCTAAGGATAAGATCAACTAAAATGATTCCAAGGTTTCTATAGTTAGGTCTTGACGAGTAGGTAACTCAATGGTTGATGTGAATTGCTGCTTTCAGTTGGGGACTTACACAATTGTTCGAATTAACTTTGCTTATCATGAATGTGGAATGGTTGTGCTGATAACTTAGGATTTGACAATGTAGTTCTTGACTTAATTCTAACAAGATTTTCTAAAAAAAGACAAAATGGAATAGGGTTCAGGGAATCTATTCTAAGCCTAGGAATGTAGGAAATGATGAACAAGTTTAGTGGAATCAAACTAGGCAAGGTGTCACCATCAAGTCGAATAGATTTTGACACGAGCTTAGTGCAATCATCTAAGGTGTATTTCATAGATTTTTAAATTACTACCATCAAAGATTGAGACCATCCAAGTTGATGCATAACAATGGACGTATAATAATCGAAGTTAAGCTTGCATAAATTTACAGTTGAACATGCACGACGCACTTACAATCAACAAGAGGCTAGTGGTATGGATTAATAGATTCCACACAAATATACTCAACAATTCCTTCATTTAATCTAACAAATGTTGAAAGCAAATTCTAATCTAAAACTCTAATCTAACTTGGAGGAATTGAGAACCTTGAATGCAAGACAACACTTAAACAAAAATCACCATCAAGTCGAATAATGATTTATATTCAAATCTGGAGCATCTACCAACAATTCTCAAAAATCTCTCCCTTACAAATGAGAGGCAATGAGGTATATATAGATTCTCATACGAAATGGATGGCCAAGACTAAATCAAAATCAAGGGCCAAAATCATGCCAACAAAGCCCTAGAGTTGCCCGAATTAGGGTTTACATAAAAAATGGAGCCACCAACATATGGCCCAATAGAAAGATACCTAGTCATCAAATAAGGAATCTTCTAGAAGATTTTGTCTTGCATGTCTTTCTCTCACAATATAATCCAAGAATCTAGCCAATACAAAATCTAATTCCTCCATGGAAATGCTGGGTAAGGTATCCTGCTGTAAATCAATCACGTCCAATGCATCCGAGCAAGCATCCAAAGTGTTCTCCCAATTTGGCATGAGCTTCTGCGAATTATGAACATGAATCAACGAAGAGACCAAGTCATCTATCTAACTCTTCTTCAAAGAGTCCAACTGATTGAAGTACATGAATTTCATTTTGTCTCTCAATTTTGCTAAGTGTAACCCACTGGCTTCACTGACATCAACTCCCAATAACTCCTCAATTGAGGCAAGGATCCACGACTGAATATCATGACTCGATCCTTCCATCTCTACACAACTCTTTTGTGCGCTCTCATAAGTTGATTTCTTCATGGCCAATGAACAATACAAGCCATGGAAATTGTATCCATCTCCGTTGTGCACAATATTCTCCCTGATCAATGTGGACATGGGAATCTTCTTCAAAGCTCTAAGGCGTGGAATAGTCTTTTCCTGAATGGGTCGGAATTCTTCCCAAACTCCCTCCAAATACTGTATCTTGAATATGAGCCCTGCTCTCCTGTCAAAAGCTTGGACAAATCGAGTAAGGAAATCATCCGCCTGTCTCTTCGTGTCTTCAATCCATTTCTCCACCTCCGAGAGTGTATCTCTTCGCTGCCTCATAATGTGTATGTAGTCCACGATCAACTGCAATAGGGGAAATAAGGGTGTGATTCTCATGCCTTATCTCTGCAATGTACTCTCCAAGTTTGATATTCTCTGCTTCGTACTTCTCTCTTTTCTCTATCTCCCAGTCCAATCTCGCATTGATTGCCTTGAGGGTATCACCAACCTCCCGAAATTCCTGCTACTTTGTAGTATGGCGAAGGGCAATTGAAGTAATCTGGAAATCTATGGGAGTAGCATTGTCTGTCGTCACATCTCAAATAGGAACAGTTACCTGTGCAATCTGCATTCTTGTCTCATCTCTAGCTATATGCTCCAATATTTTTAGCCTTCTTAGGTTCTTTCTCCTTGTTGCTTCTAGCTAAGTAGTCATCAATGTCATCAATTGGCTGTGCCTCTACCATCTTCTTTTCTCCATACTCCTCCTTAGCCAATCAGGACTAGTGGCCATCTCCATACCATCATTGAGACACATCTCTTGATCAAGCTCTCTCAATGCCGAGATAACATCATCACCATCATCAAGATTATCCCTAGTCAAATCATATACATTCTTCCCCAAATTAACCTCCAAAAGGATAGTAGGAGATCCCAGCTGATCATCACCCTCGTTAGGTGGAGCAAATGCAGCTGTGGCATGTAAATCCTGAACATTCTCTGGTAATATCATTGTGTTGGAGCATTGTTCAACCTCTTTGTTTTGTTCTGGCACTTCAGCTTCCTTGATTGATGAGACACTGAGGGGTGGTGAAGGAATGATAGTCTTTTGCTTCTTCTTCTTGACCTCCTCAATCTTCTTCCCTCTAGCCTTGACTTCTCCTGGTGTGTTCTTCCTTCGTTTAGGAGCTTGACTCTCCTCATTCGCATTAATTCTTATGTCGTTGATAGTTTTTTGATCATCTTCCGAAGCGGATTCCTCTTGTTTCATCTTTTCATAAGTGAAAGTAACACCCATGTCAACTAACTTGTTCATCTGATTATCTATCCATCCTCCGGAGAAACTCAAGACCTCTCTCATCAACACATTCAAATCTGTCTCTTCTAGTTGTGACCAATTAGGCAATAAAATTGCCTTCTTCAATTCATTCTTGTATAGTGGATGCGTATGATCCTTATCATCTAATACCTGATCAGGAATGAGAAAAAGTCCACATTTCCTCATGAAATCCACAGACATTCTGGACCACATTCTTCTTTTCACTGCTTGCTCGTCCATCAAGTTGGCCCAATAATCCTCTATGTCTACCTTGTGGATGAACTTATCTCCCCTTATCCTTCCAACTTTCTTATCTAGATCAAAACTTTCTCTTTTCTTGTATGTTGCAAATCGATAGAATGCAAGTTCCTCAATTGCTGTGCTAGCTACTACGGCGGATTGGCAAACCTCCAATGTCCTCCCTACTGAAATAGGAAATGTCATCCCCGTTCTATGTTTTTCTTTCTGGATAGAATCATATTCCAGAAGCTGTCTCACCACTTCCAACAGGATCATCCTGTCAGTAGGATACCTAGGAAGCCTGTAAGGTTCAAATTGAAATCGATGGATCCTTACTTAGGTATGTGAAAGTGGGAAACTATATGTACCACGATCAATATATCTCTATCAGCTCTGTTGCCTGCTTGGACAACCTCCTGTGGATTCCGCCTTGCAACATCTGCGTCATGTACATAGTGAATGCATCATTCACTCTCTTATAATCTTGAATTCAATACATGTTTAGTCGTGGATAGCACTCATAACTTTTGAATTGTCCTTGTCCATTCCCGACTTCACCTCTGCATATCAATCCCTTGTAGGTAACAAATCGTGCAAGCAGGTACACCAAATAGGAAGTAATGGTGAATGACCTGGACCACTCCATTTCCTCAGCTGAAAATCCAGATTGTCACTTATGCTTTTAGACCAATTAATCAACGTTCCTTTCAGACATTCCTGGATGAAATAGAACATCCATCCATCATATATTGCACCCTGCGACATCCCCATCACTCGGTTAAGCAAGAATACCAAATCACTATATTCATCCTTGAAATCTGTGCACATGAGTGTTTTGGGAGCCTTTGAATGATGAGTCCTGGGATCGATCATCCACTCCTTGTTCACTACGGTCTTGCATGCATCCATCTTCTTCTTATATCTTTCTTCATATTCATCCTTGGTTCTATCTTTCATGTCCGTTCCATGTGGAATTCCAAACACTTCAACAATAGCATCCTCAGCAAGGTAGGCGATGATGGCACCCTTAGGAGTCTTGATCATTCGGGAGCGAGGATCATAACATCATACACACTCCAGGATTAGCTCACTACACTATATGGATTGTGGGAATCCAGCGGCCTGATAAATGCCACTCTTTATAATGTTCACATAAGCTGGGGAATGAATCTGGTTTCCAATTCCGAACATCCCCTGTCGCATCTGGCCCATGTTCAGGAAATGCACGTTCGTGTCTGTAATCTCTTTCCATCTGGATGACATCTTGGATTCTGGATAGAATCCCGTCTCAACAATCCTCTGTTGTTCCTTCCGGATGCTAATTCCCGATTTCGACATTGCACCTGTATGAAGTCGGAAGTTAGCAACCTCGGAAAATATTCCTGATAACAAGTTTTGATTTCCTAATAATTAGACAATTTTAAGAATGGAAATCAGAAAATTTATCCACATTCCTAATGAATAGTAAGTAAATATGACAAGATTAGGGTATGAAACCCTTATGAAAATCATTAAAATTATCAATTTTCAGACTTAACAAAGTCTGAAGACACATCCCTATACTTACAAATTTTATCCAAATTAGAGTGCAAAGGAGTATACTGGATCGGGAATTGAAGTAGAAAAGGTGTGAAAAGTAGTGTTTTCACACAAAAGTTGTCTGAGGACACCTTCCCGAGGTCAACAATGACTGCCAA
Organism: Cryptomeria japonica; assembly: GCF_030272615.1. Classification (NCBI taxonomy): domain Eukaryota; kingdom Viridiplantae; phylum Streptophyta; class Pinopsida; order Cupressales; family Cupressaceae; genus Cryptomeria; species Cryptomeria japonica. Next base: position 275,614,383 of record NC_081406.1, read on the forward strand.
CAAGTCTGAAGACAACCTGAACTCTATAAATCAGTCATTAAAATTTAAAATCATGTTGCAATTGCGTGTTATGCAAAATCTATGATGAAAATAAATTTCCCAAGGCAAAAATGAATAAATCTGAGCACGTATGTAGGGCTGTAAGTGAATTTTCAGTCTGAAGACAAGTCTGAAAATGAAGTTTTCAGACTTACCAGCACCTCTAGGAATGATAGTAAACTCAGAAAATTGCCAAGAAATGGTGCAAAAATGCACTCCAAATGATATCGCCCAAAAAGGTAGGTGGCTGGAAATGGTAAATTTCTGAGGACAACCCCTTGATAACGAAGTTTCAAACCTGCAACAGTATTAAGAAGGTCTGAAAATGCTCTAAAAAACCTCAGAAAACACCTCCAAACAAAATCGTCTAGGTTGGGATTGGCTGGGCAATGAAAAATTAGTCTGAAAATTAATTACCAGCCAACAACGTAGGTCACACAAGCTGCAATAATGGCATCAAACTCAGATCTGGAAGTTATCACAGCAAGGAATAACAATGGCAGCCACCAATGACGAAGGAGATACACCAAATATGGTGTCAAATAAGCTCCAAAATAAAATCGCCCGCTTCCAACTATGGTGCCACCTCCCAAAAATCACACAATTCTGAAAATGGAGTTTAAACTTGCTCCAATGGCTGTCTAAAAATATCGCCCAGGTTTGATTGGGCAGAAAATAACTTCAAACTGCAACTCCAACCTGAAAAATGGTGTCAAAATGACACTCAGCAAAAAATAGCCTAGACGGAAAAGTCACAATCAGCCACCAAAATTTCTCCAATTCACCACTTAGCAATCACCATCAGCAATTATAATATTATAATATTGCTGGACACCCTCTTTTAAACTTGTTTTTGCCTTGAGTTTTCACCACACAAGCAATGTGGGATAAAACTTCGTTACTTATACTTGCCTAGGGAAAATCGATTTGCTTCTAGAAGGCAAAAATCATTAAAAAATAATTGCAAATCATTTATTAATTGTTTTTTATTTTTTAAATAATTGTTGACGTTTATAAAAAAAACAATTAAATTTTGGGTCCCTCTATTAAAAAGATTTCAAAAATTAAATTAAAATTGGCCATAGGGGGAAATCGATCTTAATAGGGATAAAATCCCAATGAAGAATCATTAAAAATTGTTAAAATGCCAATTAGGGGAAATTCGACCCCTATTAGGATAAAAATTCTAACAAAATTTCATCAAACCTTACACAAAATGCGTCCAGGGGAAAATCGATCCAAGTCTCGAGTGAAAATTCCAATTCAAACTTGCCACCTAGCACAAAAAAATCACTGTGGGGCAAAATTGACCCTTGTCTGGATAGTTATTCAGACCCAAAATCATTAAAATCATCACTTGTGGAAATTCAATTAAGGTCTGGAATCACAATTGACGCAAAAATCCTTAAAATCTCATCATAAAGGTCCTGGTGGAAAATCGATAAGCATCCAAAATGATCATTTTAGTCCTCGTTAAAGTCATCCGCAGTCTTGGTGGAAAATTGGGGGTTGTCAGGAAGAAATCCCACACTGAGTCAAATTTTGAGCATCCTGGTGGAAAATCACCCCATGTTTGGATAATGAGTGGGGGAGAAATTAGGTTCATCTGGAATCTAGTGGAAATTCACCACCAGTCAAGATTCTCGAGTGGAGGAAAATCATGGGTCATCGAAAATGTGAGGGGAAAAGCACCTCCAGTCTGGAATTTTGACATCTTGACCCTTAGAATATGGATTTTCATCCAGAATTTAATGGTTTAACCACCCAAAATCATCTAGACACTTGGAATTTTCAATAAAACGCGTTAGGACTTAGGCAAATTCACCAAAATTTGAGCGAAACAAAAGAAAACCTATCGGGATAAAGTGCAAAATCAACTTGAATAACTTCCTAGGAGCGAGAAAACAACTCCTAAAGGTCCTAAAACACCCTAGCACTTAAAAATCACCGATGAGGACGTTCAAAAACATGTTAACGCTCAAAAGGTTTGCACTTAGACATAATTAAGATCATTTAAAATCTCAACTTTTTGTGCTCGATCCTATAACTTCGAAAACCCTAAACGACAATTAGGCATGCTCAAAAATCCGAGACTTGGGCACGGGAAATCAAAATTGCCCATTATGATGCCAAAACCTTAAACTAACCAACGCAAAAAGTAGGAAAGAGGGGGTCCCTGTTTGCAATGGGGCGATGTGTGAAAAGGTCACAACATCTATAACATCATTGCATATCATGTTCAATCATCTAACCATGAGAACGTAAAATGCACAAACATCATGAATGCAATATGAATATCCTACATGAGTGTGTGCATATACACCGGGTACCATCATGTATATTGTTGCCAAATGGCTAGGACACCTCTACCTCAACCGAGTTCTTGTCTTCGACGGTACCTGCACTCACTTGCACTTAGATTCACATCAGTAGGTCAGTACCATAAATCATAGTCAAAGTATATGCAAGATTAAACTCATAACCATAACATGATAATTAACATCATTTCCATTTGCATTTGAAATTAACTATCTAATTTACCAATCACACACACATAAATAACTACTTAATCAAACTCATAAGATGATGTCCAATAGTCTCATCAAATATAAAAGAAAAGTAAAGGTAGCAAAGATGGAGATGTGACAAAAATAGCACTTATTGGATCAACCAAATAACAAATTATGCACACGCAATCAAAACAAACAAACAACAAATAAATAATCAAACAAACCTACAACAAACATATACAAATGATGGAATATCCAACACAAATGAGAAGGATAGTGATTAAAATTAGCACTCTATAAGCTTTGGAGAATATCATCATGGGATTCTTGAAGCATAGTAGAATTCCTAGAAGTATTTGGTTTGAATGAAGACAGGAAAATTGAGACGATGAATCGTATTTCAAAGTATTTGATGCTAAAAGCTTAACTCAAAGATTCTTTAAATGTGTGCATGTCTCTAAAAATGGAAAGCTATTAGGGTGCATGCTATTCTTTATGATTGGAAGTAATCCCTCAAGAGACATGATTTGTAATTCGTCAACATTAGAATGGCATTTGGGTTTGCCACAAAAAGACTGAAATCAAATGTCATAATCATTGATAGGTTCATTGCTTCTTTACATGCATCTGGTAAGGTCTTAGGTAATTCATATTCAATCCCATGTTATAGGAAAATATTAGAAGAATGTGGTAGCAAGTTCATCAGGGTAATGCATGAAATTTGGTAGTAATGAATAAAATAGTTGAATGGCATAGTTTTTAGGGTTTGTGGAAACAACTTAGCTAAGACCTTGTCATCATAAGCAAAGTCAATACAAGCTGTTGTGAAAGATTAAATGTGAACGCTTGGGTTTCCTTTTTATTTTTTTAATTCTAGGAGCCAAAAATCCTATAGGAAATGGATATGTAATAATCTTAGAAGATATAGGCATGCAATCGAGAGGATTATATGCACTATGCATTTGTATCCTTCTTTTTATCCTTGATTTTCTTTGTTAGATTTGCCTATTCTTGCACTAGTGTACCCAAGAGTGGTTGTAGGAGTATGGGAAATGATAAAGGAGGTAAATTGGGGTTGTGATATAAGAGACATGGTTGGATTCATTGTGAGAGGTATTGGTCATGTGTTGAGATTGAGAAATATTATGGGCTGTATGAGTGTGGTGGAACAATAGTGGTTATGGGTGTGGTAAAATTACATATGTGTTTGAATGCTAGAAGGAATGGAAGCACTAGTGGAGATGATAAGAGGAGCTTATCGATGGGGTAAGCCATATTAGGGACTAAAGCCAATTGTAATTGTGCCCCGCAATTTGTTAGCTCAAATTCCAATATTATTTTTGCATTCTACTCAATTCTATTCTTTTTGATCACCAAATTCCCAAAACCGGTAAAGTGAGAGCATATAGAGTAATAGCGAAGATAGAGGAAAATTAATTAAAAAGTAATGGTGGCAAGCCAACCAACTTAGGATTCAAAATTGAGGGAATGAAGCACTAGTGGAGGTGATAGGAGTAGTGTAAGCATGGGGTAAAGCCATTTTAGGGAACAAAGCCAATTGTAATAACCCCCTCCCATAGGGCGTTAGCTCAAATCCCAATAATTTTTTTTCAATCAACTCAGTTCTGCTTTTTTTGATCACCCAATTTCCGGAATAAGCAAGGTGAGATTATATGGATTAAGAACTAGGATAGAGGAAAATTAATTGAGTAGTGTTGAGGTGTTAGTTGCAAGCTGATCAACTTAGAATTTAAAATAATCATAGAATTGCTCTAGCTAAACTGGTTGATAGTGAATGCAAACAAAGTTACATCAATATCAGAATGGTGGATTAACACACTTGATTCTAGTTGATGCTATTTAAGGTGGAGAATTATAGAAAATAAAATGGGATGCGGCAGTACTACCATCCAAGGATCTGTTACAACGAAAGAACAATTATTGGCAGTACAACCTTCTTGTATTACAATGAGAAAAGATTACAAACAATTATTTTTTGTTGACAATTACATTGAAACATTTTGTCAAATGTTTATCTATCATTCTTTATTTGAGCATATTTTGTCAAATATTAGCAAGCAAATTGAAACACAAAAAATATTTATCCGGATTGAGCTATAATTTATGATCAAGTGCTGTAGTTGGGGTAAATCGTTTTATATACTACTTCCTTGCTGCTGTTGGACTGTGATATGCTGATTAAAATTTGATATAAACTCAAATCTGCATGATGTCTTTATACTCAAAGCCTGATCTGCACACTTGTAACATTAAAATCTACATTTTAGAAGTTGGTGCTGCTCAATTGATTTCTGAAGCAGCCCTTAACACCTTTAATGATCAGTTCTAAGCTGAAATAACTTGAAATACTGATTTTTGCACTCTCAATGTAAGCCATTCCCAAGTACTCTGTCTATCTTATCCAGATGGGGTTTATGGGAACAAAAAATTGTCATTCAAGAGGCTTCAGTGGTCGAAAGCCTTGCTAATTCATTGGGACACTTTAATTTTCAGTGCCAAGGTCCTGGGCAACCGAATGTGGAAATTTGTTCTGATCATGTTACTGATCCGTCTCAATGTGCAGCTTATCAATATGTTAACATTCTTCAGAAAACTGATAGTTGTGAGGTGGAAGTTAACACTGTTCCATAAAAGGCCCATTCTTCCTCACAATCCCTTATTCTCACCAAATCCCGTAGGGAAAGTCAGAACACTCATATGCTTCAAGGTATGTCCGAGTCTCAGTTGATAGGGATGCAAGCTCTCTTTTCTAAAGTATTGGCATTCATGTATGATTGGGGAAGGGTCTCTCGAGGCTCACAGGATTTCATCAGCTCCTTAAATTTTAACCAGTTCTGGTCTGAATCCTGCAAGGCCTTCATGCCTTTTACTATTTCTCTATCTCAACCCGTGAATAAGAGGTTAAGGGCTTTAACCATCTCATCAGTAGATTTAGATAATCAGAAAACGCTCAGTCCAGCAAGGGTATCTACATCCTCTTTGAAATCACAAGAGTTGGATAGTATAGTACAAAAGTTGATGTATCAAGACGGGCCGGTTAACATTAGCCCCTATCTACCTCCTTTAACATTGTCTAAGCCTCTCAATTCAATGGAGAAATCTAAAGAGGAGCTAGAAAGCATGGCTGCGGAGTTACTCTCTTCTGTAGCTTCCCAATTGTTTGACAAAATTGCAGAAGAAGAGTTTTTTGATAAGAGCACAACTTCTGAGGTGCATTTGCTTGATAGATTAGCCGAGGAAAAGCTTGCTTGAACATCCTAATCACAACACGGTAGCTGCTGTAAGAGTTCTTCAAGAGCCCACTTCCCCGAGGCAGGTCAGTGTGATGAGCTTGGAGGAAAGTGAGAGGTTCGATGTAAATTCATTTGACCTATTGGGAATTGATAAACCCTTTCATGACAACAACATTGTGCTGTCAGAAGCTGATCTGAATGGCTTGGATCAGAATGTAACATCTACATGTTCAGATGATCAGATTCAGTTAGATTTTGACTATTCCCAAACATTATCTATTTCACAAACACCTTCTATTTGTATGTCAGAGAAGAAAACCCCCAATCCAAGAGGGAGAAAATCTAAAAGTACTAAAGCCAAGGGTAGGTACACAAACCACTATTGAGGAGAAATTCTCATCTGTTAAAAGAATGACGAGGAGAACAAAGTGTTCTCCTTGTCAGAAATGAGGATCATTTCTGGGAATGTCAGAGGCATTAATGCCTCTGACAAGAGACATAGAGTCAAGCAACAACTTGATTCCTCCCAAGCAAATATTATACTTCTTCAAGAAACTAAACTATCTCAGGATTCCTTTCAAAAAACAGTAGACAAATGGTCACTTTGGAAGTCGGTTCATGTGCAGGGAGTAGGGGCCTTTGGTGGTCTTACAGTATTATGGAATCCCAAGTCAATTAAGGGACAAGTTATAAAGCAAGATACGAATTGGCAGCTGTTACAGTTGCAAAATTTTGACTTATCTTTTAACATACTGAATGTTTATGGGCCAACCTCTACTCAAGATAAAAAAACAAACTTTAGACGGTACTCACCTCGGTTATTCAGGAAGTAGCTGATCAAAACATCATTATAGGGGGTGATTTTAATGCTATATTTTCTTTAACTGAAAAGAAAGGTGGTATCTGTCCTCCCATCAAAACCATGGAAGATTTTACTACATTTATATCTGATAATGATGTAATAGATGTTGTTCCACATAATGGTGCCTTCACTTGGACAAATAGGAGGGTAGGTTTTCTCCAAATAGCAGAAAGGCTGGATAGATTCTTCATCTCACAGTGCTGGAAGGTTCAAGATTTTAGCATCCAATCTGAAATATTACCATTCTCTGGCTCTGACCACTTCCCTATCATCCTAAATGTTACTAATTCATCATCACTATCAGGACATAAGCATAAGCCTTCCTTCAAGTTTGAAAAAATGTGGTTCCGCCATCCTCATTTTCATCTCTTATTGAGGCAATGGTGGGTCAGTTCTCCATTCATCAGAGGCACAAAGATGTTCCAGTTTTCTAAAAAAATGCAGCATGTTAAAGCTCAGATTAAGGTATGGAATATACATGTTTTCAAAAAAAATTTCCTCACAAAAAAAGCTGGTAGAAAAACAGCTTTCTGACCTTAATGAGCAGACCATCAGCCATGGGTTGGATTCAACCACTTTTGAGAAACAAAAACAATTGCAAGGGTAATGGGAAGAGCTTTGCAGAAGGGAAGAGGAATATTGGAGGCAGAAATCACGTGAATTATGGCTAAAAGAAGGGGATAAGAACACTAAGTATTTCCATATGTCAGCTAAACAAAAAAGAGCAACAAGTACTATCTTTTCCATTCATGATTCTACAAATGGCAATGTCATTTCAGAGGCACAGGGTATCCAAAATGAGGGTGTAAAGTTCTTTAGTAGTCTTCTTGCCCCTCTCCCCTCCCCACCTCCTCTTGTTGATCAGGAAAATGAACTTTTGGATGCTATTCCCTCCTTGATTACTCCCCAAGATAATCAAATGCTTACGGCCCCTTTCACTATGGTGGATATTCAAAGGGTAGTTTTTTGGTTGTCCCCAGATAAGGCTCCAAGCCCCAATAGCTTTTCGGCTCTATTTTTTCAAAAATGTTGGGATGTGATCTGTTTTGATCTTCTGGCAGCATTGGAAGAGTCGAGAAAAAGTGCACCAGTGTTAAAAATTTTCAATACCACAAATATTGTCATCATTCTAAAGATCAAGGAACCCAAATCATTTGCTGATTTTAGACCTATTTCATTGTGTAACACGATGTATAAGATTTTCTCCTAAGCTATCTATTTGAGACTTCAGCATCTCATCTCTAAAATTATATCTCCTGAGTAGGGTGGTTTTGTGCCTGGGAGGGAGACGATGAAAAAGGCTTTAGTTGCACATGAAGTTTTGCACTCCATAGATGTGAACCAGTCACCTTCATTTGTGATAAAATTGGATATGATGAAAGCATATGACAAGCTTAATTGGTCTTTCCTTTTCAAAGTGTTCAGGAAATTTGGGTTTGCTGATAAGTGGTGTAAATGGGTTAAAGCTTGTATTTCAGGTGCTTTCTTTTCAGTCATTATCAATGGTGTTCCAACTGGCTTCTTTGCATCCTCTTAAGGTGTTAGACAGGGCAATCCGATGTCCCCTTTCTTATTCATTATAATGGCAGACGCTTTTAGCAGGATAATTAAACTTCAGAATGAGCAAGGGCTTTGGCAAGGGGCACACTTAGTGGGAACTACCATATCAGTCACACACTCTTTGTTTGCAGATGATACCCTACTCTTTGGTAAATCAAATGTCCAAGAAGCCAAACAGATCAAGCAGACTCTAGATTTGTACACAGCTGTTTCATGCCAAAGAATTAATTCTCAAAAGTCTAAGGTATACATTCTCAATACAAATGGGATTATCTCTAAGAAAATAGTTCAAATGCTAGGCTTCTTGTTGGAAGAACTACCTTCTACTTATCTTGGTATTCCTTTCTTTATTGGCTCTAATAAAATTAATTATTGGAAATCCATTATTGAAAGAATTAGGAGCAGAATTTCAGCATGGAAGGTCAGGTGGCTCTCACTCTCAGGTAGGATTTTGCTTATCAAATCTGTTCTCTCTGCCATTTCAAACTACTATATTTGAGTTCTCAAAACCCCAAGCTCGGTTGTCAAACAGATTCAAAAATTGGTTAGAGAGTTTTTATGGAAAGGTAATTTGTCCGAAGAAAAGAAAATTCCATTGGTTTCCCTAAATGTCATAGCTTTGAATAAAGAGGTTGGAGGTGTTGGATTACATGATCTATCAAAAAGGAATAAGGCTTTTGGAGGAAAGCTCATTTGGCAAATGTATTGTAAACCTTACACTAAATGGTGCAAGATCATGCAAGAAAAGTATCTAGACTATGGATCCGATTAGAGTTACATCCATTCTTGATCCTCCCAAGGGGTTAGCTATTTGGAATTTTATGCTGTCTTCTAGAGAGGTAGTTACTAACTATATCTCGTGGGAAGTACATAATGGTGAATGGGCACTTTTCTGGGAAGACTCTTGGAATGGGGGCTGCCTCCCTTAAATAAAACTATTTGTCTTCTTCAAGATATCCCGAATATCATTAATTGTTGGGGGTCTAGGCTCATTGATTATGTTTCTGCAGTAGAACTACACTTAGGTAAAGTAATATGGAAGGATCCCTCCTATTTACCTATTAGTAGTGAAAATCAAGTTTGTCTTAAATCCATCTTTGCAAACAAGGTTGCTTATATGTCACAAGAAGAGGATAGATTGTTTTGGGCTCCTTCTAGGGATGGAATATATTCAATTAAAGGAGGCTATAAAGCTCTTCAACAAAGGGACAACCTTCAGTTAAAGATCAGAGCCTTTTCATTATGCGGGAACAGCTCAGTGTTACCCAAAGCGGGCTGTTTTGCTTGGTTGGCCTTGACAAAGAGGATATTGACTAGTGATAAGTTGGAAAAACTTCATATTTCTCAACCATTTCATTGTGTTTTGTGTAATGAAGAGTTCAAAACAATTGATCATTTGTTTCGGAAGTGTTCATTTGCTCAATAATGTTGGTTTCATATTATGAACAAACTAAACTTGGTGATGCCACTCCCTAATACTCTATGGGGCTTATTTCAATCTTGGCCAATCCTATTTTCTTCATCACTTTTCGCATGTATTTGGAAATGTACTCCAGCTACAATCATATGGTCTATTTGGTGGCAAAGAAATAAACACATATTCAAGAAAGTTATTACCCCATTGGGCAAAATATTTGAAGCAATTGAAAAGTCTATTTCAGAAATGGTTAATGCGTATGTTCAGAATAATGCAAAGTGCAACCCTTTTTTCTCGCATTGGGATGCCTACATTGTTAAACATTGGGAAACCATCTCTATTCCTCCCCCATCTGTTTTTCCCAAACATTCAATGCAGCCAGTCGACAGATCTAGTGTTAAGTGGCAGCCTCCACTAGCAGGGTTTCTAAAGCTAAATTTCGATGGTTCATCTAGATTCCAGAGGTAATCCAGGCGACTCGGGAATTGGTGTGTGCATCAAAGACTACTTGGGTGAAGTGAAGGCTTTTAAAGCTTCTCCCATCCCCCCAGGTACAAACAACATGGCTGAAGCTCAAGCGCTGCTTATGGGGTTGATCTTAGCAAAGAAGTTGAGAACCTCCACAATTCACATTGAGGGTGATTCATCTTTAATTGTTAATGTGTGCATTAACAAACAATCCTCTAATTGGATCATTGCTTACATTTTGAAACAAAATTGGTCTCTACTGGACTCTTTTGATGAGGTTTGCATCTCCCATACATATAGGGAGGTTAATAAGTTAGCAGATTCTCTTGCTAACATGGGCTGTAACAAATTAGACCTCGACTCAATGGCATCTGGACATATTATTACACAATTTCCATTGCTGGCAGAAATTAATCTTTTGGAAAAGGTGTGTACTTTGATAAAACCCATCCAGTTATCCTCATGTTGCGAAGTACTTTTTGAAGCAAGCCACATCATTCTTGGAGCACTCTGTTTATGGTGTTCTCAATTGTATGTTGCCACCCGTACTCCAAATGATCTCATCCCATCATTTAAATGAGTCTCAAAAAGATTACGGGTTTATCTCTTGCTTCCACATGTGCGATTTAATAGCATATACCAAACTCAAAATGTTAGGCCTCTGCAGCAAGTGGTAAGAACTTTCGGTTGTGCTTTTGATTCGGAGTTAAGGAGCAAAGCTTTTTCTCATGGTCATGCACTACTAGCTTTTATGGGCCATGAACACGTTATTTCCCCTCCATTGTCGGTTAGGAGCGTTTCAGTCGATAGGGCTTGGGACCCACCTCTGCATTTGCCCTAAATGATAATCTCATGCCTCATGTAAACCCTTCCCCTGTTGCTTCCTCCGCATGGGATACTTTGCGGGCTGTCATTCATTCCTCTTCGCAGGGTGAGGGAGACAATGTTGTCGTAAACCCACATGCTACTCGGGTGCTGTCTTAGGAAACTGCTGATGAAACTCAACCTATGGAGGAATGAGCGTCCTCTTCTAAAAATAGATGCCAATTTTTGACTGCGCTATCCCAATTTTGATGGTCATCGAAAAACAATTCTTTTGTGGTCTGCTAAACGATAGTATAATGATTACCCTATTTTGATCTCGACAGTCTCGGATCCCAGTATTCGCCTGGTTCTTCTTCGAGAATCTGGGTTTGTTTATTTTGTTTAGCGACTGCTTCATTACCTTTCAAGGTTGGATTTGGCAGGTGGCCGGATGTAGTTTATCTTCTCTGGTGATAGATCTTGATAAATTTATTAAGATGTTAGATCTTTTAAGGGTAATGCGATCATGTTTATGAGCTGTAATTTTGAGCTAAGTATGGTTGCAGCTGGCAAAATTGATGTATTTTTGGATGCAGTTAACAATATTCATGTAATTGTAGTCTACGGCTGTGATCTTGGTGGCCCAATTTTGGCTTCCTATCTCATGTAATAGGGCCAAATGGTTTTATTATTTTAGGCTTTTAGGGTGTCTAGTCTTTAGGTTTGGTTTGGTCTCTCTTGTAAATTGTACTCTCTGGGCGAGGAATGGAGGTTTTCTTGCTGATTCTTTCCTCCAGGAGCCCTTGAACCAGTTTATTATTATTATTATTAATATTATATAATAGTGGCTTGCCACTTTCGCTTTAAAAAAAAAAAAATATAATGTCTTTTTTGAAAACTCTCCTCATTTTAATAACTTTTTAAGAGGCTTTTTACTAAAATTGTTTTTTGGTTGCATTTTTGGAAAAAACACTTCTTAAATTCTTGATGTTTTTCAAAAAAAGCAATTTTTTCCTGAATAAAATAGCATGAAGTGTCCTTTGACCACTTTTCAACACCTTGACCATAGCGACACTTTATCTGCACACTATAATTACCTTTTTAAATAATTAAATATAAGTTATTAGTTAATTTTACTTTTTTGACAACTTAAATATTTTATTATTTAATTAAATTTCCTCTTTAAACCTTCTCAAGGTCTTATGAAAAATATTAAAATAGGTCAATTTAACTATCCTATTAAAACTACCAATTCTTCAAGTGCTTAACTCTAGTCTACAAAAGTTGGCACTATCCAAGGATGATGGACCTCTCCAAGAAGTTTGGACTTTGGAGTGCTCCCAGAATGTTAGATTTATAGAAGGAACCATTTTGGATTAATATTTTTAACTTAGATTTTTGTTTTATATAATAAATTTTATGTTCAATGTCATTAGATTCCACGATCCATTAATCTATCTGTATAATGCTTCTGGATTTGATTGTGAGTTTTTTTACATCAACGTTTCGGATCACACTCTGTGATCCATCATCAAGGTGATAGAGGGCACCAGGAGAAAAATGATGGATCACAGTGTGATCCAAAACGTTGATGCAAAAAAACTCACACGATCAAATCCAGAAGAATTATACAGATAAATTTTATGTTGTAAGGAGCTTGTGAGATCTTTGCCTTGCATTTATTTTATAAATTTATTTCTCTTTGTTTTAATATTTCTTTACTCTTTGGTTGCTATTTAAGAAAACATGGATTCCTGCCGAGGGTTTGGCTAACCTGAAGTTCACGGTTTGGGTGATAGTAGCAACTTTAGTGTCTATAAGTTATAGCAATTTTGCACTGTCACAGCTAGCTAGCTATGAACATATTGAGTTTTCAGATATACTAGAGATAATAAGGAAATATTTTGAACTATTGCAATTTTTCAATATTGGAACAAAGAAAGTTCTACATAATTTTCCTGCCTTATCAAATCTGATAATAACACCATCTTGGATTTTTCAAATCTGATATCAAAATCATAGTTGAACTACTCGTGACTCGACTCGACTCGCCAAGCCCCTGAGAAAAAAACTTGGCAATGTAAAAACACGCTTAATTTTAATAAAAAATGCATTTTTTTTGCAAAATTTAATGAGAAGATGCATCCAATGAGTCAATAAATGATAACACAAAAGAAACAAGTTGATTCTAGATATATTTAAATGCACAGTGTCTACAAAATCACATCCTCGTGAGGAATGCTGATGGCTGGAAGCAAAATAGTAAATAGTTTTTGTAAAACCAAAAGTAAATACATCATTACAAATTACAATTACAACTTCCTCTTCCCAGCTCTAGCTAAAACTATTTACTATTCCTCTTCCTCTTCCCAGTGGAGATCTTCCCAGTTCTGAGGGTGAGAAAAAGAGGGGTAGAGAGATAGGTCTAGATCTTGGTGGAGATCTACAAACGCGCAATATTTGAAATTTCATCATTCATACTGATAGTTTCAAACTTTCAACTCTAAAATGTATAATACCAAGATTTCTTCAATGCTAATTATGTTGTTATGTGGAGCCTAATCAGACTCGGAGGTTAAATTTTCCCTACTTCCATCAGCGCAATTTCCCCCTATATTTTTCGACGGGGGTTTGGGGGCAGCGCCCCCAAGTTGGGGTCAAGGGGCATCGCCCCGCGAGGCCAAAAATACTTTTATTATTTTATAAAGGCGCCGGGTGTTATAAAGTATAAGAAAGGAAAAAGACATATTGAAATGCTACTTATACTTAAATGTTATATTTCATGTGGATATTCTGATGAAGAGAATGAAACTGACCTGAAAAAACAAAAATTGATAATTTTTTGACATGTTTGGGCCTCTTTTTTAGTCTAGCCGAGTTTTTTAAAGAAACTCACCGAGTTTTTGCCAAAAACTCGGCTATTACTTGGCGAGTTTTTGAAACTCGCCGAGTACTCTGCGAGTGTGCCATCTATGATCAAAATCATCTTGGATTCTTTTGCATGAATTGTATCTTAGGTGCTACATTACAATTTGTGGGAATGCACAAAAATATGAAATATAGTTAATCAGTTTGGTCACAACTCACAAGTATGTTTGACAATACAGTTTAGCCTGAGTAAAATATGTTCTCTTCACATTTTTTAATTTTGAAGGCTATGAAGATTTTTGATACTGAAATTGAAATCCTACAGATGTTCTCCTTTTTTAATGTGGCTATGAAATTATATCTATCTTTGATAATGATATTATTATTGTAACCTTGATTGCTGGCCTTGCAGGTTATCCATTTCTCATCTTTATTGGAGGAAGAAAACTGTTGGGAATCAGTCTTGCTATATTGTTGTGCTTGACATTCTTTAAAAAGGGTAATCATATGTTCTAGTAGGTCATTTTCTGAATGTTCGCTTTGCTTGAATTCATTAACATGTTTACTGTAGTTATGGAAGAATATTTTTTCAATTTATTATTTTGCCTAGAAGGTTAATTTTGTACTATACGAGATTAGTGTGAGGGATGCCTGTTCTGCTACAGTCGTATTCTTTTATTAGTTCAATCTTAACACTATTTATGGACTTGACATATTTTGCAGGGTTCAAGCCTCACTTAAATGCTCCAGTTGCTGAGACTTATCAGTTTTTTAAGCCACTAATTGCAAGATTTACTTCAGTTGGCCCTATAAAAACTTTTAACTCTACCTCTGCTACTGAGAAGGCTATTTCTAGCATGTTAGAGGATAAAAATCAGAGAGAGAAGGATATTGAGTATGATTATTCTGCTGCTAATAAGGTTATACCTAGAAACTCAGAGAATAAAGATCAAAGAGAAAGTATTTCTGAGACTACTGAAACTGAGGTCAGCCATGTGTCAGGTCTATTTCGTACACCACATTAAAATATAATACAATGCTGCTTCTTTATGATCTATAACAGTGGGTAAAGCTTACCATCTTAAGTTCAAATTGTTAGAAGATTGAACTATTTTATTAACATGACATGATTACTGCTAATTTAGCATTGTTTATGTCCTCCAGTCAAGATTTGGTATTTTTATCGTTCTTTCACAAAATGGCAATTGTCTATAGAAGCAATGCAGCTATAAGCTGGTTCTTAGTTTTAGTAACTACTAATTTCTATTTCCAAATAGCTACTGGAGCACTGGAGGACAAATGTTTTACAAGTTTTATTGGTTTACTGTTATCATGACCTGAGTCTGTGACATGCTTCAAATGTCTTAACAGTATTTAAATTTTTGTTAGAAAAATTGTCATTTAGCTTTTAATACGACAAGTATGGGCCTTCTACAATATTAGTTTGTGAGTAGAGTTTTATCTATTTGATCATTCAATATTTGCCTCACAAGTGAAATATGGTATGTTCCATGACGATTCCAGGATGAGATGATAGGGAATTGTTTATATATCAATTCATTTTTTACAAGTTCAACTATACGGAAGAGCTCTCTGGAAGTTGAATGGTTATCCTCCATTTTTGCTTCTTGGAGCTTCTTCGTTCGCAATAGGTTTCTCAGATTAGTACTCTTCGTCACAATTAGATTCATTTGCTCTCATGGTTTGTCTTTTTCAGATCTCTGTGTTCTGATGTTTGTTTGTCTTTTGCTCTACCATTCTTTGGTGTTCCTTGGTCTCTTTTGTTGCCTCCATTGATTTATTTTTGTGTTCTTATCATGTTCTGATTTTTTTTGAATTTGAATTGTCAATTTAAATTTCTCCCTCCCTGCCCTGTACGCTTTGTTTGTCAGTTGAGGGCATCCTTATTCCTGATGGTGGTGGTATTGTGCAGTGTGCAGGTGATATTTGCTTATTTATTGTGGGCGTTAATTCCCCATCCAATTTCCTACGCTTTCTCGGGGCAATTGGATGATGGACTACCTAGGTAATGGTAGGAGTCAAAGAACTCACAAGTGAACTCCTTGTGCCAGAATTTGATGAAAAGTTAGACTCTCCGAGGGTGCAAACTAAGTTGTCATACAGGGATGCTTTGAAATCAGATTCGGCGGGCGAGGTGTTGCTTGTTTCTGATGCCTTCGTAAAAGATAATGTAGGACTATTGGGGCTTGGGGCAGCTATTGTGGGAGTAGGAGGCCTCATCAGTGGAGGAGACTATAGACCAGAAATAGATGGTAAGATGCCTTCTCCTAGGTTTTTCTCTTTTTCCTAACATGGATATGCATCAAGCTCTCAAGTTTGAGGAAACTAGATTGAGAAATATTGGTATATTCTTTGTTTGTTTGAACTCTAACTTTATACCTTTGAGGAAGTTTTTTGATGATTGAATATCAAGTGCTTGGGGGAAACAATGGGGATTCATGTGTCGATTTGCAAGATGCTCTAGAAGGGGTTGTTCGTGATCTTCTTCAGAAGCCATGGTACACAAGAACGTGTGATTAAAAAGGAATTTTGGAACCTGGGTCACTCTATGTTTAGGGCTATTCTATGGTTGTTGGAGGATAAAATTGAGGATGTGGTAGTGTTGATGTGTGTTTTATGCACTACAAACACAAAACATAATACCAAAGTATTTTACCCTCCCTTGAACAAAATCACGTCAGATGCTAAATATCTGATCAACTAAGATGATTCCAAGGTTTCTACGGTCAGTTCTTGACATGTGGGTAACTAAATGGCTTGATGTGATACGCTGTTTCACTTGGGGACTTCGTAATTATTCAAATTTGGAAATCTTTTCAAGGATTTGGAATTGGAATAGGTTATGCCGATGACTTAGGATTTTGCAATTGAGCTGCTAATCTAACAAGGATTCTAAAAAAAAGGACAAAAGGAATAGGGTTTAGGAATTCTATTCTAAATCCTAGAATGCAGGAGGCAATGAACAATTCGTTGGAATCCTACTAGGCAAGGTCTCACCATCAATAAACAATTTGACACAAGCTTAGTACAATCCTCTAAGGTAAACCTCATAGATGTTTATATTATCACCATTAAACATTAATACCATCAAGGCAATGCATACAAACAAACGTACAATAATTGAAGTTAAGTTCAATAAAATTCTAGTTGACCACACAAGGCAAACTTACAATCAGCAAGAAGCTAGTGGTATGGATTAAATGGATTCCACACAAATGCATTCAACAACTCTTTCATTCAATCTAATATACTTGAAACAAATTCTAATCTAACTTGGAGGCAACGAGAACCACAAATGCATACAACACTTAAACAAAATCACCAAACTTCAATGATTATATTCAAATCTGTAGCATGTAGACGACAATTCTTAAAACTCTCTCTTACAAATGAAAGGCAATGGGGTTTATATAGAGCCTCAAAAGAAATGAATGGCCAAGATTCATTTAGAATCAAGGGCCAAGATCATACCAACACAACCCGAAAGTTGCCCTAATTAGGGTTTACATCAAAAAAGGAATCACCAACATGTGATCCAATGGAATGATGCCTAATCATCAAATAGGGAATCTTCTTGAAGATTCCAACTTGCATTCCTCTCTCTAGAAGCATATTCCAAGAATTTGGCCAAAACTGAATCTAATTCCTCCATGGATATGATGGGCAAAGCTTCCTGCTGCGCATCAATCACATCCAACGCATCCTAACAAGCATCCAAAACATTCTCCCAATCTTGCATAAGTTTTTGCGAACTATGGACATGGATTAGCAGGGAAACCAAATCATCAATTTGATTCTTCTTCAAAGATTCCAACCGGCTGAAGTACATGAACTTCATCTTTTCTCTCAATTCCTATAAGTGTAGATTGTTGGAAGCATTGACATCTACACCTAACAATTTTTCAATGGATGTAAGGATTTTGGATTGAATCTCCTAAATCAATCCTTCCATCTCTGCACAATCTTTCCTCGCATGCTCATAAGTAGATTTTCACATGGCCAATGAACAATACCAACCTTGGAAATCATAGATATCTCCCTCATGCACAACTCCCTCATGGATCAAAGTGGGCATCAAAATTCTCTTCGACACCCTAAGGTGGGGAATGGTCTTCTCCTGTATAGGTTGGAAATTGTCCCAAACTCCTTCCAAATATTGTATCCTGAATGCGAGCATTGACATCCTGTCAAATGCCTATACAAACTAAGTTAGGAAATCATCCGCCTGCTTTGTCACATCTTCAATCCACTTCCCAAATTCTGCATGTGTATTCCTTGCTGCCTCATGGTCAAAGTGGAATCCACGATCAACTGTGATAGGAAAGACAAAAGTGGGATCTTCACGCCTCATTCTTGCAATATATTCCTTAAGCTTCGTGTTCTCTTCCTTATGCATATATTTCTTCTCTATCTCCCTATCCAATCTTGCATTGATTGCCCAGATTGTATCATTGAGTTCCTGGAACTCCTGTGTCTTTGTAGTTCGTCCAAGGGCAACCGAGGTAATCCGATAATCCATGGGAGTAGTCACATCTCTGGTTACATCACCCATTGGGGTAGCGACTTGTGCAATTCGCACACCTGTTTCATCTTTAGCTATATTGGAAAATATCTTAGCCTTCTTTGGTTCTTTTTCCTTATCATTCCTGGCTAAATAGTTATCAATGTCATCAATGGGTTGTGTCCCTATAGTCTTCTTTCTTTTCTCCAAGCTTTGCAGCAACCAATCAGGAATGGTGGAAGTCTCCATCTCATCATTAAGACACATCTCTTGATCAAGTCGTCTCAATGTTGAGATAACATCACCATCTTTCTCCTTGTCCTTGGTCAAATCGTAAACATTATTGCTTAAACTAACCTCCAACTGGACAGTGGGAGATCTTGGCTGCTCTTCATCTTCATGCCGTGGTGTCGATGTTGTTGTGACATGTAACTCTTGAATATTCTTCGGTAAAATCACTGTATTGGAGCGTTGTTCAAACTCTTTGCTCTTTTCTGGCACATCTATCTCCTTCACTGATGAGGAACTAAGGGGAGATAAAGGAGTGCTAGGTTTATGTTTCTTCTTCGACTGCTGACTAACTGTCCTCGTCCCCTTCATCTTGAATTCTCCAGGCATACCTTCCTTCGTTTAGAAGCATGACTCTCCTTGTCTGCATGTATCCTTGCATCGCTAATTGTTCTTTGATCATCTTCAAGAGAGGACTCCTCTTGTCCCATTTTCTCATAAGTGAAGGCAATGCCCATATCTATCAATTGGTTCATATACTTGTCTACCCATTCCCTAGAGAAATCAATAACATCTCTCATAAGCACATTCAAATCCACCACCTCTGGGTGGGACCAACTAGGCAAAAGGATAGGTTTATTTACTTCATTTTCATACTGTGGATGAGTATGATCATTATCATCAACTATCTGATCTCGAATGGAGAAAAGTTCACATTTCCTTATGAAATCAATCGACCTTTTGGACCACATCCTCTTCCTTACTGTTTGTTCATCCATGAGATTAGCACATTAATCCTTAATGTCAACCTTATGTATGAATCTTTCTCCCTTGATCCTTTCAATGTTCTTATGCGGATCAAATCTATCTCTGCTCTTGTAACTTCCAAGGTGATAGAATGCAATCTCATCAACCACCGAACTAGCTGCACTGGCAATGTGGCACACCTCCAAAGTCTTTCCTATTGCAATAGGGAAAGTTATCCCTGTTCTGTGTTTCTCCTTCTGGATGAAATCAAATTCCAAAAGTTGTCTCACCACCTCAAGTAGGATCATCTTATCAGTTGGATACCTAGGAAGTTTGTAAGGTGTGGATTTGAATCCTTGAATCCATAGGTATGTGAAGGTGGGAAACTGTATGCACCACGATCCATATTTCTCTATTAGCTCCGTTATCGCCTTGGACAACCTTTTGTGGATCCCGCCTTGCAACATTCTTGTAATGTACATGGTGAAAGCATCATTCATCCTCCTGTAGTCTTCAATTCTATTCATATGAAGTTGTATCGTCTTGGTCCATTCTCGACTTCGCCTTTGCATATCAATCTCTTATAGGTAACAAATCTTGCAAGAATGTATACAAGATAGGAAGTCATGCCGAATGACCTAGTCTGTTCCACATTCCTCAACTGAAAATGCAGATTGTCACTTATAATCTTGGCCCAATTGACCATTGTTCCTCTTATACAATCTTGGATAAAATAAAACATCCATCCTTCAAACAAGGCACCATGTAGCATCCCCATCACTTGATTGAGCAAGAATATTAGGTCGCTATATTCATCCTTGAAATTTGTACACATAAGTCTCTTAGGTGCCTTGGAATGATGAGGCCTTGGTTCAATCATCCATTCCTTGTTTACAATTGTCTTACACGCATCCACCTTCATTTTATATTTTGCTTCATACTCATGCTTTGTTCTTTCTTTCATATCTTCACTCTAGGGAATTCCAAATACTTGCGCAATTGCATCTTCAGCGAGGTAGATAAGAGTTGCTCCTTTGGGAGATCGGATCATTCTGGAAATTGGATCATAATGCCTTGCACACTCCAGAACAAGCTCATTGCACTGTATGGATTGAGGAAACCAAATGACGTGATATACGCCACTCTTCATGATATTGGCGGAAAGGGGAGAAGGAAGCTGGTTCTTCATTCCAAACATTCTCTGGTGCATCCGCTCCATATTCAAGAATTCCATGTTCGTATCTGTGATTACCTTCCATTGGAAGGACCATTGGGAATACGGATAGAATTCCTCTTGAACTATCTTCAATTGATCTTTCCTCGCACCGATTCCAGATTTAGACATGGCACCAGTATGAAACTCGAAGTTAATATCATGGAAAATTATCCGAATAACCTATTTTCAGAATTGTATAAGTTCTGATTTCTTATGATTTAGACAATTCTAGGAACTAAAATCAAGAATTTTATCCATATTCGTCATGAATTCTGAAAATAGGATGGAAATGTGACAAAAATAGGGACTAAAGCCCTCATAAAATCCTTAGTTTCAGACTTGTGTAAGGTTTGATTTCAAAACAAAGTCTGAAGACAAAATTGATATACTCATAAAAATGTCAAAATTAGCATCCAGAAGTATACCACAAATCTGAAAATGCTTGGAAAAGGGTACGAAAGGTCTGATTTTTCACTTTCCAATGTCTGAAGACACCCTTCCAAGGTCAACAATGGCTGCCCAAAGTCTGAAGACAATCTGCAACTTTCATAAATCAGTCATTTGGAGAGGTTGCAGCCATAGGAAATGTTCATATTTAACAAATTTTACCTTCCCAAGATGAAAATTGGCCAAATCTGGGTAAAACAAGTGGCTGGTAAAAGTGAATAAATTTGAAGACAAATCTGGAAATGGTGTTTCAGACATACACTAGCAATGGAATCTTCACCAAATACCCTTTAAACTCATTAAAAGTGGTGCATAAGTGAAATTGCCCAAGTATGGAGATGGCTGGAAATGAAAATCAGTCTGAAGACAATCTGCAACTATGGAGTTTCAGACTTACACCAGAAATGGTGTACTCAGAAAATGCTCAGAAAACACTCCAAAAGACCCCCCAAACAAAATCGCCTAGGTGTGGATCTGCTGGAAGTGAAAAAATGAGGCCTGGAAATGAAGTTTTCAGCCAACAATGGAGTCAAGACAACTTCCAGCTATGGTGTAGATTCTGATCTGAGTGCAATGACAGCCTCTTAACATCAATGAAGCTCAGCAATATCACCAAAAATCGCCCCCAAAGTCTGAAGTAATCAGCCACCAAGTAAAATCGTGGCTTTCCCAATCATGGCGCCACCTCAAGTTCGCAGAAAATGTGGCTTAATCAGCCACTAATATTTGTTGTAGCTCCCTCTAATGGCAACATGCAGGTCTGATTGGGCAAACAAACTCTTCAAATCTGCAACTTAGCTCACAAATGGTGTAAAAAATGACACTTAGACAAAATTGCCCAGCTGGAACCTCTAACTTGCCTCCAATCTGCCACTTGACTATCACAATCAACACTTATAATATTATTTTAATGCTGGGCTGGTCTATTTAAACTAGTTTTTACCTTGTCAATTCACCACACAAGCAATGTGGGATAAAACTTTGCCTACGAAAATCGATTTGCCTTAAGAAAATATTTTAATCATTAAATGATCATTGCAAATCATTAAATATTTGTTGTTGATTCTTAAATAATTGTTTACAAGGCAAAAACATTAAATTCCAACCACATTTGCATTAAATTTAATTCACTTTCATCAAATTTGAGCCAATTGGGGAAAATCGCCCCATGTCTGGATACAAATCTATATGAAAATTCATCACAAATCACCTCAATTGCCTCTTGGGGAAAATCGACCCCCATTTGGATAATTATCTAGATCAAAAATCTCTTCATTTTGCTCATTAAGTCCAAAATTCACCTTTTGGGGAAAATTGATCCCCATCTAGATGATTATCCAGATAAAAAATCATCATAACACACACTTGGGGGAAATTCGCCACACATCAGGACAATTATCCGCACTAAAATCCATCAAACTTGCTCATCAACTAACTTGGGGAAAATCGACCTTCATCAAGATAGTCAATTTCATCCGCATGAAAGTTCATAGAAATTCCAGGGGAAAAACGTGGGTCATCAAGATAATTTCCAAGACTTAGACAAAACCTGGGCTCCCTGGTGAAAAAACGTGGTACATTAGGACAAATGTTAGGAAAGTTGGGGAAAAATGCCCTCAATCAGGATTTTAAGTGGGGGAAAATCATGGGTCATCGGAAATTTGCTCAAAAACTTGGGGAAAAACACCCCTCATCAGGATTTTTGATCCTTAGACTTCAATTTAATGGATTTCCATTAGGAATTTGATGATTTCCACACTCAAAAACACCTAGAAATGTCAAATTTCATCATTACGCATTGGGATTTAGTCAAATTTATCAAAATTTGAGCGAGAAAATAAGGATTTCATTGAGATGAAGTGCAATTTTGACTTGAGTTACCTCCTAGGAGTAAGTAAATAACCCCTAAAGGACCTCTTGACACTCGGGCACAAAAATATCACTGACTTGAACACATTTAATTCAATTACGCTAAGAAATCCAGACTTGGACAAAATTGAGATCACCTAGACATTTTAACATTTTACTTCCTCTTTATTCTATTCAAAATTTACAAACCCTAATAGCACTTAGGCATGATCATATCAAAACTCGAGACTCGGGCACTTGAAAGCTCAAAATTGCCACCTATTGCCAAAACCCTAAACTAACAAGACACGGAAAGCAGGAAAGAGGGGGTCCCCGTTTGCAATGGGGTGATGTGTGAAAATTTCACAATAGGTAGCTAAATTCTCTAGAAGATGGCTTGAAATAGAAAATGTACCTCCCTAGCTTTGGAAGTTTATTTTGCGTATTCTAAAACCTTTGGGGAATGTTTTGCAAATTGAGGAGTCAAGGGTCACCTTTTCTCATTTGAATGCCAAATTTCTAATTTTATTGCTCCGCATGTTGATATTCTTGAAATTATCTCTGTTCAATTGGAAAATAAAAAGCAGTGTCTTGTGATATTGAATTTCCTGGTACTTTGAAGTCTTGTTTATTCTGTAAAAGGATTGGTCATTTAAGGAATTTAAGCCCAACTCTGATGACAAGGGTAAAGTCAATCCCTTTCATTTTGAAAACCCTATTGCAGACAGTGGTGAAAAGTTGTCTGATATTGAAATGGAAGTCCGTGAATCTGGAGATGTCATTAGTAATATTGCATCTCCTAATGATATTACCTAAGTTACCAGTTTGGGTTTGGGTACAAGAACCCGGTACATGGGTATGTGCTAATTTTTTTGCCCTTGGGTATGTGGATTCAGGTTCGAATATATATATATATATATATATATATATATATATATGTATGTATGTATGTATGTATGTATGTATGTATGTATGTACGTTGATAGTATAAAATTAAAATACAGTTGATAGTATAATATGTCATTGATGAATGCCAAATGCCAATTGATAGTTCCAAATTGAATTGGAAGATGGAACAATGTAAAGTGGAAGAAGAAAAACAGCAAAGGGCAGTTGGAATGCTTGGCGTGAAATATACAGAATTATAAAATTAAATACAGTTGATAGTATAATACGTCATTGATCAATGTCAAATGCCAATTGATAGTTCAGAATTGAATTGGAAGATGGAACAATGTAGAATGGAAGAAGAAAAAGGCAGTTGGAATGCTTGGGGTGAACCTTGGGCAAACCCAGTTTGGGTGTGCTGACCAGAACTGGCGAAACCGGTAACACAAGATACTACTGATGAAAAGTCAGAGCTTTCTCTGTATGACCCATTATTTCATGGGGATATAGTGGTTATCAAAGCTAAGGACTCATCTATTGCAAGTAATATAATGAAAACCCTAATTTTTTTGGACTTTTTTGCCAATTAATGACAATAAAACCAAGCAAATGATGCAAGCTGTTTTTTGCTGTCATAAAAATTCTGATATTGAGATTCAATGTTTATTCAATTACTGTTACAAATTTCTTGGAAGATAGATATTGAAATATGAAACCCAAATGAAATACCTCCAAAAACAGAAATCACTATGATTGTTATGGGTCTGAATATGGGCAATAGACTTGCTATTGCAAGGTGGACAGCCATGAACATTGCTCAGCTAGCCACCCAACTTCAATACAACACACCTACTATGCACCCTTGAGGTTTTCACACCTGAAACTTCATCCGAAACAGCATCAAACTCTCCCAAATAGTGACAAAACAGGTCTGCAACATTTTTTCTAACATACCCAACAACATCTAGGCATCGGAAGAGGGCAACCAGCAGCCATGAAATTCTCAAAACTCTTGAAAACACCTTTTTTCCCAACCTGAAAGTGCTTGCAAATGCCACTTGAGTGCTAAGCACCAACAAAGGACTGAAAATTGGTCACAAACCCTTGGTGCTTAGCCCTATAGAAAACTCCTAGGCAAGGAGGACCCTTGTCGATGGTATGGCTGTATCAATAAATTGTTGTCTGCTGCAAACAGTCTGGAAAAAAAACTCCTAACTGAGTTGCCCAACCTTGAAGAGGATAACCCAAGTTGTTTTTAGTGATTTCAATCCTGTATCTGACAATTGTCAACTTAAAATGGTGGTATGGCCAGCAAAAAAGTTCTAAAAACAATCTCAAAAAACACAAGCAAAATCTCAACATATATCAGCAAACCTCAAAGTCTCTAAAGTAAACAACAAACTCCATTGAAGCTCCAATGTGATTTCTGAAGTAAAACGCCCATAAGCTAGCTAGGGAGGATTTTTCACCATTGAAATCAACAAACTCAAGAGGGTTTCGCCCTTAGGGTTTATGAGAAGAACAAAAATTCTGTCCAAAATGTAGAAGCAAATAAAATTCATCAACCCAAACAATGAGCCCTCAACCTCCTTTAACACTTTTTGAAGAAATAAAATGATACCTTTTTCCTTATTTGCTCCAAAATTCCTTTCATAAAATGAATAATTAACTTTATGGAGCACTTTTCACCTTTTTGAGGAATAATATTGTTTTCTCATGAATAAAGTTCCTTTTCCAAGGCTTTATTAGAAATAACTTTTCAACACCTTAAAATGAGCTATTACACTTCGTTGTCCCTTTTAATATTACCAACATTAGACAACTAAGTGAAATGTTAATCAAATAACTCAACAATATATCCAAGTTGTTGAAAGCACCCAAATGATTCAACTTTGCAATTTTGATCATACTAGAGTGATACTGAAGAATAGGGATGATGATTGGATGCAATCGAGCAACTTCCTAAAAATAGCTTGCTCCTTTAAAAAGTTTGGAGAGCACCCAAAAGGTCGGAAATCAATTCCAAAAGCATCAAAGGGCTTCATCTAACCAATTGAACTTAAATCCAAGAACAATTGCTTTGCAAGATTGATCAAATGCTTCTTGTAGAAAGTGGAGTTCTCTCTAACTAACTAGCTAGCTTCCAAAATACTTGGAAATTGACAAAGTGCCAAAAGGGGAAATTACACTCTTCCCTCCCCAAAGATTGCTTCTCCTCAAGCAATTCCAAGTCATACACTAATTGATCTCAGATTAAACCCTATGTGATTCCGGGATCCCAAATCAATTTGAGGAACTGCCTTCTCCATGATTCCACTACTCCACTCTTATACAATCATCAGCTGCAAATTTGTTACACCATGAAGCAATTCCACCAATAATAAATATATTCTTGGATTCCAAATTTTCATATCACCATCTAATTCCAAATTTGTTATACATGGAAGTTGGAAGGAAGATCATCGCTTCTCAAATTACCATCGACGATCACTTATCTTCTTTTCAAGTGGCTGATACAAATGATGACAGCAATGTTAAATCTGAAAATTAGATACATAGCTATCCCAAGAATGCTTCTGCTGTCATAAACTGATAACACCTCATTAATACTCAACCTCCAAGTGCAATTAAGACAGTCCCGTTCACACAAATTCATGCAATCAGCTGCAATCATCAATGTAACATTTTAAAATCTGAAGTGCAGCAATATGAAATGATTGAAACAACCATAAGTCACCAATGTGGAAGTTATAAACATCTGAATCATGACTAGAAACTCTCCCACAATTTGTAATGCCCCACCAAGGAATCCCCGAGGAAACAAGCCAAGAAAACTTCGAATAATTTTTGTTTCTGAAACATTCCAGATAAACTAAACAACTACAATGCCAAAGATATGACACAACATGTCGCTCTTGCACCACAACATGCACCAAAGTGTCGCAAGGGAAACTATGACACACAAGAACACTAGAACAAGACCACACCTTTGCACAAGCAAGGTGACGACAATGGTAGACTAACAATGGAATCGCTCGCCACGAAGAATGATAGAAAAGCAAGGAAGAGGAAGGACGACTCCTCGGTGGCGATCGACACATATCCCAATTGCATCCTCTCACTAAACGACAACAGAATGGGATGAAGGAATCATCAACTTCCAATTTACATCACACTAGGTTGACAAACATGAGCCCAAACTCCATCGCCACATGGAAGAGACCACTAGCTCCAATGCGAACCTATGACATCTTGTTGCAATTCGACAATGCACAAAGAAAAGATTGAAGTCCCTCGGCACCAACCAACTACAAGGGAAGGCTTAGGACACCTTAGGCAAGATCCATCATGGGTTTCGACACTTACAAGACATCACAAGAGGCTACAAGACCTCACGTGGAAAACTAGGTTTTCTCCTTAATACTAGGTGCGACAATTGACTTCCTGTGGACATGAACACGCACACACAAAATGATGCACCCTGACAAGACATCACAAGAGGCTACAAGACCTTTCTCGACAAACTAGGCTTTCTCCTCGATACTAGGTACGACAATGGACTTCTTGTGCTGCGGACATGAACACGCTTATGCAAAACGATGCAATCAACACCCCTAACATTCACTAACAACACACTTGGACCACCTCAAAGGTTCCCTTGACTCTCGAAGCCTTAACGACAACTTCATCGCACATAAACTACCCAATTGGGGCTCCAGAAACCCTGTTGAACAAGACCATTGGAGAGGGGTGCCCACAAGGGACTTCGGCGCCCTGCCAGGACACTTGCACACCAATGGGACACTAGCGCAGCATGCCATTGTCCTCTGGGCGCGTTGTAGTCCTCTGGGCATGTTGGTGTCCAATTTGAGTGCTAGTGTCCATGACAACCCAATTTCATGCTATTGTTCTTCGTTTTGTGCTGGTGTTTTTAATCATTGAGCATGCTGAAGTCAAGGATTGGTCTCATAGACACCACATACACGTTGGAGTAGACAAAACACCCTAGGGATGCCAGAGGAACACAAAAATGCTAAATCGGATTATGGGACATAGTGAATAAACTACTCCTCGGACACTAGGCACCACCAATGTGCACAAGGAGAGGATAGGGGGGAAGTCAAACACCTCCACATCACCCTAAACTCCTGCCCTAAGCTAAAACACACCAAGGCCAAGAGATACAACACTTTGGCACCTTCATAAGATTACACAAGACACATTCAGAGAGCCCCAATTGGACTCAACTCAACACTAAATCACTCAAAACTACACAAGTCACTACAAGAAGGTTTGGCAACCTCGAGAGGGGACTACAACACTCTCCAAGACTACTCGCACTGCCATTAAGCTAATTTTAAACCTAATTAAAAAGTTCCTATTCTCGTATTTGTGATATGACATTGAAACATAAGGAAAGAAAGCATATCATCTCATGTCTGGTACCAACACTGGCTCACATAAAACGAAACTATTTAATTATATCATCCATAGTTTACATCACCCTCCATGAGGAGCGCTCAATATACATATTCGTCATTACATAAGTTGGATTCAAATGTCCATAAGTTTACTATTGCAAGAATTGAGAAAGGACATGAAATCATAAGAAGAGAGGAGGATAGGATGAACTTGATTCTTTCCTCGAAGCTATGATCTTCGGTCCCTAATGGTGATTAGCAACGCTACTCAACCATGTGGAACTTGAAGGTCTGCCCCACCGTGCTCATGGAGATAGTCACACAACCTAGACACTCAAGAAAGATCACACACGGGGGTATAGGCTTACACACATGCCATACATAAGTATGCACATCATACACAATCAAAGAGAAAACATCCCCCAAGGGAAAGAAATGGCAAACACCTCGATTCCAAACCAATATACGCAAGAGAATAGACTAAGCACCAATACAATTTAGCAAGCATGAAGCATCAAGGTGAGACTATTACTCATCATCTGAAGACAAGGAGACATATATCATCATGGGCTAACAAAATGGCAATCACATGATCATCAATGAAACAACACCAACATGGCAACCACATGGCAACCACATGGCAACTACATGATCATAACTGAAACGACACCAACAAGGAAGGCAATACATCTTCTAGGTGCTACTCAAATCTATAGGGCTAGATGTTAGAGAGCAAGAGTAGGGAGCATCATCATATAGCTCGAAGGGATGGCTTACGTGGAACCGAGTAGTCCTCTCATACAGACTTGTAGACCCGATCATACAAGTCCTAGCACAACTTGAACGAGCATGTCTCTTCAGACAAGTCTTAATGCTCCATGAGTAGACATGTCTTCCGAATACATCCTTAGCCTATTTGAGTGCTCAAGGCATGCGAGGGGCGTCCACTTATCTTGATTCTTTTTGTTTATGTGTCATTAGTTTTCACTTATTAAGGAAATACCCAATGAGTTATCTTGGCATCCCCTTTGTGCCACGGTGCCCATTGGATACCACTCCCATCATTGTCCCTAATACCTACTCTAGGTTCAATGAAATCAAAACCAAAAATCCGATGATTTGAAAATTTCCAATTTATAAACTTTCATCAAATTGAGCTAAATTCACATAATATGCACAATTGATCAATTGATCAAATCAAAATGAAAACGGATCCAAATTGATACCAAATCAAATTTTCATATACAATATCCATCCTTCCACAAAATAAATTGACATCAATATCATATAATTCCACTTTTAAATCATAATACAAAAATCCCCAAAACCAGGGAATAGTGAAAATTACCATTAAAGGACCTTCAAGAACACTAAAATTTCAAAGTACAAAACTCAAAAATTGAAAGATACCCTTTTGGTTTCTAATCACCCAACATCACCTTCCCACACTCAATTTCACATGTAAGCCACTCAAACTAAATTTTGGTATTATAACATATCTTGAGGGAAATTTTACAAAATCTATTCAAATCTTTTGATTGAATCAATATGAATAAAATGGTTTTGATTAAACTCAAGGAGTGCTTCAAATCACCATACAAATTAAATGCAAGCATTTTAAATTAGAAAGAATGAAAAACTATGGAGGAATTAAGATCTTATCTCAAAATTGCATAAAAACTTCAGAAGTGAAAATCTTCACTCACACACCAAATGAGAGGATGAAATTTTGGAGTAGAAAGAAGAATCCTCCAATACAAATCCAACAATCCAATGACCACAAATTTTTTTACAATATTTCCTCCCAAAATCATTAGATCAAATTTCACATGTAGGAGGGTTTTTTTGAACTCACAAAATTGCAAAAATGATATAGTGTTCAAAAAATGAACTTTTCCCCGATATAAAAACCCACTACAAAATTCCTTTCTCAAGCATAATAAAATCAGTAAAATTGAAAGTTATTTAAACTCCCAAAATTCACCCATATGTCCCCAATTGGGCAACTGCCAATTAAAACGAATACTCATAAGGTATAATTAATTCCAAAGCATTTAAATTGGAATTAAAATCATTAAAATCCAATTCCACATTAAATTGACAACAATATGCAATTACACCAAAAATGCATACACTTTTTGCTTGTTAACCACAAAAGAGACTCAGGGTATTCTGGACATTACCAACACAGTATCCGTGTCTACATTGGTATTTACATGGGAAATCACACTTAAGTACAATGGGTAAGGTTCAGTGATAATTTTGGCCAATGTGCTATCTTTGATTTACCACCGTTAGGGAAGGCTACACTCAGACCCGTGGAGCTAGGTGGAGTCGATACCCAGTTCCTACAACCACTTAGCAAACAACAAGGGTACTTGTGCACACACACACATATAGCCGAAGTGAACATGATTATCTAAACAGAGTAATATCACATAATATCATCTAATTGCTTTTAACTAATTTAAACACATTATAACATAATTCAAACATCAATATTAATGTAATGTCCCTTTCTTGGATCACCTTATATTCTACCCTAAATTCACAAATCCAAAATGAAACAAAGAGTATAATATAGTTAGAGATATAATTCTCACCCAAGAATAAGATAAGTTTGTTTTGGAAACCTGGAATCAAGTTAGATAACAATGAAGATATAAGTCATGGGATACATCCATTTCGAGGGTTAAAGAGAACATATATTCATAATATAGAAGAAATCTAAACTATTATGCAAAGTTTTAATACTCGGACTCGCCATGGACTCGACAAACCAAAAATTTGGACTCGGACTTGGACTCGCAAAAGACTCGGCAAAAAAAAAAACCGTAGTTTTACCCAAAAAACATAAAGAAATTAATGCATTTAGAGAACATAAGAGCCATAATTGAAACATTACACGTCATATGATCTACAAACACTCAATATTTGAAATTTCATCATTCATACTCATAGTTTCAACTCTAAAATGTATAATAGCAGCATAAGTTTATAAATGTTTACAAAATTACATTTAATGATATCCAACTCCAAATGTGAAAAACAACAATGAACAAACTAAAGAGAAGACTACGTCTTCCTCTTTGTATTTCTCCTAATATAGCTCAATTTTTCAGGTCTTGAGCTAGAAGTAGTAGCAGTGGGTGTTGTGGTATCTAAATGGTGAGATGATTCTTCTTCAAAGTCAAAGTCCTCATCTTCGTCCTCATCTTCATCCTCCATTTCATCCAATCTTGCTCCTTCTGCTTCTTGTGAGCATGTCTCTATTTCTGCAATTTCTTCTTCGGTAAGGTTGTGGGCATTGAAGCCAAATTTCCAATGAACCATGGTGGGAGAGACCTAGAGAAATGAGATAATAGAAATCAACAAACCCACCATTACCCACCACAGACATGGTGGAAGCAAAGTTGAGCAACAAAATCTTGAACACATTCTAGAAATGACACGGTGCTGAAAAGTTAGAGGAGCTAGCTTTAGAAGAAGTTATCATGTGCTAGGTATTCAATCTTCATCCTAGAAATGCCAAGTCATGCACACCAATCTCTGCAGCTTGTAAGGAATTGATGAGTAGGGTTTAAAGATAAACAATTGAGAAGCTACAAGAGATAGTAAATCAAACACAAACAAAAAGTACAATAATGATAGGCATCAACCAAGAAGGCAAGAGAAAATGCTTACAAAATTTGGGAGAAAAATTCAAAACTAGACATAATGATCCCAAACCCAAAAAGTCACCAAAAGGAAGAAAAATCCTTGAATATTCTAGTATTCCACAAATGCAAAGTCCACCACGATACACATGCTAAAGAAATCCTCCAAAGGGAGCTTAGGTGTTTTGTAGGTTTTGGCCAATACAAATATGCTGATGCAAAAAACTAGAAAAATTCAATCATAGAGGTAAGTTGAGATCCAAAATTTCTTGCAAGCCATCCATGTAATAATTAACAAAGAAAACATCCTCAAAATTCTTGCAAAGAGCTAACATTTCATCAAATAGACTTTTGGCTTTCTGATTTGGACAAGCCATTTTAGAAAGTACTTGCATAACCACAAAAAATTTCCCTTGCACACTAAGTTTCTTACAACCAAACTCATTAGCCAAAGAAATCCCTTCAAGTATTGCGATCCACTCATTTTCATTGTTGGATCAATAACTGAGAAAAAAGGATTGATCTTCCACAAAATTGACCTTGTCATCACGAAGAATCATGCCAAGATTTGCTAACCCTAGATTGCCCCTCGATGCTTCATCAAAGTTCAATATGAACAGCCCACATGAAGTTTACTTCAATGGGCCTGTTTCTTGAGTTTTTTTCTTGTCTATTACCCCTTAAGTGGGGTGAGGAAAGGAAACTTTCTGGGCTTTCAAAAGAGCACACTCCCAAGTTAGGAGGTTCCACCCACATTCTTAATAGCCGGCACTAAAAATACATGACCGGAAGCTTCAATTTTCAAACTACACTAATGCTAGGAAGAAAAAAGATCTTTGAATATTCTGCAATTCCACAAAAGCCAAATCCCCCACAACACACATGCTAAATATATCATCCAAAGGGAGCTCAGTTTTTTATACGTCCTGGGGAGCAACTAATATGCTGATGCAAAGAAACTAGAAAACCCAATCCACTCCGAGCATCTGAACAAGGTTGACCCAAATGGGTTAGGGAAATTCAAAATGGAGCAGCAAGTGGTTTGCAGATTCTACTGCAGTTTTGCAAAGGATACAATGGGAAGGATCACACAAGCCTTGCTTCATAAGAATGTTGAAGTTAAGAATCTTATTGAGCCCTGCCAATCAAACAAATGCATTGCATTTCAGTGGCACAAAATTGCATTGGTTTCTAAATCATTCAGAAAGGTCAATCCTTCATCGGAGAGAAGTGCTTACTGCTGAGAAAGAAATAACCTGGTTTGACATGGTACAAACCTGAGGGGTCTCCGATCTAATGTATTTGTCTACTCTCATTAAGCTAGTTAGACATGAGAACTCTCTATTTTGAGGTAAAGTGAGAGAATCAACAAATTTCGACAGCCTAACAGGCCTAGCATTTTGGAGAATCTGCTCCTATTAATACTCAACCTTCCACCCTAACAACCCACAAAGAAAAAGTTTGTCTCTTCAAATCTAAGTCACCAAGTTCAGCTGAATTTCATCCTTGAAGTTCGAA
Source organism: Cryptomeria japonica (assembly GCF_030272615.1). NCBI lineage: Eukaryota > Viridiplantae > Streptophyta > Pinopsida > Cupressales > Cupressaceae > Cryptomeria > Cryptomeria japonica. The sequence goes on from NC_081406.1 coordinate 275,647,656, forward strand.
ATTCGCCGAACTTTAAAACATGCAATAAAAATTGTTGAAATTCGTTGAAGTTCAATTGGTCAAAAAAGTGATTTTTTTTTCTGTTGAAATAGTTGTGAGCTAAGTCACCATGTTCGCCTAATTTTCGTCTTCAGGTTCAATATTCGGCAAATGTATAAAAAATGTATGAAATTCGCCAATATTCGTTTAAAATTCACAGGAAACAGGCACAGGTGTTTTTTTGCTGTCGGCAGATAACCAGTTCGCTATTGCCGTCGGGAGGTACGAGGGCTGCGGGTCAATGGTTGACGCAATGCTTGCTGCCGGTAGGGTTTTTAAACGGCCACATCGGGAGAAAGAGGATATAGGTAAATGTTAAAATTAAAGAAACTTCATAAAGTTGTCCGATAAATGTGAACCTGTATTAAACATTTAATGATATTAAACGTCTAATATAAGTTGTTGCCGGATGTAATGGTGTTGCCCGATAAAATGTTAAATAATATTATAACTTAATATAAATGTTAACTAATAATGTTTTTAATATATTAACGTTTAGTATAAAAGTTGTCAGATTTAACATTTAATATTTTAAAATATTTAATTCAAATATTATTCATATATAAAATTTGACAAATTTAAATGAAAATATATAAATTAAATATTATTTATATTTTTAAAAACTCAAATTTATATAAAGAGAATTTAATGACGAATTTAATTCGAATTTTATACATTTCGAATTTTTTCCTCATCAAACTTCATTTGAATTTCAAAGCTGTCGAACTTCGAATTTGAATTCGAACCTGGTGACTTAGCCTCCAATATAGGAGTGTTACTCAAAGAATGATGACCATACCAAGAACCAAACCAAAAATCAGCAGTAGCTCCATCTCCAAGATCCCAAGACAACTATGATCCAATCACATCTCTAGATTTCACTAGGAAATTCAAAATTCCAAACCTAAGATCCTTCAGAGAGGGACTTCTCAGAAAACAAACACATGTTAAAAATCACTGAAGTATTTTGTGCCTTTAAATGGAACATAAGTTTTGATCAGAATCATCCAAAAAGCATTGTGCCAACTTCAACCCTAAAACCAAGTTGTGGAGCTCAAGATCTCATAGGTCAGACCCACCCTGCTTCTTTGGCCAACTGAGGTTGTTACTATTACCTGCATTTGATCAATAATTAATTCTAGTTTATGGAGTTGTGCTTAAATATTCTCTGGTTGATTTTACATTCTGGACATTTGGTATGTACTGATGATGGTTTATGTGCATATTTGCCTCAGTAGCAATTCACTAAATTGCAGAATGTTGGTTTTTGTACCATTATTGAGAGTACCGTATTAGAATTCATTACTTGAGAAATGAAATCAACATGTCACAATACAGTATACTTATCTTTCTGGACCAATTTGCAGCTGTAGGAGTAAAGAACCATCTTAAATGAGAATCCTCATCGCACCCTTTTATGCTGTAGTTGTTGGTTTTTATTTTGAAAAATGAAAAGCACATCCAAGTTTTAGAAATATCCTATGAATAATGACAGTAAGAACAGAATGGAACTGTAACTTATATCTTTATGGAAGTCTCCTCGAAAACTAAAAAATTCCAGGTTTTTCACTCTTCAATGAGGACTTTTGAAATTCAAATTGTTTGTTTGTAAGAAACCCATAAACTAGGATTGATATACAAAAAGTTTTTGTTGGAAACTCGTTTTTTGTTTTTGTTTTCCCACTTGTAAAATAAATAATGATTTTTGACTTGTTCTTTTTTAGAGGCGCATATAAACCAAGATTCATCTGTAAGAATTGTTTTTATCATCGTGAGCCAGAAATTCCAATATTGAGTTTAAAATGATTTCACAATAGAGAATTAGGAGGAAGAAGTTTACTCTTGGAGATTTTAATCTTCCTAAAATTAAGCATGAACAAGAGTGTCTATGGTTTCACAAAAAAGGGCATTGTTTTGTTTCTGAACTTGATCTTTACAAGAGTTTATTAATACTTGTGAGGTTTATCTTCTCTTCTTAACAATGAAATCTGTCTTTCCAGATGAATTCTCTTTTACTTTACTTTTCCTGGTTCTCTTTTCTACGTACATAGCTTTGTCCATCCATTCTCAAAATTTAGAATATCTATACATAGTATGATATTAGTGTTGTCAATTATATTGTGTAATTTTCAATCTTCATTTAATCTGCTGTGGATGTGCCATGTTGATTTTAATTATTTAATCTGCTGTTGATGTGTCTTATTAGTGCAATTTTTATCAATGTATTTGTTATAATGTTTAAAAGAAACAAATCATCCATGAAAAAGAACTGTTGAATATATCATGGCAGCAGTAGAACATGCAGCATTATAACATTGGTGTAGCATGACAGCATTGTAACAGCAACAATAAATATATCATGACAGTATTATAACAGCTATAAAGTTAATCATGACAGCAGGCACAGTTGTATAATAACAATAAACATATGACGATTCAGATTCATAGCTAATGATATAAGTTATATATTATATAACAGTTACACTCACAGCAATAATTTAAATTAATGATTTCATTGTTCAAGTTTTAAACTCAAAGGCTCAAACTTCAAAATTTTCGATAGGGTATTAGAGTAAGTAATTATTAATCTCATTTGCAAAATAGATTAAAGGTACATCGGGCATGGTCTGGTACAGTGTGGTCTTGTGTGAGAAGTGCAGACAAACAATTTTTTTGGGAATGTTGTTGGCATGTAAGCTTCCGAAGAAATCATCCAACATCATTTTAACAGTGTCATGTTATAGTACTGCTGTTATACTACTGTCCATTAACTTATAGAAATTTGAGTTTGTGTGTCTTTGTATATATATGAATATATTTCATAATATATTGCCGTAGTTCCACATGTCCCCTCAAAATGGCCCTCAAACTGCTGCCCCCATCCCTGAAATACTGTGGAACATAGTTTTGTTCAACTAAAACTTTGTTAGTGTAAAAATTAAAGGTAAAAACATCATTACTGTCTAAGTTGCCGGTACGGGTACGTGGGTACGGTGCGGGTACGGGTACATGGGTACAGTATGCCGGTACGGGTACGTGGGTACGGTGCGGGTATGGGTATGTGGGTACAGTATGCCGGTACGGGTACGTGGATACGGTACGCCGGTACAGCAATTTTTGGGGGGCTGGTTTGGGTACGTTTGGGTACGTCCGTACAAAAAAAATGTTAAAATCATAAATATATACATATATGCAGCGTAAAGAGCAGAAATAAAAATTAAATTTAGAATCCCAAATATCATCCATATGCTAAACAAAACTTGGGAAAAAATTTATACAAATATATTTGGAAATTTTAAATATCCATTTGTCAAAATTTACTTACATAATCATTAATAATTTAACATTTTAAATAAATCATTAACATTTATGAATTAATTTTAAAATTAAATATTTAATATTTTAAAATTAAAAATTTATATAAATATAAATCATTAAATAAAAATAATAAAATTATATTTCAAAAATTAAAATTAAATTGTAACTTCCTAAACCAAAAAAATAAACCTAAACCATAAATGATAAAATCTAGATTTTTTAGCTTATTATAATAAATAAATAAAATAATTTAAACAAACAAACAAATAAAAAAATAGATATAAATCGTAAAACTATAGCAAAACAAATTAACTCCTACATTGTCGTGACCTGTCTCTCTACCGGCATTGAGCTTTGCCTGGGTCGTGTTGGGCTGTGCTTGGTCGTCGCTCTTTGTTCGTGGCTTCTCCCGCGTTCATCATCCTTCTTCGTGGCTTCTGCGTGCTTCTCCTACATTCTTTTCCGCCGCCAAAGAGAACCATGCGTATTAATTGTTGTTTTGCTTTTCGCCTTAAGGTTTATATTAAACCCGTTTTTCAGACTTAAAGAAAAACAAAAAAAACCCTCGAAAACGTGACGAAATCGCCACATCATTCCAAATTCGTCAAGATTCTTGGTTGGAAAACTGGATACGTTTCCAGGGCTAAATGAAGGAACCCTATTCGATTCCACAAGGATTCCAGGACGATTCAGATTCAGAAGCGAATCGTACCTGGAATCTGCAGGAAAAATGGACGTACCGGTAACTTAGATTACTGTTTAACATTTAAAATTTAAAACAAATCTAATCAAAATAAACATTTAAAAGAAACTTCTTAATGACCTATCCTTAATCGTAAAATAACAATTTCAACTTCAAGTCTTCCTGTTTAGCTTTTCTGCACCTACATAGAAAAATGACTCAAAATAAGGATTGTTAGACACAAACATTCAAGAACTACTCTTTGAGCAACTTGAGAAATGGCAGTTTGTGATTGCTAAGGATTAATTGTGAGTTTTTCGAGTGTAACGAAATTATGTTCCCAATAATAAATGTAGAATTTCAGAAAAAAATGTAGTATACAAGCTTCTTATTATAAAAGAGAACAAAAATAACCTTTCATTAATAAATGGTTTTTTAGAGGCTAGACACATTGACAGAACCGATTTTCCAATAAAGAAAGAAATCATTTTGATTGATTAGCTATGGACAGCTGACTCATAAAGTTTGTTTTAAAAAAAATTTGTTTACTGTCTCCAGTCTTTGTTATGTATTCTTAGTGCGCTTCTAGGCAAGGCAATGTGGAATCTAAAATCACAACCCTTGACTTTAATGTGATTATCTATACCTTTTTTCAGGGCCCGAATAATAAATTTTGGAATTTTAGAAAACCTATTATGGTATTACCGATCTCTTAGTAGAAAAGAGGACAAAGAAATGACCTTTGATTGTAGATGCTATTGAGATGCCTTGGCAAACAGCCAATTTTCCAATAAATAAAGGATCATACAGATGTATCACCTATGGATGAGTGGACTCTTCAAGTTTGTATTTTTTAATTTTTACCATTGTGTTTATTTGCAAAACAAAATTGATCCCCATAAAGGTGATGGAATTTATTGGTAAGCCCATTGGTTGTCTTGACACAAGTTAAAAATTGAATATCGTATCAAACCTCTCTTTGGAGGAGGATAAGGCATTTTCTTCTGTTTAACGTTTAACAGTGAACACTATGTAATGTGTATGTTTTGGTTTGAGTGGAAGACATTGTAATTTTAGATTGCTTTGCAAAGACACTGTTTTAAATGTCTTTTTTTCATTTTTTGTATCAGAAAAAAAGCTTTGGAGAATGCTTATTCCTGCTGTCATTGATTCTGCACAGTTAGAAGCATTATCGGAATTGCAGAAGTTGAAGGTATATCGTGAACAGTTAACTTTCTTACTTTGGTATGCAAATAGAGCCAGTTGTTTTGGTAGGCAATTGCTCAGGTTACCATTATAAAATTCATTTGTTATCAACGAGAGAATCCATTTCTGAGTATCAAAGAACACTACAAGTTTTGTCAACTGTTTACTTGTTAGTTGTGAGAAGGCTCTATTTTGTCTTGAAAGCTTAATTTTGTTGCGTTTTAGGTTAGTCAAATGAAGATGCATCTCTTCATTTCAGACATTAAAATTGACAAATGTTTGCGGGTCAAAGGTTTGGGTACCTACTTTGGGATCTATTAATTGAAATTTGAGTGTGTATCACAAGTATTCAAACTATAATGCTTCAATGAATAATACATTGTAAATGGAAGGTTCCACCATTGTCCAGTCTGAGTATCTTTGGTCCTACTTTCTATATCAACAGAGTTATGTCCTTGGGTTATTCTATTTCAGGTTGTTAAGGATACCTATGTTTTTTAAAGAAGATTGCTTCCTTTGTTTGTAATATGATATTGGTTTGCTCCTTCAATCCTTATCCATCAACATCACTATTGATTCACTTCTATCATGAAAATAATAATTGAATGACCCTTGTCTTCTTTCTTAAAGGAGGTCATCGAAAAGTTCATAAATTATCGACGACAGTAATGCACAAGATTTAAACACCAGGAAACTTAACTTAGTTTGACAAGATGTTGGTAGGAAATTGCATCGAGTACATTTCATAGAAAATATTAGAGGAAAATTACAAGATCTGCATATGATCTCTCAACAACTTCTATAAAAAAGTGTAGTAGATGGTTAACTAAGTGAAAATTTCCAAAATGAAGGATCTTTCTCAATTAAGCTTACAATTGATTTGGTGTCCAATTAATCCATTTGGTTGAAGGTGACAATTACACATGAACTTGAGCATTAGTCCAATTGATACGGTGTGGGAGATAGGTGAAGAAGGAAGTACATGGTAGCAACCCCTTAAGAACAACTTCACTCCAAAAAGTAGAAACAAAAGATTGACAACTCTGCTTGAAGCTGATTTGATTGACAAAAAAGGATCAGTTGAAGTGCTGCAACCCTGAAAGGTGTTTGTGTAACAAAACCAAACCAATGTTCCATGAAAATTGCACCAATTTTTTTAAAAGTAGCAAACATCGAACAAGAACCATTGAGTTTGGTACTAGACAAATCCCTCATGGAATGAAGATCAAACTACATGAGAAGTTTGTCTAGGGAATTGAATGGACAAGGACATTTTTAATCCATAAGTGGGCCAAGAAATAATTGGATGGTAAGGGAATGCTCCATAAATAATGTGTTAGATAATGTCTATTAAGAGGTAAGGATGAATCAAACATCCATGTTAGTAGTACCCACTCAAATCTACATTGAGTACAACAGGCACAAAAAAATTCATTAATGGGCTAAGATTTGAACAAAAACTATGTAGGATGTACACAATTTGGAGAGCATTGTACTATTCATATAGTGGCATACATGTTTAATTGTTTATCTAGACATGCAATCACTTAAAGGATAGTAAACTAGTTTATACATTCACAAGTCCTTCATGTAAGGATAACAATATATTTTAGAAGATACAATAATCGTTTCTTTATTCATTCATTGTTTCAATGGTCATACAAAAATGGGGAAGGAAATGATTTTCCAACAACATAGTCCCTTTTACCACCTACGGGAAAAATATATAAACTTGTCGATGGTTGCCAAGGAATTCGACTGTTGGCAAGTTTATATATTTCTTTGTAGGTGGGAAAAGGGATCATATTGTTGGAAAATCATTTTCTTTACTGTTTTTCGTATAAGAGCATTGAAGCAGTGAATGAATAAAGAAATAACTATGATATCTTCTAAAATATATTGTTAACCATTGTCAACTACTTGAATAAGTTGATGGGACAAAACTATCATTGAGGGGCTAGGTGAGAAGGTGTCCTTTGTAGTCTAGACATTGAAGAGGAAGGACTTGAGTATTGAGAAGCCATTGTGCACAATTTGTAGACTTTCTTTGTTCTTTGCTTCAAGTGGTGAGTTGCCAATAGTCCCCTTTTTTGAGAAGTTTTAACCATTTGCATTGCCTCCATGAGTTGATTTTTCCTTTTCAATGGCAAGTTGTAGTTTGGTAATTTCTATGCCCTTCTCAACAAATTCCTTGTTTTAGTCAACCACCATAGCCTTTTCCTATTTTGTTAGCTGGGTGTGTTACACAAGCTATGCCTGCAATCGAGTACTTTGATCATCCAATTTCTCTTTTAATTTCTTGGAAATATGCGTTGAGTCATCAATTTGTGCCGCAATAGTGTGTTGTGTTGCCATATCAGTTTGTAGCATGAGGTGAAAATAGTGAAATCTATACTTAATACTAAAAAGAATATAATGCTTCTAGAACTTTTCCATCCAAACCACCAAAAGAATGCAATCAAATAGGAACTCTTTGATGTTTCATTTTAGGTATCTCTATAGTAGGCCATTCATGAGAGAGAAAGATTCTAATGAACACTTCATGGCACTTATCCTCAACAATTTGTTGAATCCTCTGATCCTCCTATAGGACCAAAGGAGAGTGAGTGTTGTTCAACTTTCTCGCAATATCAACAACATCACTCTTGATGTGTGCCATTGGTTTCGAGTCTTGAATATATTATTGGATAGTACCTTGGGTTCACTAGAATCCAATTTGGAAAGCTGAATGGTGATCTCATCATTGCCATTATGAATAGGGCTATGTGACTCCTCATGTAATTGTTGAGCACTTCCATCCTGTAGCTATTGAGGAATTCCCTTTTGCTAAAGAGTAGTGCGACTAAGCTTGTTGGTCTATTTCCTATATAGGAAGTGGTTGATTTTGATGCTTTGTTTACTATGCAAGTATCACGGGAGGATACTCCACAACATCAATGGGAGTTACTCGTCTATGTGTTGTGAGGGCTTCTTGGATAATTCTATAGGTGTAGTGTCCAAAGGATGTTTTGCAGAAGTGAGATTTAATTATTTTTTATAATCTCTAGTTCCTTGGCCACTCCACTATCATCTTCGTCTTGTGGGTTCTTTAGAAGATGATTCAGCTTGTGTATTTTTCCTCTTGCTTGTAGTGGTTTTGGCTTCCTTTACATTCTTTGCCATTACTTGCAAGCCCAAGAAGTATGACCAAGAAGTATCATACTGAGTATTCAGTTGAAATTTGCCAGCTACGAGTTATAGTATTTGTATATAGATTGCAACAAAAAACAATGCAAGTGCATGCTATGTCACATAGAAAGCTTTGTATTTCAAAGATAAGAACTCTTGAATTTGTAGAAATGATAGTTCTGCATAGTTATAAATTTATCCTTTTCTAAGCCCAACAATGTATTTAGTCATCCAAAGAGTGATTTTTGAAGCTCATGCAGTGCCCATTTATCTACTTTTACTAAGATCTAGAATACATTTCTACTTATGACTTGCTAGATAGTCTTTTCAAAGGCTTTCATTTCCCTTGCTCTAAATATTTGCCTATTATTGGTTTGTGAGGTTGTTTGTTCATAGTATCTGGATAGTTGATTCTTTTTGGCTTTGATTGACATGCGTTGTAGGTTGGAGTGTATGTGATACTCACTGTTCAATCCGTATATTGCATGATAGAGTTTTGTTCCTCTATTATAATTAGATACCATGCTTATCAAGGCTTAAACTCATAGAAATTAAAATATGGGACTTGTATCATTTTCACTATTCACATGGACAATAGTGTAGCTTTTAGTGGGTGGTCTTTTAAATTTATTTGCACACCATGACCTACATTCAGCGGTTCTAAGGCTCTCCTAGGTGAAATATTCTACATTGTTAATCCCCTTCATTTGTGATTCTCCTTGTTTCCCCTTTCCTTTCATTCTTTACGCTTATGCTTTCCTTGGTGTTCCACTCCTCTCTTTTTCAATGGCCTTGTCTTAAGTTGTTTTTTAGGATTTTTGGTCTATACACAGAAGAGAAGCTTGTTACAGCACTATTGAAACTATCTTTTCCCCTTTTTCAGCGATGATCTTTGCTTGAAGTTATTGAATTTCTTGAACTACAAAGTCTTGAGATGATTGTGTCGCTAACTGATTTTTAGCTCTTTTCCTTTATATCATATTGCTGAAGCTGGTTACAAAAAATATATGCCTAACATTTGCAGTACTGTGCAATAAAAATTTACTTAACTTTTGATTGCACCTTGGCTATAATAATAAACCCACTTTCTTCTGAGCCATGTTCCTGTAGCAGACTAAGAGTTATCAGCTTGAAATTTTATTGTATTGTCGGAATTGTTCACTCACACGGTTAAAACTACCCTTATATGATATATCATATTACTGAAGTTGCTTACAAAAAATATATGTCTAACATTTGCAGTACTGTGCAATAAAAAATTACCAACCTTTTGATTGTACCTTGGCAAAAACCCACTTTCTTCTGAGCCATGTTCTTGTAGCAGACTAAGAGCTATCAGCTTGAAATTTTATTGTATTGTTGGGATTGTTCCCTCTTACGGTTAAAACTAATAAGGATGTTTGTATGATGTAGGGAGTTCTCCAACTGGTAAGGTATATGAACCATATAGGTATGGTAAAAATGAAAAGATCAATATGTACAGCAAAGGTAGGAAGGGTAGATTGTATAGTGTATCAACTGATTTGTAGACTATCAGGGCATACGACCAAAGAGGGTGTGGTGATGGTAGGTCATTGTGCAATATTGAAAAATTAAATGATTTTCTAGCCCTACGGTGACAGAGGGAGAATGGATAAACAATACAAGTGTGTGATCAAGGGGCTGTATGAGTAATAGAATCCTAGAGTGTATGGTAGCTTCAATGAGGGATTGTACGAATAGTAAGGGAATTAGTCTTTAGAAAGGAAAGTTGTATGGTGGAGGGACGAATGTGCAGAGTTGGTTGTATGATGAAGAACCTAAATGGTTTGTCATACGGATAGGAGAAGCATGCATTGGTAGTGATAAGGGGTTGTATGGAATTGGGATTGCAATTAATAGGCCATATAGTCGGTATATTTATTCTTTTTTTTTAATGTATTTCTTTTTGTTGTGAGGTATTCACACATCACCCTATTGCAAATTGGGACCCCCACTTTTTGCTTTCTAGGTTGTCTTAGAGTCTTTGCTATTAGTCTTTGCATTGAAGGAATAGAGTTTCTCGAGTATCTAGAAGGTCATCGTGTTAGGTTGGTCTCCTGAGTGGAGTGAAGTATGTCATCAAGGTGGCAAGAATGATTTATGGGTGAAAGACTTGAGGATTGAACAAACTGAGCAAAGTTAGGTGAAAGGACTAAGTCAAGAGTCTTTCCTAAGGATGCGTACCTTGCTCCCTCTCTGGAGGAAAATTTGCCTAAGTACCTGTTGACGTGTATTTTGTACACCATCATACACAGAATAAAATACCTAAAGGCATCTTATCCTCTCTTGAATAAAGTCATTAACTGCTGAAGATTCGCATGAAGGATCAGTTAGGATGACTCCAATGTTCTGGTTAGTAGGGTCTTGTTGACGTGTATTTTGTACACCATCATACACAAAATAAAATACCAATAGGCATCTTATCCTCTCTTGAGAAAATAGTCTCTAACTGCTGAAGATTCGCATAAAGGATCAGTTAGGTAGACTCCAAGGTTCTTTTAGTAGGGTCTCTACGTGTGGACAAGCTTCCAGCGGTATGATGTGATTTGCTGTTTCCTCCAAGGGGCCTTACGTATTCCGAAAGCTCAAGATTTTACTAAACTAAGAAGCTTTTCAAAAATAACAGAAGAGTAGGGTTTGAAAGAGGTCTAATCTAGTCTAACCCTATGAATGACCTAGTATGGACAAGACTTGGCAAGATTCAACCAACTTCAATTTTGCCATAAGATAACAACTCAATTGAAATTAGTGCGATCTTCTAAGGTAATAAAATGATATTCAATGCATCAAAGATCATGAACACTACCACGAAGGTACATATCCAAGATACAATAATGATTGAAGATTAAGGGATTCAAGGTATTCTCCAGTCGACCACGCAAGGCGTTCCTACAATCAGCAAGAAGCTAGTGGTTTGGATTACGAATCCTACCAAAAAAAATCAAGTCTCACACTATGTCCTTCAAATTAACAAGCTACTTTGATTGAGCATGATTCAAGTAAGTTAAACAACCATGAAGATAACTTAAGAAAGTTGCAACGAAACACCATAACTTCAATATTTCATTGATTTCCAAATCATCATGTACAACAATTGCTTGAATTTCTCTCTTCAAAACTCAATCTTGCTACAAAATAAAATTGCTTCTAACTCTAATCTCTCTTCTCTATTACATCAACTATTGACTATTACACTATTACCAAATGAAATGAAAAATGGGGGTATAAATAGCATCCCCAATTACAATGAAAGGTCCAGATTGAAAGTAGATCAACGGTCAAGATCATGACACCTAAACCCTAATTAGGGTTTGTTACAAATGGCCTCCTTTTTACTGAACAATATTAAATGCATAGCCAAATATTAAATTTGGCACAAAAACCTAGGAGACATAAACCAATGACAAATAAGATGTCATGTCATCTGTAACAACCTTTCATCTAGAATCTTATTCCCTTTCCAATTCTCTTTCTTGGCATATGCAATGAATCTTGATACGATTCCTTCGATTTCTGTGATTGGAATCTCGGGAAGATTCTTCATACTCTCTTCCAAGTGGATGACTTGATCAAATGCATCTAGGAGAGCTGCGTCCCATGAAGCTTCAAGTTCTTTCGTTCTTTCAATCAGGAGCATGGTGGCAAACATCTGATCATATTGCTCATCTGTAATATTTGCGTCCTTGCAAAAGATGATCTTGATTCTATCCTCTAGTTCCTGCATATCCACATCTGTCTCGACCTCGATCCTTCTGCCAAGAATGGTACGAAGTACCTCAAATACTCTGTCCTGGATTGGATTGATCACCTCCTCAACTTGGCCACATCTAGTACTGATGTCTTCAAAGAAAACACTCTTCATATGGAGTAAGGTTGACCAATGAAACAAACTGTGAGATTCTCCCTCCAAGATCTTCTCCTGTGCTAAAATCTTCCTTGAAGTATGTCTTATTACTTTCAAGACAGGAATGATAACGTCCTTGGTATGGGCAAATGCAGCTACTGTTATCATCAAATTGTGGATTATCTCAAGAACTTGGATAGCTTGATGAATAATCTTCATCATCCTTGTAACAAACTCTATGGCCACTGTATGAGATCTATCCATCCAATTACTTGTACGTTGGACCATGTTCCTGAATCTTTCTGCCTCATTGATTGATTGAAGTGGAAGTGCTTGCACTGGTGATCTAGCTGGATCCTGACGTCCCAAAGGTTCATTGATATGACTGAAATATGTCCTCCATGCACCGACCTCTCTCTCAAGCTTTCTGTTATTCTCCATTTCTTCTCTAAGCTTGTCTTTCAATGCCTCAAATGAGTCGGTAGCATCATCTAAAGTCTGCTCTGCTGTGGATGGTCCTAACTCAAAAGTCTGTATATCATATTCCTCTGCTAGGATCTCACCTTCATATTTGTCTATTGCCGGTGTAGCTATCTGCAATTTCCTGGATCCAGTCTCATCTCGAATCATCTTGGACATCTTGGTAGCCTTTCTCTTCTCTGTTACTTTGTGTGAACGTCCAACAAGGCTCTCTAAATCAATTGCATTGTCCTCGTCCTCTACTACGATCACCTTGGTTAATCTTTCCTTCAACCAATCTGGGATAATCGATCTTGTTTCTTGAACTTGAATCTCTTTATGCACTATTTCTTCCTGTCTGGGAGGAGATGTTATTTCATTGTCTTCTTTATCTTCATCTAACTCATAGTCCTGGAGAGATCCATCTGGTGACCCTTGCTGTGCCTGTCCTCCTTCCTGCTTGTCGTTCTGTACCACTGACTCCATGGATTCTTCCACTTGAATTGTTCTCTTCTCAGGTCTAGAAGAAGTAATGGATGATCGATCTCTGTTAGCCTCTTGTTTCCTCTTGGAAGATTCTCCCTTTCCAGGTCTCTCTTTCCTCTTAGAACCTCTTGGATGGAGATTGCCCTCACTGGCACATCGAAGGTTTCCTTCACCTGAATTTCTAGGATTAGGATTGCCTTCACTCACACTAGCTCCACCTTCGGCTGGTTTCTCTTCCAAAGTGAAAGTCATAGCTATGCCTTGTTCTCTCAACTTCTGATGCTGAACGTCAACCCATCTGCGAGTACAAGACAAGACTGGTGCCATCAAAGCATCTAAATCCACGACTTCGGGCTCATTCCAATCCAACCTTATTGTTTTGCTTTCTCGATCATAGGAAGATTGGATATGTCTGCCACTGTCCTGAGCTTGGTCGGCCAATCTGTAAATCCTGCATTTCCTGATGAAATCCAAAGGTAATCTAGAATGCATTTTTCGTTTCACTTCAAGATCATCTAAGAGATTCATCATAAAATCTTCAATCTGATACTCATGTCTAAACTTCCTGCTGACTGTCTCCTCTAAATGTCCATGTGGATCAAAGCTTTCTCTCAAAGCAAAAGATGAAAAAGAATACAAGGCTAACTCCTTCTCTGCGTCATCCATGGCTAAAGCATTAGGACATACCTCAACTGAGTTACCCAAAATGATAGGTACTGGAACTCCATTCTGATGTCTGTGTCTGAATGCCTTCACATATGCTGCCAACTGTCTTGTTACTTCAAGTAACACAATTCTGTCTGTCGGATATCTCGGCAACATGTATGGAGGTAAAGGACATCCATGCACTCTAATATAAGTGAATTTCGGGAACTGAATGAACCAAGCACCGTACCTCTTTATGAATTCCTGGGCATCCTGAGATAACCTGTTGTGAATTCCACCTTGCAACGTCTTGGTGATGTTCATCGTGAAAGTATCATTAACCAACTTATAGTTGCTCCCTGGCGGATGATGCAAGTAGGCATAGGAATCACAAGCTCTGACCTCGCCGGGTCCTCTTCCAATCACTCCTCTGTGAGGTAGTCCTGCGTATTCAACACTCCTGATCAAGGCATAGATGACGTAAGAACTCATGTGGAAGGACTTAGTAGCCTTGAGTCTCCTCAACTGTACGTCCAAGCAATGGCTAATCATCCTAGCCCAATGTATGGTACCTTTCCCTTGAACAATCACCTGGATGAAGTAAAACATCCACTTCTCAAAATAGAAGGCATGAGGGGCTCCTGTAACTCGGTTGAGCATGGTAATTAAATCTCTGTACTCCTCCTGGAAATCAATTCTGTGCGGTGTGTTTGGGATCTTGCTTAGACGGGGACGGCTTTTGAGTAGCCAGTTCTTGTTAATTATGCCTAGGCAAGCATCTGGATCATCCTCGTACATTGATCTGGCTCCTTCTATGCTCTTGTATATCATGTCCCTGTGCTCTGGAAGATGGAAAGCTTCACTTATAGCTTCCTCTGAAAGGTACGCCAAAGTGTTTCCCTCTTTGGACACGATCGTCCTGGACTGTGGATCATAGTGACGAGCACATTCGATCATGAACTCATGGCACTGAATAGCTGGAGGAAAGTCGGCCGCCTTAATGATGCCACTCTCTATTATTCTCCGGGCGACAGGCGATGGCTTGCCAATGTAAGGGATCTCTCGAAACTTCTTCGTGCTGAAGTTGCCTAAGTTTGTATCTCCAATGTGGCTCCACTTGGACACGATCTTAGTCTCCACTTCTTCGGTCTTCTGATCTTCTTTCATGAGAGCTGAACGACTGGTGGATGCTCCCACCTTTGGGGTTGCCATACCTACACAACATTTCATAATGAGAAGCTAGATATTGCAATAAATAACATGGATTAGAGAGATAAATTCTTTAGGAAACCTCATGATAAGTCGTTGAGTTATCATTTCCTAAAATAAAACGATTGAGCTAGGAATTCAAAATTCAAAATTTCAAAATTTAGGCTATGACGATAAACAATTCAAAATTAAAACAATAAAATCAAATCGCCATACCTCAGAAGAGAGCTAACACTAGAATGCAAACAAAGAAAATTCGCCTAGGCAACAAGATCGAGAATATATAGTCTTCAACGTGATCTCTTTCTTCAAAATATCAATTTCGCCACCCTTTTGTCCTTGACTTGATCCTCTAACACCTTGGCAAGTTCGCCCAATATAGATTCGCACCACTTTGGAAGTTACTAGCGCCTTCTAACTTGAAATGAAATTCGCTCCTTGAATACAACTTCGCACTTTCCTTTGTCTTCCTCAAGATCGCATATAAGAAATGACAAATAATGATGTGAAAATAACAATTTTCACCCTCCCTTTATAGCGCTCACCTCTTATCATCCCCAAGGCCGACTTTTGTAAAAATATAGCAATTAAAAACGATTTTTACATAAATAACAAGGCCGACTCTCCAAACCAAACACTCCATTCGATTTTTTTATTAATTAATTAATTAATTATTAAATGCCTTTCATTTTTAATTAATAAATTTCGATTTTTTACAAGGCAAAATAATTAATTGATACCAAGCGCAATATTTAAATGCTAATTTTCATTAAATATCGATTTTTTCTTTTTATTAGCATTTTAAATAAATTCAAAAAATGTATGTTTGAGCACCAAATTTTGAAAATGGAAGATACGTACCTCATCGCCCTGGTCCCTTGGAGAGGGACAGGAGCGATCCATCAACTTTGTCATGATTCTTGCAATTTCGATGTCCACAGTCCTCATTTCCACGTTCAAATCGACATTTTAGCTGGGTCCTTCGAGTTTGATTGACTTGTTTGTGCGAAGGAATGCCCTTGGATGCAATATCGCCCTGGTCCCTTGGAGAGGGACAGGAGCAATCCTAATGTTTTCACTTGAAATTCTTCATTTGGATATCAACTTTTCCTCGTATGGTGAATAATAACCTTGCTTGTTCATTCCATGCTTGTATGACTTGACTTTGATGAGGCATTTGGATGTTAGAAGGATCATCGCCCTTGTCCCTTGGAGAGGGACAGGAGCGATCCTTGTCCTTTCTCCATTTTAAGCTCAAATTGGTAATATTTAACGTCTATCTCCCTTTGTATCGCCTTCCAAATGATGTTTAAAACCTTGTGCAACCTTATTTCAACGTGATCTTTAAAGGATATCATGTGTTTTGGCAAATATCGCCCTGGTCCCTTGGAGAGGGACAGGGGCGATCCATGTGTCCTGGCTCAAATTTGCAAACTTTTGATCTTTGTTCTTCATTCATTGCTTTCCAAAGGACGTCCTTTACTTCGCCAATCCTTACATTGTCTTGATTTTGAAGGAGCAGAAGTGTTTTAGTAAAAATCGCTTTGGTCCTTGTCCAAAGGACAGGAGCGATATGAGTTCCTTAGCTTGATTGATAACATTTTGACGTTCAAAACTCTTGCATATCATCTTCAAAAGACACCTTATACCCTTTACAACTTTGTGAAGTCTTGACTTAACGTGATTTTTGCATGAATTGGTCAATACATTCAATATCGCTCTGGTCCCTTCCCAAGGGACAGGAGCGAACTTCAATACTTTGAGGTTATGCTTGCGTTTTCCAACTTGTAATTGCTATCATTGTGTAAAATGTAGTCTTTTGATCCATCTTAGTCACTTGGAACATGATCAACTTTCAAATTTCATGCCTTTATGAAATATCGCTCTGGTCCCTTCCTGAGGGACAGGAGCGAATTAGATGTCTTGGTGTGGTTCCTCCAATATTGGCAACTTTGGATACTTCGTGCTTGATTGAGATGCCTTGAAACGCCTTTGCCACCTTGTTCCTTGTCTTGGAGTGTCTTGAATTTTGGAGAAAAGGCAACATACTCATTATATCGCCCTGGTCCCTTGGAGAGGGACAGGAGCGACCTTGCTCTTGTGGGCTTCACTTCACTTTATCACCTTCAAAGTTTATCTTCAATGACCTCGTAATGCCTCCTTTCATTCATTCATGCCTTGAGATCGGTTGTAATTTGGCGAGAAAATCATTTACAACAAAAATCGCTCTGGTCCCTTGGAGAGGGACAGGAGCAACCTTAAGCATTTTGGTCCTTCGTTGGCATTTGGCGATCTTCAATTTATCTTCAATGAGTTCATTTCACCTCCTTCCTTGCCTTCAAACATAAACTTGACTTGATCTTTGCCTGAATCTCGCCCTATGAAGAATATCGCTCTGGTCCCTTGGAGAGGGACGGGAGCTACAATGTACTTTGCCCTGGTCCCTGACTGAGGGACAGGAGCGATTTTGGCATTTTGGACCATTTTTCTTCATGTTTGCTCTTCAAGTTATATTCATTCGATAAAACATATCCCCTTGGACATCTTCAAATCGTCAAGTCGTTGAAATCCTGCAAGGACAAAGCAATATTTGATTTGTAGCTCCGGTCCTTCACTGAGGGACAGGAGCGATTTTGATTCCTGCAGGCACCTCTGTGTTTGTGAAAATCTTCAATTTATATTCAACGGAAAGATCACGCCTTTCTCTATCATTTCCAACTCGAAATTCACCTTGACCCTGCAAGGACAGTAAGATATTCGAAAACGAGCTCCGGTCCTTCACTGAGGGACAGGAGCGATTTTGCTCCTACAGGCCAAAATATCATGATTTTACACATTTTATCACTTCACAAGGCGAAAACAAATCATTTACAATGCCTAGGATCAAAAATCAAAAAACTCAAAATTTGGTCAAAATATTCAATCGGACAAAATTTCACATTTCATCATCAACACTTAGACAAATTTAAGCTCTGCACTCAAAATTCCAATTGAAAATAGACCATTCTGGCGAATTCATTGCATTCAAAATTTGCATTCTTACAAAAGAAGCTCAAAAGCTCTCAAAATTGACTGGATTCTGGCTTGAAAAGACGGCAATTAAAACCCTAAGGCTTGACCCTAAATCCAGACAACTGACTGACTAACAAAACCCTAAAAGCGAAGCGAAAAGCGAGCGAAAAACGAGCAAAAAGAGGGGGTCCCCATTTGCAATGGGGCGATGTGTGAAATGGTCACAACAGGTCTCTACGTGTGGATAAACTCCAGTGGTATGATGTGATTTGCTGGAATCACAAGGGGACTTACATCTGATGATTGAACTTCCAATCTGCTTTGCTGGAACACAGGCTCTTACTGGCTTAGATTTGAAAAAATGGAAAAAAGGATGAGGGTGAAGAGAAGATCTAATCCTAATACTAAGAATGTAGGAGCAATGATTTGATTTTTGATGAAACTCTAACTAGGTCTTGTTTTGACATCAATGGACCATCTCCACAAGGCTAGTGCGATCTTCTAAGGGAAGCTTTATGATGTTCAAATCATCACCGCAGGCATAGACACCATCAAGTTGATGCATATCAATGAAGAAGCGACAAATTGAAATTGAGCTTAAGCTGAATGATTCCAGTTGACTACACAAGGCAAGTCTGCAATCAACAAACTGCTAGTAGTATGGATATACGAATTCCACCATTAATCAATCGCATTTCCTCCATTCATCTAATCATCTACCATCTAGGATTGAAGACTCAACAAGAAACCATGCAAATTGCAAGAAACGACACACTTCACCATTACTTCAATGAAAATGGAGTTTGTTTACAATCAATGGCAACAATTTCTTGCCTTGTCCTCCTATTCTACTCTAATTACTATTCTATCAATTTCTAACTACTCTCTATCTACTAACTGCTTTCTATTATTTACAACTCTCTCTCATTAACTTTACAAAATGAAATGTCAGGGCTTATATAGTGCCCACAATTCAATTCGATGGCTTAGATCAATTCAAGATCAATGGCCAAGATTCAACAATGAAAACCCTAATTAGGGTTTGTTACAACCATTACATAACATTTAATGCTTGACCAATGATAAAATTGTATTGCTTGGACACATGTCCCCTCTAGAAAAATCGACCAATGGATAGCCGGGGTAGGTACATCGGAGTTTGTGCCACCTTCCATGAGTTAAGTACATTGAATCTGGACATGCTGAGGTGGACCTCACTGATTGGAGACGTGATGACTAGGATGCCACCTCGTCTGACACTTGGTTGATACTCAATTTGGTAGCATTGAGAAGTTATCTTTGATTAACTCTTCTAAAATTATTTGCTTCTTCAACGAGCCCTTGTTCTGACTTCTTGTGTCCTTGATGTGTAGGATGATTGATGTACCTCACCTTGAAACGCTGGATTGGAAGAGGTCGCCCTTGTTGATGTTTGATCGAAGAAAATCGTCCTTGCTTGATCGTCCTTGAGGAGACCGTCCTCGATCTGGCTTGATTTTCCTTGAGAGTCGCCATCTTGGTACCTACACAACATTTCAAAATTAGTAATAGATTCTGCAATGTATAAACATAGATTAGATTAAAGATTAATTTTAGGAAACTTCATGATAAGTCTTTGAGTTATCATTTCCTAAATATGATTGAGCTACTGGAAATTCAAAATTTCAAAATTCAAAATTTCAAGATTGAGGTTAGGACGACCAATACTCAAAATTTAGACAAAAGAAGTTTTCGCCATACCTCACTTGAGAACTAACTCTAAAAAGATGCAAAATAAGGAAATTCGCCCAGGCAAAATCGAAATTTGAAGCTTTCAATGTGATCCTCCTCTAGCGAACGCCTTCCTTGTCAATTTCACCACCTTTGGGGGGGTCTTCAACGTCTTGATGTGATCTTCAATATTTTTGGCAAGTTCGCCTTAACTCTAACTTCAAGCTCGCACTCCCCTTTGAAGATGTTTCGCACCACCTTTGCTTTCTCCAAATCGCATGTAAGAGATGATTGAATAATGATTTGAAAATGAAATTTTCACCCTCCCTTTATAAGCGCTCACCTCTCATTTACCTCTAGGCCGACTTTTACAAAATGAGGCAATTAAAAACCAATTTTAAATAAAAAAACAAAGGCCGACTTTTATAAATAATTGAAAATTAAAACCCAAGCGCCCCATTTTTATTAAAATTAATAATTAATTAAAATGCCTTCGTGATTAATTTTTTTGAAAAAGGCAAAATTAATTAATAAATGTTTCATGCGCTATTTTTAAATGCTAATTTTAATTGAATATTTCAAACTTTATCGATTTTTAGCATTTAATGTAATTTGAAAATGATGTTGGCGCCAAACATGGAAGATGTAAGGGGTACAAACGACATCGCTCTGGTCCCTGGGAGAGGGATAGGAGCGATTTTGCATTTTGCTCTTGATTTTCTCGCCTTTTACGTTCAAAATCACTTCCTCTACGTTGAAACTGGCATCTTCATTGGGAATCTCGAGCTTGATCGATTCAATGTTGTAGATGGATGCCTCTTAAGACCATTATCGCCCTGGTCCCTTGGTGAGGGACAGGAGCGAACTTGCTTTTTCTTCCCTGGTCTTTCGCCTCTTTAATCACCAATTTATATCACAAGGCAAGTAATGACTTTGTTCTTTCATTCCGCGCATACTTACTTGTCTTTTACAAGGCAAATTTGATATTTGAATGTTCATCGCCCTGGTCCCTTGGTGAGGGACAGGAGCGAACTTTGAATCCTAGCTCAAATTTGTCATTTTTTAACCTCAAATCCTTGTTCATCACCTTTCTAATGACGTTTTCAATCTTGTGTAACTTTGATTTGATGTGATCCTTTAGAAAGAATGATTGATTTTATGAATATCGCCCTGGTCCTTGACTGAAGGACAGGAGCAAACTTTCCTCTTTGCTCAAGTTGGTCACCTTTTGACGTTTGGTTCCTTGCTTATCATCTTCTCAAAGGCATTTTCGACCTTGTGCGACCTCGCCTTGACGTAGTTTTTGAAAGAAATGACCAGTCTAATGAATATCGCCCTGGTCCTTGACTGAAGGACAGGAGCGAACTTTGGTTTATGGTGCAAATCTTCCATCATATTGATATCAAATTGTCTTCAAGGCGTAAAATGATGTCCTTTGTTCCTTCTTGAACGTATGAAATGGGAGTGACATTCAACATTTAAGCACATTTAGACATTTCGCTCTGGTCCTCGATTGGAGGACAGGAGCGAACTTCCATTTATAAGCCCATTCGTGCTTTGCCAATCTTCAAACTTGTCTTCAACGGACTTGTCATGCTCCCTTTCACTTATCTTTGACATGAAATTCGTTTCGACTTGGCGAGAAATTTGTCTAAGGAAGAAATCGCTCTGGTCCCTTGGAGAGGGACAGGAGCGCCTAGGACAATATGGCCTTCACTTGGCATCTTGCAATCTTCAAATTATCTTCAATGGATTCGTTATGCCCCTTTTGCTTGCCCCAAACTTAAAACTTACTTGATCTTCGCCCAAAACCTGTCTTATAAGGAAAATCGCTCTGGTCCCTGAGAGAGGGACGGGAGCTATCACTTAAATTCGCCCTGGTCCTTCAGTGAGGGACAGGAGCGATTTTGCTTCTAGGGTCAATTTTCCTCATGATTGCGCTTTCAAGTTATATTCAACTGATAAAATGTATCTCCTTTGATCTTCTCAATTCGCGAAATCGTTCAAATCTTTCAAGGACAAGGCAATTTTGGATTTCAAGCTCCGGTCCTTCAGTGAGGGACAGGAGCGATTTTTGACCTCCAGGCCCAAATGCTTCACTTTTCACCATGAAATGTCTTTGCTAGGGAAGATATCATCCTGCTTCATGCTATGAATAAAAGTTAACGTCCAAAAAAAAGGTCTAAAAATGTGCATATAAAGAAAATCGCTCTGGTCCTTCAGTGAGGGACAGGAGCGAATTTGACCTTCTAGGCAAAAACTTCATCATTTCATCGTTTTTGATCAAGTCTGGATGCTCTGTCATGCTCATTTCGTCCTTCACCATGCCTTTGATGTCTCAATTTGTCCAAACAAGGTCAGGAATGACTCCACTAAGCTTTTTCGCTCTGGACCCTTGGTGAGGGACACGAGCGATTCGCCTTGGACCCTTGGAGAGGGAGAGGAGCGCTTTTCGCTCCGGACCCTTGGAGAAGGACAGGAGCGAAATTTGACTTTTCGAACTCTCTATCAGGACAATTTTAATGGAATATAACATTAAGTGACATTTCCTTCTATGTTTCTTCTTTCTTATACTTTAAGTTATATTCCATATATACTTTCAGGATGTTTGAGAGTGGTTTCAGACCTCCAGGAGTTATATTGCAAAATCTAGTTTTTTGAGGTTTTTCAGTTTCCAGACTTAGTCAAATTTCAGGATCAGGACATTCCAGACTTAGCCAAGCCGGACTTGCTTATCCATGTGATCACCTGGTCGACACTCAAAACGCAAAGGCTAACTAACAAAACCCTAAAAGACCAAAAAAAACAAACCCTAAAAAGCAAAAAAAGCAAGGGTCCCCATTTGCAATGGGGCGATGTGTGAAAACGTCACAACATCTAGCGCCACCTTGAATAAATGTTCCTGAAACATTTCAGAGATAAAGACTCAATCGACACCTAGAACCTCTGGAAAATTCAACCCAACTTATCAGGAGATTAGAAAATGTACTCAAAGTGGAAGGAGAATCTTTAACCAAATCCAGACACTTAGTCTTTGATTACCCAGGTGTGTGTAAGTGTATTCATTCCGCTCGACAAGACAATTATAACCTTCAGGTTCCCCTGTGATCGGCTACGTAGTTTATCTGAACTTCAAAAGCATCCTGGATAGAGCCTCGCTGCCAGTCAGACGTCCATAGTCCCGACGAGGTTATCGCCGCAAGCTCACGAACATTGCTCCATTGCCAGCCAGGCATCTATAGCCTCGATGGAGTTACTCGTATGTTCCCCTTTAGCCAATTTTGATATTTCATTTCATTTCATTTTTTTTTTCTCATTTTTCTCTTTC
The DNA here is from genome assembly GCF_030272615.1 of Cryptomeria japonica. NCBI lineage: Eukaryota > Viridiplantae > Streptophyta > Pinopsida > Cupressales > Cupressaceae > Cryptomeria > Cryptomeria japonica. The sequence continues at coordinate 275,670,783 of NC_081406.1, forward strand.
ATTTTCTCATTTTTCTTTTTGATATTGCTTTTTCACTCCGTCAATTCCTTTGGCTCGTAAGCAGTAAAGCTTACTAGGGTTTGAGGATTGCGGTGGCGCTGAAGTCAGATTTTGGATTTTTCACCAATCACAGCTTTGCCTGAAAACCATAATGAGTCGGAGTCTATTAATGTGTGATGATATAGTAATCAACAGATGTCGGCATCAAGACACAGAAAATGATTCCCTTCCAAGTCAAATACAGGTCCTGATCAGATGATAAAGCTGAAGAGGAACAACCTCGGATTCCAAGCACTTCATGAATAGATATCTAAGAAATGAGTCTAACATAAGATCCAGGATGTTGCCAGTGTGTGAGCAACAACACAAACACCTTTCTCACAAAATGGAGGCTCCCACTCAAGACACCTAAACTAAAGCAAACCGACCGACAAACCGACTCAAAGCAAACTAAGCTAAAACGCACACCAAAAGCAAACTATCTAAAGAAAGCAAACAACTAAGCTACCTGAGCCACACTAGATCATGAGTCAAATGACTCAAGGCAAAATTAAGAACAAGGCTCAAAAGACCTCTAATCTAAAAACACGAAAAGAAAACCTACTCTAAACCTATATACAAGAGTCCTAGACTCGACATGACTCAAAGAAGCAAAATATATACATGACTTTACATGATTTCTCAGGTTGTGCAAGAGGAGCATGGCAAACATGATGGTTCTCAATCGGGCAAATTCATCCTTAAATACAGAAAAACAAACTCTCACCATGCATTTCTCATACTCAAGCAAGTTTTCACTCAAAATGATCAACTGAGGTAATTCGTTAGGACCATGATCAATCCAGATGCAAGTTGTTTTCCCAAAATCCCCATAATCAAAATCATAATAACTTTCAAGGCTAGGATTAAGGAAAGAGACAACCTGGCATGTTTTAGGCTCAGACGGAACTGCATTGTTGGAAGCGAGGTCACCGGCTGCTTCAGGAGGTCGCCATTGATGATGAATCATTCCACGAGCATTCGCAATATGTTGATCTTGATTAGGAAGTTCCTCTTGAAACAAGCTTAGCGCCCCTTTGAATAGCTCAAGATTCTCTGTTTTCACTGAGATATCTTGCATAAACCAAGCATCTTCATGAAATTTTGTTAGCATATCTTCAAAAATGAGAGTCTCCTTGATGGATTGAGCTTCAAACATCTCCTCTAGTGGACCAAAGATAATCTCAGGTGATGTCTCGTCTTCAAGCATAGCCTCGGGAGGTCGGAGCTGATGATGGATCATATCACTCACAGTAACTTGCTTATCTAGAAAAAAATTTGGCAGTGATTCCATTTGCGTTTCCTCTACAAGATCCTTCAATGCTTCCTCAAATATCATAATGGTGATGAAATCTTCAAGCCCCCCTTTGAATTGTTCTTCATATCTGGGCTCACTTAACATGTCAACTTGTATCTCTTTGTTCAACATCTCAACTTGATTGTCTTCTTCAATGAGGCCATTTGAAAACTCCTGCAATTCAATCTCAAGGATCTCCTTTCGTAGCATAAGTGAGAATTCTTCAAGGAATGAGTCATCTTCTCCTTTAATTGCTTGTTCAACCCCTGGATCTTCCTTTATCACTGTTTGAGTATTCTCAATTGCTTCTTCAACTTTTGTTTCATGGTATTCTTTTTCAGGTGCAAGGCATGGCGAGCTATCCATTGTAATACATTGATCATCAGGTGCACTAGTATCGTCAACGTACACTTGATCCTTCTCACATTCAGATGCTGGAGCAATGTCTTGTTCATAGGTTCTCCTAAATTTGGCTGCGAGATGTGCACCCCAAGATTTGTTCATAATGCATTCTTCCTCTGACAAAGTTGGCATTCCAAACTGGTCTCTGACTTGATTGATAGCCATTTCACATACTGAGCAAGTAAATTCAGAGTGAGGCGAGTTGTGAATTCTACACCACAATGGTAGCAATATGTTTTCAAGACGCATTTCGCCATCCAAAATGAGTTGACTCTCGATCATCCACATGAAGCTTAGAAGAGGATCCTTGCTCTCTGGGACACTGAAATTATTCTCTTCCGTTTCTGGCCTTGGGACATCCCAAAAGAAGATTTTTCCCTGCGCTGCCGATTCCATCCTTGATAAGTACTTCAAGCAATGCATTTCATCATGTTCCTCTGTCTCATGGACTCGACACTGCCCGGGCCTTGCAAACTCGGACAATCTGCGTGGGTAAAGTTGTGTATCTAATCTCCACCAAAGTTCAGGAAAATCAACTTGTTGCTCCTCGTGAAACTGTTGCCGCTCCATTGAGAAATCTTTCTTTTTTGATTTTTTGATTTTTTTGATTTTTTCTTTTGATTTTCTATTTTCACTTTTTTTTTTTGGATTTTCTGTTTTTCACTTTTTTTGGATTTTCTATTTTTCACTTTTTTTTTTGGATTTTCTGGAATAAGAGAGATCTTGAATATCTTAGATTCAACTTGAATGCTCAACTGGTTCCAGCTTGATTCTTTCTTGCATAAGTCCAACTGACGACCCAACGATCACCTTCCGTCGAGTGTTTGAGAAAAAGCTTTCCACTGATCTTCCTTGGATTCAAGAGTTCGTGTTCGCTATTAGGCACTCCTAATTCAATTCTGTCGAGCGTGGACAAGGGTAAAAAGCTCTAGAAAATTTCTTCAAATGCTATGTGACTTGACAAGATCGAACTTTCAAATGTTCAGCCCTCCTTCTAGCGCCAATTCTGTTGACGTGTATTTTGTACACAATCATACACAAAATAAAATACCCAAAGGCATCTTATCCTCTCTTGAATAAAGTCGCTAACTGCTGAAGATATCGCAAGAAGGATCAGTTAGGATGACTCCAATGTTCTTTTTAGTAGGGTCTCTACATGTGGATAAGCTCCGGTGGTATGATGTGATTTGCTGGAATCACAAGGGGACTTACATTTGATGATTTGAACATCATAAAGCTTCCCTTCGAAGATCGCACTAGCCTTGTGGAGATGGTCCTGCGATGTCAAAACAAGACCTAGTTAGAGTTTCACCAAAGATCAATCATTGCTCCTACATTCTTAGTATTAGGATTAAATCTTCTCTTCGCCCTCATCCTTTTTCCATTTTTTTTCAAATCTAAGCTAGTAAGAGCCTGTGTTCCAGCAAAGTAGATCAGAAGTTCAATCATCAAATGTAAGTCCCCTTGTGATTCCAGCAAATCACATCATACCACTGGAGCTTATCCACATGTAGAGACCCTACTAAAAAGAACATTGGAGTCATCCTAACTGATCCTTCTTGCGATATCTTCAGCAGTTAGCGACTTTATTCAAGAGAGGATAAGATGCCTTTGGGTATTTTATTCTGTGTATGATTGTGTACAAAATACACGTCAACAGTACCTTGACCCCGTACCTTGCTAAGGACATAGACTCCCATACCTTCTAAAGGATCCAAAGCGAAATTGCCATGTACATACCTTGCAAAGGTTCTAAAGTGAATGTCCTTGTCAAGGATCCAGAGCGAATTTCCAAGTTATGTCCTTAGAGAGGTCTGTTGTGACGTTTTCACACATCGCCCCATTGCAAATGGGGACCCCTACTCTTTTGCTTTTTAGGGTTTGTCTTTTTAGGTCTTTTAGGGTTTTGTCTGTTGGCCTTTGCGTTTTGAGTGTCGCCAAGGGGATCACTTGGATAGCAGGTCCTGCTGGAGTGAAGTCCTGATCCTGAAATTTGGCTAAGTCTGAAAGTCCTGATCCTGAAATTTGGCTAAGTCTGAAAGTCCTGATCCTGAAATTTGGCTAAGTCTAGAATGTCCTGATCCTGAATTTGACTAAGTCTGGAAACTGAAAAACCTCCAAAAACTAGATTTTGCAATATAACTCCTGGAGGTCTGAAACCACTCTCAAACATCCTGAAAGTATATATGGAATATAACTTAAATTATAAGTCTTTCTTATACTTAAATGTTATATTCCATAAAATTATCCTGACGGAGAGTTCAAAAAGTCAAATTTCGCTCCTGACCCTTCCTGAGGGTCCAAAGCGAATTTCGCTCCTAACCCTCTCAGGAGGTCCAAGGCGAATCTCGCCCCTGACCCTTTCAGAGGGTCCAAGGCGAAAATCAACCTAGGACTCATTCTTGGCCTTATTTGATCAAATTTTGATTTGCAAAGCATTTTGTTTGGACTTTGGAATTGATTGAACACCTTGAAGAAAATGATGAATTTTGGCCAAGATTGGGAATTTCGCTCCTGACCCTTGCTGAGGGTCCAGAGCGAAATTCATTGTAGATTTCGTTTGCAAACTCGCTTGAATTTGAAACCTTGTTCCTGGCCTTGAAAATGATCTTACCTTGCCTTGTGAAGTGATTTGAAACTAAAAGATTGAGCAATTTAGCCTAGATTGTAAATTTCGCTCCTGACCCTTGCTGAAGGTCCAGGGCGAAAATGTGGTTCAAGTTTATTTCTCGCTAATTTTGGCTAACTTGTTTTGTGCAAGGTTTCCTGGAGAGAAGATTGGACGTTACTAGATGCATTTGAAAGTTTGAAAGTTTGAAAATTGTTGAATTTTGGGCAACAAAGATAATTTCGCCCCTGACCCTTACTGAAGGCCCAGGGCGAAATTCTCCATGAAGGTCATTTTTAGCATTGTTGTGGTCAAGATGAGGTATTAAAGGCAAGAAGAGCGGTGGAATGAGCATGATGAAGCCCCAAACCCGTTTGAAGACCAAAGGATGAAGGAGTTTTGCCTAGAGAAGGCAAATTCGCTCCTGACCCTCTCTGAGGGTCCAGGGCGAATTTCTTGTGGACACACTATTTTATCCCTTGTTGGATATAAAAACCTATTCATAACACAAAACAAGGTGAAGTCTTCCCTAACAAAGAGGTTTCAGTGAGAAAAGTGAAGAAATCAAGCTTAAAAATGAAAAATCGCTCCTGACCCTCAGTGAAGGCCCAAGGCGAAATCCTCATGAAAACTCATTAAGCCTTGTTTTAAAAATTAACATTTTCCAAATTGCATTAGATCGCCAAAAATGCTAATTTTGAGGCATTTGGGAAATCAGAATTAAATAAAAAACATTTTGGCATTTAAAAAATTAATTTTAGGCCTTGAGAAAATCGAAATTTTACTTTGGAGGCATTTAAAATTAATTAAATTAAAATTAAATATGGAGCGCACAAGGCCTTATTTTTACTTATTTTGCCAAGTCGGCCCCCCCTTTTTTTGGAAATTTATTTATTTTTAACCTCTTTTTGCCAAGTCGGCCTAGAGGGAGCAAAGGGGTGAGCGCTCTATATATTGGAGGTGTTGTTTCACAATTCAAATCATTCAATCATCCTTTCAAGTGCGAATTTGGAGAGCTAATTGAAGGTGCAAAATCTAGCTGGAGTGGAGCGAATTTCTACTAAGTGTGGAGACTAAGGAGGGCGAAATTCATCTTGAAGGCTATTGGAGAGGTGAATTTCTTGCTAGATTGGAGGATAATTTCCAGATTTTTTGAAGGTATTTGAAGGCGAATTTCTAGATTTTGGAGAAGCTAGTGGAAGGTGAAGCTCTTTTGAAGGCTAAAGGAGGCGTACTTCATCCAAGGGATGGCTATAAATCTTGCCCAACAAAATCCGGTCTTCTTCCTTCATTTTTCAAGGTTTTGTACTTAAGTACTCAAGGGAAGGTATGAAGAATTACTTTTTTGAAGATCTCATTCAAGACTTATTTTGATCCCATCGCCATTTTGTAAAATCTAAGTCTTGAAAATCCAATTTCCATTCATGATTAATTTGAAAATGTATAGTTCTTGATTTATCATGACTTTTTTCAAATTAATATCTTAAGTTTTACCTTTGAAAGGTCTTAAATTTCATGCTTTGAGGTTTGATGCTCAAAAGACTAACTTCAATATTTTGTGTAGGCATCAAATGGAGATCCCGGAGTTGGAAGATCAAGCAAGGATAAGGGCAACCTCCTCCAATCAAGCCAGATCAAGGACGGTCTCCTCCAAGAAGATCAAGCATCATCAGAAATGACTTCTCCAATCCAGCATTCCAAGGCGAGGTACATCATCATCCTGCAAATCAAGGACACAAGAAGTTAGAGCAAAGGGTTCGTTGAAGAAGCAGATAGTTTCAGAAGAGTTAATTAAAGCGAGCTTCTCAGCAACATCAAGTTGAATATCTACCAAGTTGCAAGTGTCGGACGAGGTGGCATCCCAGTCATCATTTCTCCAGTCGGATTGGTCCACCTCAGCATGTCCAGATTCAATGTACCTAACTCATGGAAGGTGGCACAAACTTCGATGTACCTACCCCAGCTATCCATTGGTTGAATTTTCCAGAGAAGACATGTGTCCTAAAGATGCAATTTTATCATTGGTCAAGCATTAAATGTTGTGTAATGGTTGTAACAAACCCTAATTAGGGTTTTCATTGTTGAATCTTGGCCATTGATCTCAAATTCATCTGAGCCATCGAATTGTATTGTGGGCCCTATATAAGCCCCAACTCTTCATTTTGTAAAGGCAATAGAAAAAGTTAGAGAGAAGTTAGGGAATAGAGAGTAGTTAGAAGGTGATTAGCTAGTTGATAGAATAGCAATTAGAGTAGAGTAGAGAGAGAAGGCAAAGATTGTTGCCAAGATGTTGTTGTAAAAGACTTGTAACTTCATTGAAGAAATGGTGAAATTTATGGGTCGATTCGACAATTTGCATGGTCTCTATACGTCTCATATTTGATTTCGTGTTATTAGATGAGTGGAAGAAATGTGCTTGATTGATGGTGAAATTCGTATATCCATACTACTAGTAGTTTGTTGATTGCAGACTTGCCTTGTGTAGTCAACTGGAATCATTCAGCTTAAGCTTAACTTCAATTGTTGCTTCTTCATTGATATGCATCAGCTTGATGGTGTCTATGCCTACAGTGATGATTTGAACATCATAAAGCTTTCCTTCGAAGATTGCACTAACCTTGTGGAGATGGTCATGGGATGTCAAAACAAGACTTTGTTAGAATTTCATCAAAGATCATTCATTGCTCTTACATTCTTAGTATCAGAATTAGATCCTTTCCTCACCCTCGTCCTTTTTCCTTTTTTTCAAATCTAAGCGAGTAAAATCCTGTGATTCCAGCAAATCAGACGTTCAGGTCATCAAGTGTAAGTCCCTTTGTGATTCCAGCAAAATCACATCATACCACAAAGAGCTTATCCACACGTAGAGATCCTACAGCAAAGAACCTTGAAGTCACCCTGATTGATCCTTTTCGCGATATCTTTAGCATTCAGAGGCTTTACTCAAGAGAGGATAAGGTACCCTTGGGTATTTTATTTTGTGTTTGATAGTGTACAAAATACACGTCAACAAGGTTCTAGAGCGAACTTTTTCACCTTGACCCTGTCCTTGCTAAGGTCCTTGAGTGAACTTGTTTCTTCTAAGGGTCCTAGAGTGAACTTGTTTCTTGTTCTTGCCAAGGTCCTTGAGCGAATTTTTGCCAAGTATATACCTCACAGAGACCTTAGAGCGAATTTGAAGGTGTGTAGCTTTGAAGGACTTTAGGGTGAATTTTGTCCAATTGATGTACCTTGGAGAAGTCCCAGAGCAAAATTTCTTCACCAAGTGATGTACCTTCCTAAGGATCAAGAGCCAATTTCTCCAAGTGAAGCCTTAGAACAAATTTTGAGTAATGTCCTTGGAGAGGTTATGGAGCGAAATTCTCATTTAGACCCTTTCCTTGGAAAGGACATGGAGCAAAGTTCTTGCCTAGACCTTGTCCTTCCAAAGGACATAGAGCGAACTTATTTCAAGATGGCGTACCTTACTAAGGTTCAAGAGCAATTTTCATTTTAGGTCTTGTCCTTGCTAAGGACATGGAGCAAAAATTTCACTAAGGTCGTGTACCTTCCAAGGGACATAGAGCGAATTCTACTTTTAGGTCCTGTCTTTGCTAAGGACGAAGAGCAAAATCCTTATCAAAGAGTCTTGTCCTTGCTAAGGACATGAAGCGAACTTTTACCTTGACCTTTTCCTTTCAAAGGACATAGAGCGAAGTTCTTGCCTAGACCTTGTCCTTCCAAAGGACATTGAGCGAACTTCTTTATCTTGACCTTGTCCTTGGAGAGGACATAGAATGATTTTCATTTTAGGTCCTGTCCTTCCAAGGGACATCGAGCGAAATTTCATTTTTAGGTCCCGTCCTTCCAAAGGACAGAGAGCGAATTCTGTTTTAGGACTTGTCCTTGCCAAGGTTAGAGAGAGAATTTCTTATCAAGAGTCTTGTCCTTCCAAGGGTCCTAGAGCAAATCATGTGTGTACCTTGCCAAGGACCCAAAGCGAAATTCCCGAAGGCAAGCATTTTGGTGCCAAAACTTATTCGAATTCGAAGAAGTCTGATCTGTTAAGTCGGCCAGCATCAAGGAAGACAATTTGTTTTTGTTTTTATTAAACCAAGTCAGGCTTAACCCCAAAAGTCACTACTCTACCCTAAATCGCATATATAAGGAGGATCAAATTAATCATTTTAACATCAATTCAAAACACAATTCCTCTCTAAAAAGCGAATTTTGTCAGCAGGTCAGCGAAGTACTCCAATTGAACAGCGAACTTCATCAAGCATTAGCTATTCTCAATCAGCATAAGAGGTAAATCTTATCATTAAATGCAGATCTGGTCTTTTGGAGGAGACAAATTTGTCATTTGAAGATCAGGTTGAAGCGAATTTGCTCAGCAAAGGAGCCTATCATACAGAGAATTCATCTTAGGACAGCCCAGATTTGCCCTAGGACATTAAGATTGCATTCCAAACAGTGAATTCATTGATTATTGTCAGTCCTTTGATCTGATTTAGAAAGAAATATCAAAGATTAGATCAAGCTGTATATCATTTGTGTTTGATATGCAATTGTTCATTTTGCAGGAGGTAAAGAAAGAGATCAAATGGGCCAGGTTGAAGGAGGATCAGAACAAGGATCTCAAGGAGAGAATTTCAGCGCCAAGGTCAAGATACAAGGAAGACCTTTTCAAGAAGCCTCATCAGCATCAAGAACACCTCAAGTGCATGAAGAAGACTCAAAGTGCTACTAGGTTGAAAGACTTCAAATGTTCAACGGCTGCAAGCAGTAGGGCGGGATATCTTCAAGGTTCTTATTCTATCACATTGACACAGAGAGATCATAAGATGGCAAAGGGGAGATCGTACAACCATCCTAAGGTAAGATATACAAGCAAGGATTGAAGGAATGACTTGACCATGACGAATACTTCCTATCACCACTATGCAAGACCAAGAGGAAGCTTCATCAAACACAAAGGTATTTAGGAGGGAAGAATCTCAAGTATTCTCACCACACCTTGGAGGCATGAAGAGATCAGAGTGTTAAGGATAAGTCATACGATCACTCCATGGTAAGCAAGCAAAGATAGAAGGAGGACTTAGCTACATCAATAACTCCCATCATCACAACTTTGAGCGAGCTAGATAATGTTGAGTATCAAGAGATATCTCTTAACATCCCTTCATGATGATGAATCAAATCAAGTCTAAGAAGTGCAAGATAAAGGTGGAATCCTAGTCATCACCCTAGTCACTACCTCCACCAATCAGAGAGGTCCACATCAACGCGTCTAAGTTCAATGAATCAAGCTCACTAGTCATGGAACAAACTCCGAGGGACCTACCCTTGTTATCTATTGGTCCATACTCATTGAATGTAATTTTCCCATTGGCTAAGGAGAGTTTGTTATAACAAACCCTAATTAGGGTTTCATCGTAAATCTTGGCCATTGATGAAGATTAAATCTTGGCCATTCATTGTAAATGAGCTCTCTATATAAAGCTCCAACTCTTCATTTGTAAAGGGTTAATAGTCAATAGATAGTCTAAAGAGAATAGAATAGAAGTTAGAGTAGAGTAGGAGAAGGCATAAATTGTTGCCTAAGTTGTAAATGAACTCTATTTTCATTGAAGTTATGGTGAAGTGTGTTGTTTCTTTACAATGTGCATGGCTTCTTGTTGGATCCTCATGCTAGATAAATAAATTAGATTGAATGGAAGAATTTGTTGAATGCATTTGTGTGGAATCCGCCTAATCCATACCACTAGCCTCTTGCTGCTTGTAAGTGCGCCTTGTGTGGTCAACTGGAATGATATGAGCTTAACTCCCAATCGTCCTACACTCATTGCTTATGCATTAATTTGAATGGTGATCAATGTTTGATGGTATTGATTCGAACATCCTTGAAACGTCCTTAGAAGATTGCACTGAGCTTGTGTCAAATTGTTTAGTTTGATGGTGAGACCTTGCTTAGTAGGATTCCATCTTAATCATTCATCCATCTTCTTACATTCTAGGCCTTAGAATAGACTCTCTCAACCCTTTCCTTTTGCCATTTTTTCAAACTCGAGCTAGTTTAGGACCGAAAAGCATCACCAAATTGTAACATCAAATGACCTATGTTCCAACAAATCAAGCATTCAGGCATTCAAATTTAAGTCCCCTTGTGATAAATCACATCAACCAACTTTGCTTATCCACACGTAGTGACCCTACATTCATGAACCTTGGAGTCTTCTCAAGTGATCCTTAAGCTAATCTTCAGCATTTGAAAGATTTTGTTCAAGAGAGGATAAGATACTTAAGGTATTTTATTCTGTGTTCGCATGTGCATAAAAAACACATCAACACTTTCCTCTTCTACCCCTTCAATATTTTTCTTTTCGTTCTATTACTTTTTTCAATACATGTTTTTTGCCTCCTAATTTTTTAATTTTTTTTGGACTTTTCTCTCTTTTTTATTCCTCTTTTCTTTTTTCTTTTTCCTTTGAATTCCACTTGTTTGCTTCTTCTACCTTCATTTCATCTCAACTCATGCAGTCTGCATGTGGTTCTTTGTAATACTTGTTAGTGCAATATTTATCAACATACCCTAATTTTTCCATGTTATTTAATCAAGTCATACCTTGGTTGTTTATGCCATCTTCTGATGTTTGTTGAGTGTCTATCACACTTGGCCCTCTAATTGTTGGTATGAAGTTATTTCTTCATTTCATACAGGTGGATTTGCGAGAGGATCATATATGGTTTGCCAAATGTAGATGGTTAGGGTGTAGATAGTTGTGGTGTCCTGAAACACTTGTTAAATGAAGTCTTTCTTTGAACTCTTGAACTGCTTGGTCATTTCCCACTTATTCCTCCAAGAGTGAGTGTTTTGCCATAGCCATTGGGTGATGACTTAGAGCAACTCCTTTCAAAAGTAGGAATGGGTATTTGTCAAATAATTTGTGGTATTCTTCCATAAGTTCCTTTGAATCTTCAACACTCATCTTTGAGATGTTGACAAAGGTTAACATCTCTGAAGGGAGGTCAAACCTGACATACTTAGAACACAGGCTAGAATATGGTGAATGAATATTCCTTTTACCATATATTTGAATCAGTTTTGTAGGTGGGCCAAACAAATACATAAGTGTAGATGCATTCTTGGTACTGCACTTCCAGTGGTCTCCTTGTTCATTATTTTCTCACTTCATTCTTATTTTTCTATCACCACTCAATGTATCAAATTTATTGCTACAAGTGCCTCTTGCCTTGCTTATTTGGAACCATTTACATTGTCTTTAATTATGATTCCATCTATGCTCTCTTGCTTTATAGACTTGTTTTCTAGTGTTTCTTTGATCTTGAATTGGCCCAGCCACATGATTTCAAACTTACTAGGTTTAATTTCACTACGATTGTTATATTTTAATACTTATTGTTTGGGCTCGAGGTTCATTCTTCAGAGATGTTTGTAGTGCCAATATTTTAACCTTTTTTGCATAACTTCGGTTTTCCAATATGCCATAATTGTTCATTCATTTAAATTGTTGAATTGAAGGAGTCTTTTCTTTGAGACTCTCATTGTCACCCAATCGATTCTCCATGGCTTTTATTAGGCTAAGTAACATGTATTCCATGGAGACAATAGTTTCTTGTCCTTACATTAGTTGGAAAGGAGTATGTCATGGTTACCTTATATGTAGTTTTGTATGTCCACATTGTTGCTGGTAGCTTTTCAACTTGATCCATACCTTTGATCTTGCAAGATTTGTGGATAATTGAGATAAGTACTTAATTTGTTGACTCTACTTGGCCATTCTCTCTTAAGTAGTATGGGCTAGAGAGGGTATGGAAGATCCAAAATTCACTTGTCATTAGTTGGATCACAAGATTCACAAAATTGCCTCCTTTGTCATTTGTTATTTGTATTGGGGTCTCGAATCTTGTAGCTATTTTCTCATAGATAAAGCTTGCAACTTAATGTTTTATTGTCTAGTAAGGCCCTTCTTCTACCCAATTTTGCCAAGTACTCTATTGCCAATAAAATGTATTCGAACCTATGATGTGCAGTCCATCATTCGAATAGTATTTGTGGTTGAGATAGCGAGAGTGCCATGAAATCATTTTTCAGTGGTTTCCCCACTATTTGGCATGTATCACCTCCAACTACCCACTCCTTTTCATCGATGTGGAGTGTTGGCCACCATAGATTACTAGGAGAGCTTTCTTTGTAGTGGCACCAACCCCATGTGTATTGTAGGATTTTTTGTCGATTGCTTGTGAATTCAAGTAGTTTTTGCCTTTTCATTTTGGGATTTGATGGGGGAGTCACCATATTTTTGTTCAAATGCAACCTCAATGCCCGGAACCTACTTATCAAGGAGCTTTGATACAATCGCTGATATTTATTTTGCACTCTCAATTGTGTGAGAATCCTCAACGTGTCTTGCTTCCTCGTTTTGTACACTTGAGTTACCTTTCGATTCTTTTTTGTACAACTTTGGCCTAGGAGTCTTTGGTTGGGTTCTTTTGATCACCAATTCTTCTTTAATCACTAACTCTTTGATATGTCAAAGATTACTCTCATGTCTATATCAACTAGTCATAGATTTTATCTCCCATTCTTCTTCATTTGTTGTTTGTTTTACTTGATTAGAGAGATGTACCCATGCTTCATTGTGTAGTGCTAAATGCCTTGCTATTTATTCACACCCTTTCCTTGTACGACTTCTTGTAGTATGTATTCTCAAGATGGACTCCAACTTGGGATTTGTATGGTTATGTCTTCTTCAGTTGCTTCTCTTAGCCTTCTCCTTCGTTCTCTTTGTTCTATGATCTTCAAGGATTGCCTCACCTCTTGTATTGTTCTTTGATTGCTTTTTGGTGTCTTCTAGTTCTTATTTGTGTATAAAGGCATTAATGCAAAGATATCTTATGCTGATTTGTATTTATTTCTTCTTCCTCTTGGCTACTTCTATCCTTGAAAAGATTCCTTATATGTTATCTCTATGCTTAACTATCTCTTTCGACATGCAAGGAGTCTTGGCATAAATTGAGTAGTATGTCTACTTCTTCGCTTACTCTTTGGTTATCACAAATGACCTCTTTGTGTTTTTTGCTTCCATTCAACTTCTTTTTGTACATGCTCTTTCCTCATTATATTCCATAGATTTACCGAATCTTGTGTGAGTTTGTCCTCTCTTTATTGATTAGACTTTACAAGTTCTTCAACTGATTACCCCATTATATGGTTATTTTGACCCAACTACTTTGAGGGCAATGATCTCAAATGTTTACTTGCCTATCTAGACATGCAATTACTTAAGTACAATAAATTGGTTTATTATACATTCATGAGTGATTCATATAAGAATAACATTATGTTTTAGAAGGTTTCTATATCCATTGACTCTTTCAATGCTCTTATACAAAAATGAGGAACGAAATGAATTTCCAACAACACAGTCCCTTTTTCTTACTACACAAAAGGTATATAAACTTGTTGATGGTTTTCAAGGACTTCCAATTGTTGACAACTACTCAAAACTACTTCAATCAGTTGATGAAACATCCTTTCTTATTGACTAACCAAAATTACAGTATAACTAATAACTAATATATGTTATATTCTATCTACAATACACACTTCTTACTATGATTTGTACACCATGAATTTCTACTATAATACAAAACAATTTAATACATGTGAATCATCCAAATTTCATGTTAAATTAGGCCCTACATTGACTTCACCATCTCCATTTTCCTACCTTTCTATTAATAGATTATAGTATTATCCCAAGCATAGTTGCAAAACTTGTTGATTACTCACAAAGCTCATGAGTACTTTTGAGCTAGATTGCCTAGTGAGTTACTTGCCCAATAACTCGCTAAGGTGTTTTTGCAAAACTCATGACAATTTATCCTTGTAAAACTCGACAGTCGACAAAAAAATTTGCAATTTTCTTGGTTAATAACATGTTCATTCTTTCCTGCAATTAAAAGTTCGGGGCGATTTCTTTCTCGCAATTAAAAAAAATATGATTTTCACTTTCATTTTCACATGTTATTAGCGACTTAAGGCATGTAGCAACACGGAGATTGAGAATGACTGGTTTTATGGTTTCAAAGGTCTTTATTATGGAGCCCATGAGGGTTGCTGCTCCCCAACCCTTTTGGTGGCATTGCCCCCAAAACCCCACAAAAGGCATTGCCCCTTGACCTTGTTGGGGGATCCCACAAGGGGGGTTGCCCTTCATACCCCCAAACTCCTATGAGGGGCATTGCCCCACAACTCCATTGAGGTCTCACTCCCAAATTCCCATTAGTTATTGGTATCTCTAATGAGCACATTGTTATACTAAGAGAGAGGAGGGGGGCGGTGAATCTGTTTAATGCAACTTTTACTAATTTAAAACTTGATCAATAACAATTACCTCATTTACTCAACATCAATAATCATGTACATGAGAAGAGCACAATAACACACAATATTTACATGGAAACCCCTATGGGAGAAAACCATGGCAAAACTATTGCTTTTATTAATCTTCTTTTTCCGAATTTTGTAGGCACCAATCCACTGGAAGCACCAACTCCCACTTCTAAATTCATAGGCACTAACCTCTCATTCAATTTGTGAGCACCGACCCACTGGAAGCATCAACTCCCACAACAAAGTTCCATCTTCTAAATTGCTCCTTAAATGGATGATGGACATTACAATCTTCTTTCTACAAATTTATTCACTCCATGATTGCCTTTTCATGATTAATATATCTTTCATTGATATATAGATATATTCCTTCTCAATTCTCCATATGTTCCTTTGTACAAATCTGCTCATATAACCTATTTATGTATCTACCGATTCTACTCCAAAAGGTGATATATTGTATGCTCCAAATTCTGCTCCAAGTCAGGTATATGTTTTGTGACCAGAACTGTAACAAGTCTGCTCTTGATCTGCCTTATAACTTACTCCAATATGCTGATAAGAATTGCCTCGATATGCTGATCAGATTTGCCTAGTCTGCACCAAAGTGGCTATCAAATCTGCTCAAATATCTTTCACAAGTTCTGCCCAAAAATGCTTATAAATCTTCAACAATCTGCTCATAAACGATATTGCATTATTTACTTAACTCCCCTTTTAGTCTTCATATTATTAACCTCCCTTTATATTTTTTCTCTTTTCACAAATTGAGACTCAAAATTCTCCCATAAATCTTCTCATATATCTTTTATAAATCTGTGTAAAGATCTTATCTTCTGCTCTCCATATAAAATAATATTCAATAAAAGCTTGCTTCTAACACTTCAAACAACCCTCTATATATATCTATCAAAATGCCTAAAAGAAGCATTTTTTCCAATGGAGGCATTCCATACTTGAGTGCTACCTTAATGGGGTCGGCTTCTTTAATTTTAATCTTCATTATTACTAACAAATGTTTATATGTCTCTCTTATCTTAAGCGCTGCCCTTCTTAGATATAGTCGCTGCCATTTTATTTGCATATAAAACAATTTTTTTCTCATTCACCTTTTGTCTTTATGTGCTTTTTGTCTTATGTGCTGCACAGAAAAACTTTTTGATCGCTGCTTTATAGTCTTTAATTTCTACTTTTTAATACTCTTCGATGCCATGTAGCCTTTGCTTTTAAATGTTGATTATCTTTATTGCTACCATACTTAATCTCAGCCTTTAATAATAATTGCTGTTTTATCCTCTTTTTTATTGCTGTCTTTATTTATGTTTACCAATGCTATTTTAGACTTTGATCATTTCTAGTTATATCGTGGCCTTCTTAACATTTAGACTTTACTGTTTCGAGTGCATTAATTTCTCTTCTACTGTTTTGGTTATTAGCAAAGTTATATATGGTGTTTTGCCTTGATATAAAGTCCGCCACTATTTCATTTAAATCATTCTTGGTCGTCCAACAACATTATGAATTTCACTTCATAAATTTGGACTTTGAACCTGCCTTTAATCTGCCATGCAACCAAAGGAAGTTAGCCAGTATAAAGATGTGTCCTTAGTTACCTCAAAATTAATTGTTTGGTCACAGGGATACCTCTAGAGTAAAAAAAAAAGATGTCTTGGAAATATACCAAGGTCTGATCAGCCATGCACTAATGCAATTTACATTTATTGCTACATATTATACTCACTATCTTCTTATTCACTATTAATTGCTGCTCCTTCATACATTTCTGCTCTTCATAAGATATTCTCTATTCTTCATTGATAAGATCATTGTGATATCAATTATTTCCTTCTTGATATCAATGAATTATGCTTTTACATCAATGACAATATGTTCAATGATCTCATCCATGGTCTTTTGACATCAGTGATGATATCTTTGCCAACAATCTCCTTTGAGTGCCTTTGACATCAATGACAATATTTCCAGCAATCTCTTGGCAGATAAGAAACTTGATTACAATGAGGGAGTGACAAGGAATGGGGATATAACTTAGGAGTGTGCTAACTTAGATGTTATTATTGTACAACTTGCCAAAAATCATTTTATATCAGTCAACTTCTACATTTGAGACAGCTAGTGGAAGTGGCATTATAATTTATTCAGAGGTTGAACTTTTTTTTGGGTGTATGATATGCATTAAACTCTAATCTTTGATATATATATTGCTGGAAATCAATAATATGCTCTACTAATTTTGTAATAGGTGTGTTTTTGAAGAATATTTTTTAAATTTTTTGTATTTTAAAATGTTCAATAAAATTTCCTTGTTTTCCCTTGAGTTTTTGCTGAGTCGCTAGTCTTTAAAAAATTTGGGCTTAATGAGTTACTGTTTCGTTTGAGTTTTTCAATTATGATCCCAAGTAGTATGCTGAATATCAAACAATGTTGCCATGTACGTTGTTTCAATATCATAGTTACATTGAGGATGAATGATACAATCTATTTGATCCCCATGAACATATTAATTCATTTTTCTTCTTCCAATTTTGGATTTTTTGACTATAAAAAAATGATAAAATAACTAGATAAATACCAAGAACAACAATAATGCCAAGCTCAAGATTTGTCATCTTGAATGACCATTGGAAATCACTCTTTGTAGTTTTAACTATTCTTTGAGGACTCCTAGCAATGTCAAGATCATCAACATATGCTATCAAAGTCACAATTTTCTGCCCTCTTTGAGTTAGAGATTGGGATCATATAGACTCTTGGTGAATCTAAGACTTAAGAGATACTCATTGATCTTGATATACCAAAGCCTTGAGTTTGAAAGCTTGTTTCAGATCATAGAGAGATTAAGTATACTTAACATCCATATCATGAATTTGCCAATCAAACTGACCTGCCATTGCTAAAACATTTTGATGGTCTTGATTTTTGCATTGGGGGCAAGTTTTTCCTCATAATTGATGCCTTTTCGATCTGTGGATAGCCCTTAGCCATAAGTTATGCCTTGTACTTGTCAATACTTGCATCTGCTTTGTATTTTATCTTGAGCAACCATTTCCACTCAATAGCTTTCTTCCTTAGTGGAAGATCAACAAGTTTTCAAGTGTTGTTTTTCATCATTGCCATTCATGTCATGCTCCCAAGACTGTGACTCGAGAGCTTGCATTACTATTTTGGTTCGATGTTACATATCATCGTACACATTAGGATCAAATTTCTTCATCATTGTCTTTGGCCTAAAATTGCTTTTGCCTTTGTGTCTTTTATGGTAGTTTAATACCACTTGGATATTTTTGTGCACAAAAGATGAGGAAAAGGGTGGATGCTTTTATGTTTGGAACAAATCTTCGCCACATTCATGTTTGATGTCCTCGATTACATCTTCACTCAATATCATTGGTACTTGTTTTAAAGCAGTATGTGATGGTTGCATTGATGAGCTGATAACCCTTAAGACTCTGAGTTGTATTTAAAAAGATAGACTTCAAGGACTTATTATCCAGCTTCTTCCTTTGCACCTTGGGGATGTGCATGCAAGTTGTACACAAACACCTTGAGAGGTGAGATGGATGGCTATTTCTTGGCCCAAATCTTATTCAAGTGTGATGTTGTATAGCATTTTTTGTGGGTGCCTTGTTCGACAAATGCTTTATTGTATGAATTGTTTTCACCTAGAATGTAGGAAGAAGATCTTTATCTTCCAACATACTCAACACCTTTTCCATAATGGCAGTATTGTGTTCTCACAACACCATTTTGTTGAGGTGCATATGCAATGGTCAACTATCTTTTTATCCTATTTTCGTTAAGATATTTTGAGAACTCATAATTGGTGAATTCTTCTTCTCAATTTGAGAGAATGCATTTAGAGAACAACAAGATGTCCTTTCAACTAGGGTTCAAAATTTCGCAAGTTTTTCAAGTACTTGCTCTTTGCTGCTCATCAAGCAGTTTACATGTTTTTTTTGTGTGATCATTTCCATATATTTTAATTGCCAAGCATGCTTATGACTTGGTGCTTGTTGGCACCTCACTTTCAGTGCTTAATTTTGCTAGTGTAGCATAACCTTTCGCTGACAAGTTTTTTTTTTTTTTCTGTTAATGTCAATTGAAACCTGAAGCTGAACAATGAGATTGAGTTTGTGGTTTTTATGTATCATTTCACATGTACAGTGGGAGAGATTTGGTTCTAAGGTGTCAAATATTCAGAGGATTGCAACTTGTGTTTTGAGCCAACTACAATGTTTCAAAATGCAAGCACAATTGGAGTATGTTTGACCACATATACTCCAAGAATCACAACAAATTGTTGGTACAAAGTTAAATGATATTGATTAGGTCTATCATCACAATAAAATCTGAGGGACAAGCTTATCTCTCATTATTTTAGAGGAGTTTGAACCACAATCAGATTGGATCATTGAGGTTGAGGATTTCTCTTCACTGAGGATCTTGCATGGGTTGATTAGGCAGATTTTGAGGTAGATATAGTAACCATGGCAGAGGAGGATAGAGAATCAACACATCCCTTAGATGTTGGTGACATTGACACACAAACAAATATTTTGGTTGTATCATCATCAAGGAGCTATCTTAGATGCCTACAGATGTTTGAATGAATGATTCAGGCCCCTTCAAGCCATAGTTACTCTTTCAGTTTTGATATTTTGTTTTGATGCCATAGATTTCGTAACCCATGAGTTTTGCATGCATATATTTAAAAATGTTGTTTCCTTTATAATTTAAAAATGCTAAATTTGTTTTTGTACTCATGTGATCAATGTATAATTTTGTTTTTGATCAAAGTAACTTGAATTTGATTAGTTTATTATGTCTTGAAATTTTATTGAAGGGTGCATGTCAAAAGCTTTAAATCCTTAAAAATCTCTATATTTCATTTTTTTTCAATTTGTTGAGTCTTTGCCAAATCTTAGCAAATTTTCAGCATTGAGTCTAAGTCTCAGTCAAAAATTAGCTTGCTGAGACAAAGTAGAGTTTGAGTCCTGTGGAATTTAGGTAGTGTGACAGGGAGCATGATGTTGTTTTCTAGTGAGACAGCTGGACCAAGATCTTGAACTGCTGTTGACCAAAGATCTTGAACTGCTGTTGGTCTTCAAATGGTGTAAACAAATATAATGGCGCCAAGTATCCAGTTCCTATAACTATTATTGGCTTTATGAATCCCCAGTTTTGATTTGTTGCCTGCCACAGTTGGGTATGTGAATGTCTGGCGTGGATATTCAAATGCCTTTGGTGATGCTTGTTGCTGGCACAAGCTGAAGGCTTAGAATATTCCAATGTTCATAGAGATGAAAATGAGTTTAAAGAATCTTTTTGCTTCTTGTCATTACCTCAGCATCAGATAAGGAGGGTTCTTAGGGCACTTTGATACCAGAATAGATGTGGGGCCAAGTTTGAACAGTGTTTATTAAAGTTTCAAGGATATAATATACAAGAAATATTGGTTATTAGAAAGGATTGTTGGTTTAGAAAACAGCTAACCAGTTTATTTATTATTAAAACATGTATCGGGTTACATAAAATACCCCTTTACACCACACTCTGAATTATATGTCTTAGTGGAGGGTATTGCCCATAGATACAGGAGCTTGGTTTTCCTTGGATCTGATTCTCTTGAGCCATTGATGTGATTAATTTCACGTTGGTTGATTTATTGTTAATAACCAACTTTAGGGATGGTGTTTTCGATTATTGTTCAATTGCTGATTTGGTAGTAAGCCATATTTCTTATTGTTGAAATTGATCATTCTTTGTTATTACAGATTTCATTTTGGATCTGTGATTATATCCACATTGGTGATTTATTTCTGAAATGAGAATACCTGACCTATTTAAGTGATTTAATTGTGACTTTCTCATTATGATTTTATAAGTTAAATCTTGAATTGTGTGATGGTGTCACTATGATTGTTTATCATGAGTTACTTGTGAGATAGTAAATGGCTTATGGGATGACATGCCATATTTACTATGCCTCCATGTTCTATACATGCTTACAGGAAAAAAATAGTGAATATTCATGTTTTGATTTTGATGAGTTTAAGCTGGATCAGTGACTCATTGGGGTGGGTCTTTACATATGTGGTCAAATATCAGTATGATTAAGTTATTAGATATCCTTATTTCAATGGTTTTGTAATTTCCACATCTAAGTCAGAAATTCTGCCTGTGTTAACAAATGATTTCCAAATCACTTTTTGAAGCTTTTAGTAGTGTGTTCATAGTGATTGGTATTTCAGAGGACTGCTAATTTCTTGATATTTAGACAAGAGGCTGGACAATCATACTGCATGATTCGAATTTTGAAACTTGGAAAATGATCGAATGCCTGATATTGAATTTTGGAAATGAGCTTTTGATGAAATCATTTCTATGTGCAATAGTTTCTGTGCGTACATCTTTGGTTATTTAATTGTGATGAGCCTTTCCTAGAGTCCTGCTATTAAACTGTGAAGTCATTATTTGATTTTATTCTGCCGCAAGATTATAGAACTTCTTTGTTTCTTTGATCATTGCAACATTTGTTTAGGAGTTCATTCTATGAATTTGTTAATACTTTGAACTTATTTTTGACAGTGTACATTAATAAACTAAGCTACCAGTTTGGGTATTGCCGGCACCGCAAATATTTTTTTAGGGGTTAGGTATCTTCACACAAAAAAAATACAAAATTCATTATTTTATACATATTATCCTAGAAGCAGGTATTAAGGTCAAATAATCACATAACAATGTAACATCCATATAAGAAACAAAACAACCATAAAAATCAGTGTTCCACGGGCGTTGGGGATGGGGGGATGCGTTTCCGGGACGGGGGACCAAGGGCCTAAGTTTTGGGATGGCGGGGGGGGGGGGGGTGGCGGGGTGGTGGTGCTGATATAGTTATACATATACATATAGTACTTGAAAAACTAGTTTTGAAAAGATGTATGACAGTATTACAGTGTAAGAATTACATTTCAAATGAGACTAGGAAATTTGAAATACTAAATCTAAATACCAAGATTTCTAAGTTGTGTTGTTATATGGAGCCTAATCAGACTCGGAGGTTAGATTTTCCCTACTTCTATCAGCGTGGTTTCCCCCTATATTTTTCAATGGGGGTTTGGGGGCATCGCCCCCAAGTTGGGGTCAAGGGGCGTCGGGTGTTATTTTTCTATCGGCCCACGTCCAATTAGAGTTACCCCTTAACCCTCAAAAAACTTAAAAAGTCACTTTTTTTAAAAATTTTAATTTTAAACATTGCATATACGGGGGGCGACAGGAGACGTCTGGGCATCTCCCCGTCCTTGGAGAGACGTCTGCACGTTTCTCGAAGGATGGGGAGACGCCCAAACGTCTCCCAAGGAGACGTGGAGGCGTCTCCATGTCTCTCTGGGAGACGCCCAGACGTCTCCCAAGGAGACGTCTCCACGTCTCCCTGGGAAACGCGGGGACGTCTCCGCGTCCCGGCAGCGCTTGGGTGGCGGTGGCGGGACGGCGGGGGACGTCACGTCCCCGTCCCCCCGTCCTCGAGACGTTTCTGACGGGGGGACGTGCCCAAAAAGGGGGGGGACGCGTCCCCGTGGAATGCTGATAAAAATATACCCCATGCATAATACGGTTTTCAACCATCGGCAGAGGCAGAGAGAGCTCAGAATTTAAAATTGAGTCAGTTCATATACATTGGACATTGAATACCAAATATTAATGTTCTGAGAAGTATTAACTTGTAATCAACTTTAAAGGTCCATTCTAATTCATAGAAAGAGATAAATGAAGATTGAAACCAAGTGCTGTCAAAAGTATTTTCATGCTCACCATCCCTGTAGTTTATACTTCAAGAAAAGTAGATGCAGTTACCAAGGTTGCAGCTTTTCTAAGATAGAGACCAAGAAGAGTTCTAACAAAATCCACAAAAACAGGGCCAAATGCCCATTGTTAATCATCAGTGCCATGACAGTTGACATATTTATCATCTGGAATACATGAGTGAAAAAGGACATCCTTGAAAAATAAATTGAATGAATGATTCAATAATCGGATGATTACATTGAACGATATACACACGTATATATAGAGGTTACAAGATGATGTTCTATAATTAGAACAGAACGTTAAAGTAAAAGATTAAAGAGCTAAACGCTAAATTAAGCGTGAAAGCTAAATTAAGCTTAAAAGCTAACTTAACAAGCTAAATAAGTCGATAACTTAAAATAGAAGATGACCATTATAGAAGATATTAATATTATTTTAACACCCTCCCTAATGGTCATGGTATAGAAAACACTGCAGGTGTTATGATCACAGATGCAAAGAACACTTTGCATCTGCATAATGTAAATGACCAAGAGTACCAAAAGCCATCCAAGCTAATGTAGCCTTCACACACGAATTAGATATCTGGCACACACGAATTACTCAAGCCTGAAACAATGATTTTGAGGAAAAAATCAGCAAACCCTTTTGCAGAAGAGTATCAACTCCAAAACTGACTACAAGATACCACGGTTGTAGATGTTCGCCCTGGCAGGTGCGACCCAAACTGACTACAACAAAGCTCGATTTTTTTAGGAGAAAAATTGATCAAAACCAGAGAACTTCGCGAATTACAAATCCCACACGAACTTCGTGTATTACAGATGATTTTTGAGGAAAAAATCGTAAAAACCAGCAAACAGCTTTTGAAGAAAAAATTGTGAAAACCTAGAAATCCCATGCAAGTTTTGCGGATGACAGATAATAATTTTGAAGGAAAAAATTCTAAACCTTGAAATAGGAACACTCGAAAAGAGAATTTGCGATTTTGAGGAGAAAATCGAAAAACCAAGAAATCTGAGGTTACAAATCATTGTTTTTGTGGAAAAAATGGTAAAACCCAGATAACTAAAATCTTACGTGAATATCGCGGATTACAGATGAGATAATTTTAAAGGGAAAATTATAAACCCTATGAACAATTTTTGAGGAAAAAATCGTGAAAACCCTCCCATGATTTTTTGTGGAAAAAATTAAAAAACTGAGACAATTTTTTAGGCAAAAATCGTGAAAACCCTGGGACCTGTAAGACGAGGTTTGGCCTAAATCACTCTGATCAAGGCAACGCTCCAGGTGTTGTGGCAGTTGTTGAACTTTTGACTGTGTTTCAACATGATGTTGGTCAAAGATGCCATCACAAAAATGGAGGTTGAACGAGGTCAACCTAGTGAAAGCATGAGACAAAAGAATCTAATTCAAAAATCAGAATAGAAGCTGCTGAAAAAACTGAAACCCTGTAAATGAATTCCGGCACGAATTCCAAGGCACAGATTTCGAGGTTTGGAACATAAGTTAAAATTTTCTGCAAACTGAAAACCTGAAATTTTTCCTGAAAATAATCAGAAAAAAATAATAATTTAGCAGAAAATAAAAAAAATTCCTTTGATTTTTTGTTGTAAAAAAAACCAAAAAAATATTGGCGATTTTTTTTTCAAAAAAACCCCCCAAAAAAGAGGAATAGGGGCAGAAACCCTAGGTCGGTTAAACAACATAAACGGCACCCAAAAGACACCAAAAATCCCGATGTCCACAGAATTAGCAAAAATCGCTGACTCTTTTTAAATTCCAAGGCAAATTTGCTGGCACAAAATTCGAGGCATGGAAAACGAGACACCCAAAAAAATCTGAGACCAACCTAGAAAAACTCTTGAAAAACCCACCAAGAATCTGAAATCAGAATGCAGATCCGATGGCTCACAAATCAAGGCACAAAAAACGATGCACCCAGAAAAATCTGACAACGACCCAGTTGAGGTCTCGAAAAATCCACCAAAAATCTGCAACCAGAATAAAATTTCGACTTGAACTGAAGGGTCAAAACCCTAGTCGAAAATTGCAGAAACCCTAGGAAAATTTTCAATCTACAAAAAAAACCTCCAGGTTGCAGCCCGAAAATTTCTAGAACCCTTAAAAAACATGAACTGCTGCCCAGTGCAAAGAAATTCGACCACAAACCAGTATTCCAGAAAAAACATGAATATTTATCAAAAAATTCACCAAACTTTAAAGAATCCCATCGACCCGCTCTGATACCATGAAAAATAAATTGAATAAATGATTCAATAATCAGATGATTACATTGAACGATATACACACATATATATAGAGGTTACAAGACGATGTTCTATAATTAGAACATAACGTTAAATTAAAAGATTAAAGAGCTAAACGCTAAATTAAGCGTGAAAGCTAAATTAAGCTTAAAAGCTAATTTTCTAAAAAGCTCACTTAACAAGGTAAATAAGTCGATAACTTAAAATAGAAGATGACCATTATAGAAGATATTAATATTATTTTAAGAATCCTGAAATGGAAAATGCAGTTACTATCTGTGCCTGGGAAAACCCCATGAAATTTCTGCAGGTACATTCTGGTTCTACATTTGCAGCCCAGATTTGCCTGGGTACATCCATTGAAAATGCAGAACCCAGAACATACCTACAGATTTCCATTGTAACGGTCCTAATGGATATACCTGGACAAATCTGTCCTGCAAATGCAGAACACAGAATGTACCTACAGCAATTTAACCCTGTTACTGTACCCGGAGCAGATTGAACCTGAATTGAGGGCTGCAAGGAGCAAAGTGGGTAGCTTAGTTAATAAATAATAAGTTAAAACATAATATAGATGCTTTTGTGCATTTATCTCTGAAGTTATGTAGCTCCTAAATATAAAAGCAAGAAAAAATTTGATGCGTAAATTTCAGTATAACCAGTTCTTATTGGATATGCAGATAGTAGAATCACATGTTCAGCCTGGTGATCTATGTACCAGACGGGAATATGCCCGATGGCTTGTTTCTGCAAATTCTGTATTTGCAAGGTAAACCAAAATTTTTACTGTTTATAATGGAAGGGAATGCGCAAGCTTAGTGGTTTCCAATAGGTTTATGTGATGCTCAAAATATTTCATATGCAGAAATCCAAGTGACCGGGTGTTTCCTTCAGCATATGTTGAAGGTGTTACTGTACTTGCATTTGATGACATATCACAAGAAGATCCCGATTTTCCTTACATTCAAGGTTTCTTATGTTTTTTTTTCTGTTATATCAGATAAGGTAGTTAGTCTTCTGATTACAGGCATCAGTAGTGAATTCAAATGGTCATACAGAATTAATGTTCACTTTAAAAGAAACTTGACTGATCCAGGTCTAGCAGAAGCAGGGGTTATATATAGCAAGTTATCTTTCAACAACCTAAATTTTAGCAATGACGACACAAAGCTGTGTCATGCCTGGACCATGTTTTACCCTGAGAAGTAAAGTATAATTTTACTAAGCTTTCTTGTTTCCATTTCGAAAGCTGTTTAGATAAACTATGGTGTGTCATACAAATTTCCTTTTACAATGCTTCTACTTTTGTTTCTTTGCAGCCATTTGTCGCGAGTGGACCTTTTGAGCTGGAAAATGTTTGCAGAACACAAGCATCTACCAGAAGTTCACAGTACGGTATGGCTACTTTTAGCATGCAGACTTGTATAGTTACAAATAGATGAACTTGCAGTGCAAAATTTTTAGCATTTGTCAATCAAAAGAAATTAACCTATTCCCAACAGCAATTTTAAAAAATGACCTGTTTGCAGTCCAGACATTAGAGAAGAAACCAGGATTTTTGGATGCTAAGCAAATTCGTATAGATTCACTGTCTGCTGTTTATATGGATACCTTGGCTGGAAATAAAAGTGTTATAGCAAAAGCATTTGGTATGCCAACTTATCAAGTGATGTTTTGTATCTGTACATTGCCAAAAGTTCAAGTGATTGCTGCTATTACATTAGTTTGTGTTGATATTGAATGGTTATTTGCAGGATATAGCAGGCGATTCCAGCCAAACAAGCCTGTTACTAAAGGCCAGGCGCTAATTGCTATCAGAAGTGGAAAAGTGGCAGCTATGGTCTCAGAGGAGTTGTCTAGAGTTGAAGCTGAGAATTCAGCGAAGGAAGCAGTTACGAAAGAAATTTTATCAGAGATGGTAACAAGAGAGGAAATAAAAACCTTCTGGGATAAAGAACTGGGTCAGGCAAAACAACAGAGAATAGAAGCAGAGAAAATTTTGGACTCAGCAGTGTCAGAACTGAAGAGAGAGAAAGCCAAGGTTAAGAGTAAAATGCCTAAGTTAATTAGTGCCGAAGCAATTTTAGAACTTCAACATCAGTATCAATCAAAACTGATGCAGGAGGCTTCTGAAATACAGAAGTCTTTGTTAGAAGAGGAACAAAATATTCAGATAGAGGAGGAGGAACTTGAAAAACTTAATAAAGAGTCTCAAGCTGAAATTGAAGCCTTGTCTGCAGGAAATTCTTTAGTAGAAGCAGAGAAAAAGGCTATAATTCTTTCCAGGTGAGCTTTATGATTTTTCTTGCAGTGATTGCAGAAGTTTTGAGACTAACAAATTATATTTTGGTCATGATGGTAATGCAATTATTGTTTCTGTAGACCATTTAAACTTTGATATTTTTCCTAAGACCAGGTTGTATGTAGAGGATGAAACAAGGAAAATTCAAGCACAGAGTGAAATCTTGAAAGAAGCTGTGAGCAGATGGAAGTTTACTTCTTCTACATGCTCTTGCTGGTGTCACCAGCAGGACGGGACCAAAGAAGATGTACCAGAGGAGGGGAAATCTTCTCATGTAAGTTCACATGAGTTTTTGCCTTGTAACAAACATGGGGCGCCCAATTCTTTTGAACAGATCACTGTAAAATCGATTGGAGGTTTTGAGGATGGAGCTCAAGATCTTCAGAACGTTATACTTTTTACTTTAAACAAAAAAGCAAACTAGGGGCAAAGATTGTTGTCCTTAATCTCTCCCCTGCTTAGCAACTGTATGCCAATTTTTTAGAGGTGGTGATAGTTCTGCCGAAGCTAGAATACAATGGGGCAATCTCTTGTCGGTTCCATTCTTCATTCATTTTTTCAAAAACTGTGAACATTTTGAATTTTGAGTTTTATATCTCAGCCTTGGGCGTGTGAGGATGTGTTGTATCAAAATCCTGTCTATAAATTTAGAAATTTAATTGTGAGTGAAGGAATTAAAGATTCTTCCATAGTTTCTATAAACATTGGATCATTGCTTTGAGAATTTGATACGTTTCTTCCTCAATTGTTTTTGTAATAAAAAATACAAGGGTTCAATAAGATGATAATTTTTGACATATAACAGCTATCCTTTGGCATCTTTTGGTAAGCATATGCTGTTTGTGGAAGAATAATAAAACCCTTCACATGCCATGCAGAGTGTGCAGGGAATTTCAGTTTTTAAAGAATCTGGTGATAACAAGGATATCTTTGACTATGCCTAGGATAAGATTCTCAATATGGGTGTTGTTTGAAGTCAGTACAAAATGTCGGAAATCAACGGTGAGAAACTCTACTTATTTGTAAGTTATGGAATAAGAAAGAGAGCCATTTCAAATCACTTGTAATTGTCTTAACAGCAAGCCTCTGGATGAGCTAGGGCGTGTTCCTATATGCTGGACATTGTGCACATACTGCGTAGAGAGTCATGTTACTGAAACATAAGCTTGGAGTTTGGCATATTCTCTGTATATGCAGCATTGTCTTTAATGGGTTCTTGCTCCATCATGCACGCACATTTTATGCTGCAGATATTAGGTAAAGGGTGCAATTCTGGGGAGAAGGCATTTTGTTTTGCACTCCTATGCATTAGCTTGCACTCCTATGCATTAGCTTGCAACTATGTCAGGGATAGTGTTAACTGTCAAGTCCATGAGAGACTGGGTTAAAATCTCGAAAGTTTTACTCTCTCTATCCTGATTCCTCAATGAATTCTCTTGAAAGCCAGAATATCTTTGATACTGATTTAAAAGGATTCTTAGCTGTGGTTTAATTGTCACCTTTCTTTATGAATTAAAAGCAATTCTCTCCTTTTTCCATGTTGCACAGAACTTGACGAATGTGACTCATTGCTGTTGGAAAATGAGGAATTTTGTATTGCAGGAGATCCAGCTGAACTGAACTGCCATTGAATGCTGTAATTTGCTCAATTAATATAAAATTGTTTAATTGCATAATAGTTTATAGGTAGTTTAGGGTATTTTATAGATTTAACAAAACTGCACTGAGGCTAGTTCTGCCATTATTTGTATCCAAAAGCTAAAGAGGAATTGAGATGGTAGTTAGGCTTACAGAGTAGATTACTACATTCATTGCATGATACCATACGTTTTCCTTGAATACATTACAATAAAATACACTTTATTATATTCTGATGACAAAAAACATGGTGACAAGGAGACTCGACTGTTTGTTCATGTCATAATTAGTCATGTAAATGTTCTAGACGACATTAACATTATATAACCATATCATTATACTGGCCAGTGTTCGTTTCTGTACCTAATGTTTGGGTATGAACCAAAGATTAAAAAAATGAATGCAACTCTTGCTTTGAAGGCCTCATCGCAAATAAATGTCAGTGAAAAGTATTATGTGGGTAGGATGAGGGCAGATAAAACTAGCATGGAAATGGGAAGAACAAGAGCCCTTTAGATCAGTAGGGGCTTTGGATGGATGCCCTATACTGATTTGGAACCAGGAACTAAACTATCGGGCATATGGAACTCTCGCAAAAACCCATCATGTACGGGTGGCTGGAAGCATCGGATGAGATCTGGTTTCAAACCATTGGTTTATCCATTTTGAGAAGCACTCCCCTATCCCTGTTGCCCTCTCCGTCCCCGGTTCTACCCCAATAAAAATTAGAGTTATAAATGTAATCCATGCACTATCACTGGCATGATGTTCATTTTTTAGTGTACAGTTTGATAAAACAAACTTTCTGGCGCTCTTGGCGATTTAATCTATTATGTTTCTTGTTGCAATTTCTGGATTTGATTGTGTTTCTATTTTTGGATCGATTATTTAAATCACACTCTGTGATTCATATTTTCAATATCGTCAGTTCATGCAGAAAAATGTGTTAGAATGTATATATATTATTTTAACAAAATTCCTAATGTTCGTATAGCACAGAAACTGGATATTCGTGAGGTCCTACATTAATGTTAAACGTAGCTATCTGGGAGCTCATAAGTAAAATTCATTTGGCTGTGCAAAGGTTCAAATAACGATTCGATTTGGCTACGTATTAAACACAACAATCTGAAAATTAATATATTCATAAATAAATTCATTTGACTTTATAAAGCTTACAATTAATGGAAGGTTTAGCTTGATAGTCTTAAACCAACACATATATATATGAAAGCTTTGTCTGGTTGTATGAAGTGTACAAATTTTTAATCCTAATGGAAGGATTTGTGGCTTGCTTGGCTTGCTTGGTAAGAAGGACTTAGGTTCATGTCATGACTATTCTATTTAGATAGGTATAAAAAATGGTGAGCCTTAAACCACATACATTAAGCAGCCTTAAATCACATATACTAAGCAACTTTGACTGTTTAACATTTTTAAGTCTAGAAGTGTATTCTTAGTGTGACCACATACCTTAAGTAACATATTAAGCCTAGAAAATGTCAGTCAATTTTGGTTGTTTAACACTTTTAAAGTAGCTTAGTGTGTGATTTAAGCCGTTCCAAACAAAACAACTATTTAAAAGTTAATATATATATATATTTAAGTGAACAAATAAAATTATGTAAAAATTATTTTGTTTGGATGAAATTTATGAATTCAAAATGTAAGCTCAGAAAAGATTCAACTTTGAAATCTTTAACATATGATTTTAAATTCAGTTTTGGAGCACTCAGATCAGTATCTAAGAGGCCTTGCATTTGCATCTTGCCAATTCATTTTGGCTAGTTATTAAGCATAGCTATTTGAAAGCTCATATATAAATTCATTTGGTTGCATTACTTAAAAATTTGAAATGTTAGAATTATGGAAGCGAGCTTAAATTTGAAATGTTAGAATTATGGAAGCGAGCTTAAATTTGAAAGCTTAATAAATAAATAATTTGGTACTAAAAAGAACACTTAAAGAGTGATAAACAATTGATTAAAATGAACAAAATAAACTTATTCACATCAACTAGTATATTTTTTTAATAAACAATGATTAAATTATTCATTTTATACATTTTAAGAATTCTTTTGTTTGTTTTTTTAACACATTTTGGATAAATTAGATGTAAGAGAATTTAAAATTAGAAAATTATCTTTAAAAAAAATTATAATCGACTGAAATAAACATGTTATTCAAGTTGTACTATATAGTGCATGTTTCAACATGTATGCTTTGAGCAACTAAATAAGTGCAAGTTGAGCTACACAGTGTATGTTTCAACCTACATGTTCTTTTATATAATTGTTAGAGTAAATAGGAAAACCATTTAGTTATTAATTATTAGATCCCTTTCTATTTTAGCATAATTAATTAAACTTAGTTCATGTATTTTTTTGTCTCATAACATAAGATGACGACATATGTTATGATTTATTTTTTTCCTTATTTAGAGTTGATTTTGTTTTTTTTCTTTATTATAAGGATATGTTATCATGTAATGTAATCATTCATATGCTTTTATGGATCAATAGAATTTTCAAGGGTTGCATAGTAAATTAGTTATTTTTCTCTGTTTGTGATAGATGTTTTGGTTAAAAGTGATTTTTGAGAATCGTGGGGTTCAATAATCAACTCCAACATGATATAGAGTACCAAATTTGTGATGACCTATTTTTTTGAGAGATTTAACATGGAACTAAAAATTGGTGCAGCTTATAGAAAAACAAGCCTCACCAAATATTGTATCCAAAATGTCCAAAAAAATTAAGAACACGTGTTCAAGCATAAAAAATAGAGTTATTTTGGTGGGGCATAATATATAAAGCAAAAAAAAATGTACAACTATACAAATCCATATAGAATATGTAGAATTATACATATCTAAAAGCTAATGTGTAGACTTTGTGTCAACTTGCATAGAAATTTGGTGATACCAAACAAAATTGTGGCTATCAATTTTTTTTATAGAAAAATTTAAAAATAATTATATTTTCATTTTTGCAACAAAAAAGAGTTTTTTTACTTCTACTTTTTCAAAACTCTATAGTTGTAGTTTATCAACCGGCAGTGGAGATGATCACAATGGCGGTTGTGGCCTAGAATGTCCTTAAAACTCAAAGGCAATGTAGTTGTTGGGGCCATGGAGGTGAAGGTATAGAATTGTAAGTAGTTTGTTTTAATTATTATAAAGATGTTCCAATTTTGTATGTGTTGGAGCGTGAACAAACTAAAAATATAGGTCTATAGTACTATTAGGTGGGTCTCCATTTTTTGCATTTCTTTTGGAGCCTATTAATAGGTTTCCCTTGGTGTTGATTCTAAATCCTTTGGGAGTACTCTTTGGATATATCTACAAACAATGTATATTTTCCATTATCTTTTATACAGTGGGTGTAATCCCCTAGACTGCTATTTATTGATTAATTTTTTTATTATTAATCAGCGCATTTTTTTAATGATTATGTTTATTGTTGCCAATGTTTGGCTAGAACCTTAATCACAATTATGATTAATGGTTCAAGTCCAAACGCTTGAGTTTTTTAATAGAACCAATTTAGCTTAAAGATTAGTGCCTGACCAATTTCTATCACCTCCAACCCCCAACCACCAAGGACTTGGCACCACCTACACTTAGCCTTGTCATCACCATCTTGCATCCCAATTGCCACTAAATTAGCAGCAAGGAGCTGCCATCTCATTGCTAGGGTGCCACTAGAATCCCTACAATCATGCCTAAAGGTATTTTTCAAAAAATTACAAATTGGGTGAATAGAGTCAATTAGCACTTTGTAGTGGTGTAGATTTTTTTATCATATTTTATTGCTAGCATACTTTATTGTCTACCAAAGTTAGATCTTTATTTTTTGGCTCTAAGCTCAAATTTTTTCTATATCATCAATTTTTGTGTTTCTTATGATATTGGAAAGCTATCTTAGATCTCTTTATAGCTATTTATGCACTTCTTTAGAATTTTGTTTGGTATTTTTTAGTATGTTACCTTTTCACATTTTGATTGATTACTTGAATATCTTGGCACCCAAAAACATTATGTTTCTATGAGAGTATTTCATTTTAGTTGATATATATGTATTTAGGTTATTGGTATCTGATTTTATTATTTGAGAAGGTATCATGGGTTTTTCTATTCATCCTTTTCCAATAATATTAGAAAGATAATTATGAGTCTTAGGAAATGATATATTAACACATCTATGGTGATTTAATATTTTTCTTTATCTTTATGGACCATACTTGAACCAAACATCCTAGGGAGTAGATAAGAACAAGCTAATATCATTGATCATATTGTAGGATTAATTTGTTCTAGTGTTGATCCTAACATTGTTGGGTGTGTTGCATTAGGAATTGATTATCCTCACACCCTTTGGACTAAAATTTGGGAGATCTATGGAGACCCTCACATATCTCCATTCCTAGGTGATCCTACTATAGATTGTCTCATTCCCTTTGATGATATAGACACCATTCTATTTAGATATGACACTTTAGAGGAGCTTGAGTATATAATAGGTCTTACATGTTTTGATGGTTTAGATAAATGTTACCTTGCTACCACTCATTTTATCATGATAATATCACCATATTCAATTTCTCCTAGTGATATTAGTATAACACATCTATATCACATATTGATTTAGTGTAGTAAGAGATTCATCATCTTCCAGATAAAGCTTATTGAAATATATATCTATCAGATACAATATCCTTGTTTGTTGAATCTCATGTTGTAGATTTGGAGGATTCATTTAAGGACATTCATCTCATCATTTATGACAACCCAATCATCATTTCTATTCCATCATCATCACATTTAGAGCTTTTTTTACATTAGTCTTCACATGACTGTAGATTGGCATCACCTTATTTTGACATATGGACATTTGAGGTAACTTCAGAGGCACACATTTGGACTTGGATTCTTTATTCATATAACATATGAGAATAAATTCTCGAATCACAAGTGGATCTATATATTCCTAAGGGGAGAAATTTTGTTTGTAGAGAATGGATCATGTTCTATGTAAAGGCTTTCATCATTGACACAAGTTCTACTTCTTGATGGGGAGATTCATATCTTCTCTCTCTGGGACATTCAATATACTTATGTGACATCAGTAGTCCTTGGGGGCTCATAATGAGTCCTCCTTTTCTTCTTCCAATAATACTCATTTATTTCATTCTCTTTTTTGGAGAGATTTTGTTCATGAAGTTTTGTCATTTTTTCTCCTGCTATAAGATATACTTTTTTAATATCAAGGTGTGTTTTTTTTGTTTGTCAATAACACCCTTATATCTCCTTGTATACTTGTCATGTTGTCCACACCCAGTCATCACTTTATCTCTCCATTAGTTGTGTGTGGGACACATGGGCCTCGAGTAGACTTGAACCCAAGACCTCCCATTTAGGAGGCTCGTAGCTAACCGTTGCGTTGTGGGGTCATCCCTAAGTGTTTAATTTTTTTATTATGTTAATATTTTTAGATTATAAAAAAAAAAATGCCTCGATATATATTGACATATTTTATATAGATTAAATTTTAAGATATATAAGCTAGTAGCAATGGGAGATGGAACATGTAAGTAAAATAGACTAATATTAATTTAATATAAACATGTTAATGATGGAAAATGAAAGTAAAATAGATTAATATTAGTTTAATATAAATATGTTAATTATTACTATTTTAATAAAGCTTAGGATTAAATTAGGTTTAGGTTTAGGGGTTTATTGTTAGGGTTAGGGTTCAAACATGTTTATTGTTAAGATTAGGGTTCAATTCGGTTTAAGGTTTGGATTGAATTTGGTATAGGGTTAGGGTCAATTAACTTTATAACTAGCATTCAATATTGTTAGAGTTCGATATGGTTTAAGATTAAGGCTTATCTTGATTTAGTATTTAATTAATCATCTCTAATATAAATAATATTTTTAACATAATTTAAATTTTTTATTATTATATTAGTATTATATTATTATATTATTATATTTTTAAATTTGGTTACTTAATATTAATATTATAAAATTTATAATATAATTATTTAATCGTTATTTTATTTAATTATAATAAAAATTAAAAGTGAATTATAAAATCTATTTGAAATATAGAAACATGATATATATTTATTCAATCTATTTAAAATATAGAAACTTCTTGATTCTCATTAACTATTTGTTTTAAATAATTTCATTAATTTATCATAAATGACTATATATAATATAAAAACAAATCTTTTATAGATTTTTTCAAAATAATTATTTGGTTATTATATTCATATTTATAAATATAATTTTTTTTTAATATAATCTTAATTTATTTTAAGTAATGAAGTTACAAAAACATAATGGAATTGAGAATAAAATGTAAATGGAATAAATAGATATTTAAAAAGAATAGTTTTGTTACTATATTGATATTTTTTTAAATAAGAAAATAGAAGCTATATGGAATTGCACTTTTATATATTGATGGTATGAAAATATTACATCTTAATGTCCATGAAAGTCCAAAATTGAACAACAAACTACTAGCCCGAACTACTACAACCATCCCTCATAAAACTATCCCCGATAAAGGGGACATACCCAAACATGCTTTAAGGAATCAAAAAAGGATCTAAACAGCAAACCAGCACCCCCCTGCAAATCTACAAACCAAACTCCCATGCACAAAAAGGATAATTCTGCAGTGATATAGCAAATTATGTATACAACATAAATATATTAAGGCCCTGCCCCTTACAAAACCATACCTGACCAGACAATAACAACTTCATTGGTTGTGACATCCATGCTTCCTTGCAGCCAGCCGCACCTTGAAGATACATGCTGGGTCATAGTTGGCATGCTCCTTTCGCACCCCAGGAAATTTATCCTCCTCCAAAGCACGCTCTTCCGTCACTTCCCTGAGCTCTTTCTCGGTGTTCTCCCCAACTTCAGGCTCTTATTTTTTTAAACCCATCAACCCCTCCTCCCGTAGATACCTCTACAACCCCTCCTCCCGTAGATACCTCTACAACCAATCCTCCTTCTCTTCTAGAACCAACCCCAACATCAATTTTAGGAAGGACACACTTCTTTCCACTATTAGTCTCCGACACACTTCTTTCCACTATTAGTCTCCTCTGAGGAAGAATTGATGGGTTGGGAGAAAGAATAAGAAGGAATTTAGACACCTCTTCTCCACGTCACTGAAGGACGTAATAATCCTTCAGAAGTGGGATACCTTGACCAGGCTCCACATTCTCCATAACTTTATCTAGCTTGCCCAAAAGATTACTATTGACCAGTCACTTACAGATAGCCTTTTCCATGGCCTTCAACTCACCTACATTGAGCAATGTCACAAGAAACATTGTTGAGACATCAGAATTCACCCTATGACAATGATCTGTTGCCATATGCTCTTCAAGCATAACCATTGTTATAACATGTATGATCAAGCCATGGTCCGATTTAAAAATCTTCCTTAGCCTCTTGTAGAGACTTCTCCAATTTGTCTTTTTTTTCTAAATAGCCTATGTAGAGTGTCCATATCTATCACTTTGCAAATCCACGAAGTCACCCAACTAATGACTCACCTTAATTCTACTCATGGCTTCATTGGGAATATATCCTTAGTTAACATGCTTGAGTCTCAAAATTTTGTAAATGTAATCAATAAACTTCCATCCCAACCCAAAGCCTTTGTTCTTCATCATAAATGCAGGGCATTTCACCTGTGGTGTAATTAGAGAACGATTCCACTTACAATGTACTTATCGAAAGCAAAGATCTAAATCGACCAGAGGATTGGGCAACTCAACAATATCTACTACCACTTGACACACCATCACCCCTCAAGCATACGAGACTACCATCATTGATTTATTAGCATGGCATGGAAATATGATCCACAAATTTCAATAACAGAGGAATAATGAATTCTTAATGCCCCCTCAAATCACAAGTTTAATGAATATATGCCATGATCCATCCCAAATAGTCAACCGCCACCCTCTAGACATATTGTGTCATTCTAACAATAGATGACCCCTTCCATGCATTATTACATATCAAGAGCCACCTAGTTATTTATCCACCAACTTGGCTATCTCATCAGCCATGTCATTACCATCCCATAGAATATGTGATATTTTGAAGCCTTTGAATTTGACAATCAGTTCCCAGATGAATTTGAATCACTTTCACAATTTCCAATCGAAGTGGATTTCTATGTGATTGCATTCACCATCAGAGGTAAGCCTCCCTCCAAATGCAGTTTGTATGCCTTAAATTCAATTCCATATTTTAGTCCAATGAACATCACTCTAAACTCGACATCATTATTAGTTGTCACCCCTAGCGACACTGACTTCTTTCTTAGCACCTTCCCTCAGTGATCCATACCAACACAACCTACTCCACTCAACCTTAGATTACCTCTTGAAGTGCCATCAAAGTTAATCTTAACCCAACCAAGCTCTAAGGCTTTCCACTTCATTGCATCCTTGGCAATCGTTGAAAGATCAACCTTTCAAACCCCATTAATGGGGGGACCTTTAGACCAACAAATATATTTGTCATGTCATCATCCCATAGGGAAAAGATGTATTTTATTGGGTTTGCCAATCTAGTGGCATCATTAACTTGTTCTACCAAGGTCATTTCAATTTTCATAACCAAATCCATCCAATTGATCTCAAAGTTTTGAAAAATTCTTCTATTCCGCTCCTTTTGAATCTCCCAAATCACAAATGAAGGTAAAATTGCCCATAAAATAACGAATTGAGATTTCTTCTTCTTTGTTGGCTTCAAAAGAAACCATCGCATGATATCCTGTGGCAACAGGGTTTGCCAGTTTAATTTTTGCATTAAGTGTTGCCAACATGGTTTGACATAAGGACAACTGAGAAGCAAATGGTTAGCATATTCTTCTTCCTATTTGCACATCTACCCGAACCCTGGACACCAAATACCTTTAATCTATCCAATGATAATTCTTCTTTTAAAGAGTTATCTGTTAATAGACCCGCTTTGGGCAAATAATATTTGTTCCATGACAAGTGATTTGACCAATCCTACAGATTGATAACTGCTTCCTTTAGTTTGTAACGCATCCTGACCTTATACTCGCCAGATTTTGATCCACACCATCTTATGAAATCCTTGTTGTAAAACAATGTGAAGAAAGTTTGCAATATGAACTTTAAATGAATATTATTCCAAATTTGAAACTCTGATGAAGGCTCATCAAATTGATTATAGAATCAAAACAAGAACAAGAAAACTATTAATCATGAAATGCTAGATTTACATGGAGAAAACCTTAAAAAAAAAAAAACTCCACCATAGAAAGAGAGGCAAGCATATCACTAATCCAATGAAGAAGATAACATAAATACACTTAATTGTAGACCTTTGTAAAATCCAGCAACATTCCATTACCTTGGAAACTAAACAAGATCGAATGAAGAACTCCAGCTCAAGGCACCGATTCATAGGAATTTTTGAAGACGAGTACCACCATGGTATCACCAAACAATGAGTAGAAAAAACACCTAGAAAAACTCACACACACCTCCCAAAATAGCCTCTTATAGATGCTCTTACATCTATCATAAGGTATTTTTCATGCATGTTAACCTATGTAAGGATTTTGTTGTATATATTATCATAGATGTTGTCATAGCAATAACGCTTGTCATAACCATCATATATTCTCTTACGAGTCCAAACAAGTGTCCAAGCACATCAAAATAAAAGATTCCAAGATGAGTCACCTAGCTATTTTGTCATTTTCCTAGAGGACAAATAGTAAAAGTAACTTTGCCTTTACCTGGTCTCTTTCACCACCGTTGATTAAACAATTTAACCTCTTATGGGTAAATTACAAAAGAT
The DNA here is from genome assembly GCF_030272615.1 of Cryptomeria japonica. Lineage (NCBI taxonomy): Eukaryota > Viridiplantae > Streptophyta > Pinopsida > Cupressales > Cupressaceae > Cryptomeria > Cryptomeria japonica. Next base: position 275,709,466 of record NC_081406.1, read on the forward strand.
ATTTAGGAAAACAATAAAATAAAAGATTTACAAGGTTGATGACACCTAAATATTAACATTCTCCCACTTGACATCATACATTGTAAATTAGCCCATAGAGATACATAATACAAATCAAGTATAGTGATCAAAGCCCATGACATTTCTGCACCAAGAGAACTTATTTGTGGTTACTGTCTTTGTAAGAGAATCTGCAACATTCTCCAAAGTGTCAACTTTTTCAATCAAGACCTATCCACTCTCAACCATCTCTCACACAAAGCGATACTAAACATCAACGTGTTCAGTATGAGCATGATACATAGGATTTTTTGCCAAACATATGGCACTCTGATTCTCACATCCAATCCTCATTGTCTTGCAATCATAACCAATACCATTACCAAGTCTCTATAACCAAACCGTCGCATGTCTAGAAGTCATATACTCTACTTCAGTGGTAGAAAATGCAACTGTAGGCTATCTTTTACTCATTCAACTCAATGCACCTCCAAACAAAGTAAACACATAACCACTAGTGGACCTTTAACTATCCAAGTCACCTACCCAATTTGCATCAACAAAACCTTGTATGTCCAATGACATCCACATAATTAATACCATGATAAACCACACAATAATCATAAGTACCTTGCAAGCATCTTAATACCCTTTTAACAAAAGTCCAATTCCCTTTACTTGGGTTAGACATAAACATGCTTAGAACTCTCACTACTTGGACTATATCTAATTTAGTACAAACCATTGCATACATTAAACTATCAATGACACTAGCATAAGGAACATTAGACATTTCTTCAATATCATCATTAGAATTAGGATACATGTCTAAACTCAACTTAGTACCAACCAGAAAAGGAATACTTACTGGTTTGGAGTCTTGTATTTTAAATCTCTGCAAAATGGTATCAACATACTTACTCTTACTTAACTAAAGCTTTCTGTGAGCCCAATCCTTGCTAGTTTACACCCCAATAATATGTCTAGCAACCCCCAAATTATTCATATCAAATATGCCAGAAAATTGAGTTTTGAGCTCTCTAACTATTGCCTTCTTGTTACCAATAAACAACATGTCATCAACATACAAGACAATAATCGATAATTGATCATCTCTAACTTTAATGTAAACATGATGATCCTTTTCGCTTCTGGCATAATCCAACTTTAATATAAAATCATCAAACTTTTGGTACCACATCCTAGTTGACTATTTCAAACCATACAATTATTGTTTTAACTTGCAAAGCAAGTTTTCTTTTCCTTTCTCAACAAAACTATCAGGCTGTCATATGTAAATCTCTTTCTTCAAGATCCCCATCCAAGAAAGTAGTTCTAACATCCATTTACAATATCTCAAAATCACAAGAAACAACAATAGATAATAGGAATTTAATAGAAGTTAGCTTAGCAACAGGAGAGAATATTTCACCGAAATCAACTCCCTCTCTCTTGGAGTAGCCCTTGGCCACCATGTAGTGTCCCTCCTTGACATACTTTTCTTTTATGCATGGATAAACATTTGTGGACTTGTTTAGATACATTTATGATACTTTTGGTAGATGCTTACGGTTTTGATTATGTTTATGATGATAGACATTACATGTTGGCAGATGATACATTATGCTTTATATGGATGATGATACATTATGGACTATGTTGATGTTGAGATTCATGTTTGGTTATGTATGCATATTCAGTGACATATTTACTTATGATGTTATCATGATATGTGCTAACTTTACTTCATGATTATATTTGACATAATGATATTATTGATGATGATGTGTCTTTATTATGATGTATTGTATTTGTGAATGTGAAAGGGACGATTTCATACCATTCATTGCGAGCGGGGTGTGACGTTCTGATTCTCTTTTCACCAATGTGTCTATTTTGTGACTGAATGTGTGTGTGTGTGTGTGTGTGTGTGTGTGTGTGTGTGTGTTTTATGCATAGACGTTTGGTGTTATGTAGGATTGCAAGTACTAGACATCGACTCCACCTGGATTCACAGGTCTGAGCGTGTCTCTAATCCCAACAACAAGTTGAAAACAGAGAATGATATAATGTCCTATCACATTCTAAGCCTAGTCGATACCTTGTCAATTTTAGTATTTTGGTTAAGTTGTCATGTAATAATTATGTGGGTTGATTTTATTGTGGTAATTAATTAATTAATAATGTTATGAGTTCTAATGTGTAATTAATAAATAATATTTATCATGGGCTTAATATCATTAAATAAATTATTTTATTGCAGTTATTTTATTGAAGCTTTTTTATTTAATAGGGATTTTAATTGATTGTTTTATTTGGAGCTTTTATATTTAATTGTTAATTAATTATTTATTCTTTTGTTTTATTTTATTTAATTTTATTGGCTAATTAGGAGTTTTATTTAGTAATTATTATTTTTAATTATTTTTCTTGTGTTTTCGAAGGTGAAAGTAGAGTGAGCTTTATGCTTTGCATTGAATTTCTATTTGGGTTTTATGAATGCAAAATTATTATTATTATTAGGATTTTTGCTTTATGTTTTATTTAGGGCTTTTTGCAGAGTTTTTAGAGGAGTTTTGCATTATTATTGCATGGGCTGAATTTTGGAGAAGTTCGCAATATTGTTCTAGAGAATTTTTGTATTTTCGGGAGAAGAATTGCTTTTGGATTTTGAAGAAGTTATCTATGGAATTTGTTTGTTGTGGATTGCATGTTTTGGGAATTTTCTTTGTTGTTGTGGATTGCGTTGGCATTTTCTGGATTTTGGGTTGTACTAAAACTTTCTTCAGATTTAGACCATTCGTCTAATTCCTAGATTGGAGGTTTCCTTGCCTTCATAATTAATTTTATATCTTGATTTCAGAAAGGAAAAGGTTGTTTACTTCATGATTGTGGGGTGTGTTTGTGCTTTCCTGTGATTTATGTGTTTGCGTGAAAACATTCTGCGTTTGAAAATATTCTATGTATGTGCCAAAACATACCGTGTTTGAAAACATTCAATGTCTACATGAAAACATTCTACATTTGAAATAAAATTATTGTATGCGCTAAACAAATTAGTGAATGCGTGCTTCCGATTATTTTGATCTTTTGATTTATCTTTTTGGGAATTTTGAGATTTTTACCAGTCTGAGTCAAACCAGAGACTTGTTTTTGAACCTAAGATTTTATGTGATGATTTTTCCATAAATTGATTAATTGGATTTTTTGGAAATTATGTTGTGGTTCTTGATGTTGTATAAGAGATACTCTCTTGGGATTATCTATATGAAGGAAATGTACTATGATGGTTCAATTTGTTATATGAGAACCATTTGATTATGCATTACAAATGATTATGAGATATATTGGTGATTCATGATTTGCATTTTATCCCTATACTTTTGGAACATTTTAGAGGAAGTGGCTTCCAAGTGGGTGTCAGGGTCTAGAGAGAGGACTGCCAGGAGATCTCATTGGGAGTTGTTTTGTAAACAAGTGATAATCATAAATAATTAATCTAGATGGGTTGGGTAGTAAGTCTTCACATTAATAAGATAATAAAATGATTTTGGTGCCCCACTCATGGCCTAGAGTGCTAGTACAGGCTCAGGATGAGATTTGGGAAGGCCTCAAGGAGGCAAACCGAACTCCCTTGATTCTCTTAAAGGTTGAGATAGTGCCAAATGGGTTGTGATTTTCTATTCGCAACAAATGATGTATATTTGTATCAAAATACCTATACATGATGTAATATGTAAAGATGACCTATGTAATGTTGATTAAGAAGAAGTGGATATTAGTAGTTTTAGATTAGCATTGCTTGATGAATTGATATTTAATGGATTCATTGTGTCAGAAGTATTTAATGGAATTTATATGATTATGTTTCTATGTTGTCTATGGTGAAATGAGTATTGGTGTTAGTAGGGAAAAATAGATATTGAACATTGTTAGTTGTTGTATATTATCTTATTGATGTCGTAGTTAGGTAATGAAATTATAATACCCTAGGGATGAATGTAAAGGATGTTTATATGATTATTCCACTTGTGTACTTTAGTTTCATATGTTCATATTTAAATTGCATTTGTAATTCATAATGAGATTAATGAGTTAATGTAGTTTGATATGTTGTTGTAATCTTTAAAAAAGAATTATTTCTATCTTTCCTAGATTATATGGTTAGTTTCTCTAGGGTTTTTGTGGTGGGCATTACACACCAATTTGGCCTTGTACCTCTCTAACTAACCATCTGCTTCATATTTATTCTTAAATACCCACTTGTATCCAATTGGCTTTCTTCCTCTAGGCAAAATAACAAGATCTCAGGTGTCACAAATATCCAAAGTTGTCATCTCCTCTCTCATGCTCTACATCCAAGACTCACTTTCCTCAAAAGAGTGTGCTTCCTTGTAACATCTAGGTTCATCATCAATACATAATAAACAAAACTTACAATAGAAATCTAGTGAGCTATACTTGTCAACTAGATTTTGTTGTCTTGTGGACCTTCTTAAAGGTGGAGTAATAGGTTCTTCTTCGAGTGTTAATTATTTTCAACTTCTTATGTCACAACTAAATCTTCAAAACTTTCACTTGAACTCTATTCTTCTTCTTCTCCATCTCTCTACTCTTCCACATGTGAATCTTCTTGTTTAGTTTCAAAATGCACCATTTTTTACTTTTCCTTTGGTTGTTCTTCACTCGAGTTAGCTCTAAATTACCAAAAATCATGTCTCTAGAAAATCATTTGAAGGGTTAGAGGATTTCAAAGCTTATAACCTTTTACATTCTCACCATATTCTACAAAGATGCATTTATGAGCTTTTGGATCCAATTTGAATCACTTCTCTTGAGCCACATGAACAAAATCCTCATAACCAAATACCCTTAAATTTGAAACTAAAGGATTTTTACCCAAACACATTTTGTAAGGTGTTTTTATCAACGAGAGATTTACAAGGAGATCTATTAATCAAATAACAAGAAGTGCCAACAATTTTTGCCTAGTAGCTATTATCAACAAAGTCTCACCCATGATTAAGCTCTCAACTTAATCATGTATTGATACATGGAAACAACCCTAGGCCTATGGGTTGCCTTAAAGTTGGAGTGGGCCTCCAAAGAAGGTTGGTTCCTTTATCTAACTGCATAAAAATGAACTAAAATACTAACTTCTTGATGGAAATGAGTAGGAAAAACTCTTAAAGTGAATCTATAACTACAATGATGCACCTAATTAATGGTCAAAAATCAAATCAATCTATTGCCTTAGACTCATAATAACTCAAGAAAATTTATTTACTTTGCACAACCTCAAGTTTTACACATTCTACGCATCATTGATTTGTATAAAGGACACATATTTTTTTGTTTTGAAAAAAAAAAAAAAAGATTTTTTGGAACTAAGCAACTCCATATTTGCCTATTCACAATCTACAACCTACATATGAATGTTTGTTTTCTTCTCGTAGGTGGTTAATTGAGACATAATTTGAAGGTTTTATAATAAAACACAACAAAACACATGCGTTGTGACATTAACACACAATGAAATAGTCTATATTAAAGACAAAATTGTTCTTTTATTGATAACAAGGAGCTATTACGAAAAACACAAATCTGGAGAAATACTTGAAGTATATCTGAAAATCAGTTTTTTGCATTGAGTTTTTAGCCATAAGATGACTTGAGTTGCAATACTGAGCAACAATTGTTTGCATCATTATATAACATTAAAATATATAGAAGAAGAGGTCCATTACTTGCTTAATCATCTTTTTGGTCATCCAAGCTCTTTGATGCTGCTTTTGAGCCTTCAAATCTGCTCCAAAAGGTGGTCTTTATAAAAGAAAACCTCCCTCTTTTGTGTTAGTGTGAAAAAGTGTTTTACCTAGCTAGTTTTCTTTTAGCCTACTTAGTTGAGTCACATTCACACTATGCTTAAGCTCACTTTGAGGGTTGATATATTCTTTCCTCACCTTATGGGAGGTTACCTTCTCTAGAGACTTCTTTCTCACCTCATTTAGACTCACCAAGTGTCCCAACACTTGTCCATAGATTCCTACACTTGTTGCATATGTGGAGGGGTAATCAAAGTTTGAGTCTTATCTTCTCACCTTTTCTTTGTTGCCTTTATATGAAAGGCACCTCTCTTTGTACATTGGGTTACACAAGTCATAATGTGATATTTCTTATTTTTCATCTTTCTAATTTGTGGAGAGAATTTATTTTTGCAAGTGATCTTGGTTGTTTCCAACATTTGGCTTGTCTATGGATAAGGTCCTTAAATTTGCTCCTAGATGCTTGAAAATGCTTTGAAAATTGTAAAAAATGTTTCCTACATCTTCTCTACCACTGAAACAGCTCAAATACTCCTTCCTAGATACCCTCCACATGCTACAACAACTAGCCTTCTTGCCTCCAATCAATTAGGGTCGGATGCAATTGATTTTGGGTCATAAAGACCCCCCCCCTCCCCCCAAAATGCTTGAAATTGAGTGATAATAGCTTCAAACTGCCTTTTGAATGTATGTATTTATCTATAAAGGGCATCCTTACTATTGAACACACCACAAGACTGAGAAGGGGGTTAATCATTCTAGACCTCAAAACACTTTTCTTCTATTCAATTAAACTTTAAAACACACTTAACTTATTATTGTAATCATGAAACATGAAAGCACAAAGCACGACATACACATGAACACTAGATTTATGTAGAAAACCCTAAATAGGGAAAAACCATGGTGAGAATCACACTCGCAATATGAATAATTGATTACAATTTTTAGGCTCACGGCCAAGGATCTCACTACCCCTGAAAGGACTTGCAAGACTAAGGCGCACAACCTTAGGTCAAGATACAAAGGACTTGTAGTACTAAGATTCACCATCTCAGTGCAAGATACAAATGAATGCACTGGTTGCCAAAAGGAACACACCTTGTTCTAGCAAGTGCAGAGGATCAATAAACTAAAATGAACAAGATCTCCTAATCATGAAATTGTCCTTGGACCAATGTGTCAAGTGACCAATATCATGGCAAACACATCTGACATCAAACATTGTCTCAAAACTCTCCACAACTATCTTTCATGCTTTTATACCAAATCTACTTGCGCATCATTCAAATCTATTTCAAATCATTTCACACACATCCCATTCTCAACTCATACATCCACACTCCAATATATACAAGATAATTCATTAAAACCCTTAACTAGGTCGACCATAGACAGAATAAACAATATTACATAAATTTGGCCATCCAGGCCTATAATATCCATTGCAGTCCACTCTGAGAGATAAAGAGGACCCAAACACATCACAACACATCCTTTCCAAATGATTCCAAAAAACCACACATGCTAACACATCCTCCAAGGTAGACATCAAATGAAACATGTATATGAGCAAGAAAGCACGCCAACTATTCAACCCAAAACATCTTCTAATGCACAAAACTCAATAGAGATCTACACATGCCATGATGAGACCCATCTCAAACTTTATAATCATCCACCAAAGCTTATCCAAACCAAACAAGGCATGATCTTGATAGGATACACCACCACAATCAATCAGAAACCAGATCAACTGACATCACTAAACTTAGAACATCATAACTTCACCTTCCAATCAAACCATCTCCAAAAAACTAAATTGAAACACTACACAAACCAAATGAACATGTCCCCCTAGCCGCAACACTTGAATCCACAAATTAGAGAACCACCAAGCATTCTCTGGACTAGTTTTGATAGACAACCACTATCAGGAACAATATCAACCAACTCTACCATATGAGCAACAAATAACATGTAAACCTAATAGTACAACATACACAAATCAATAACATTATATCCAAAATTACACTCCATAATATTTACATATCGAAGGATTGAAAAACATTATTCCACTAGGAAATTAAAAACTCTTTCCTACATATTGAAAGTTTCACTACACCAAATTTTTAAAAACACCTCAAGATCTTCCCCAGACCACATAATAATACTAAAACATTCATTTTTGAACCATTTGCAACACATAATGACATTAATGACAACACAAGACAGGTTGACATCAATGACAACACAAAACAACAACTTAAATTTCCAACATTCTCCTCTTTTTCCATTGATGGCAACACCATCAACATCAAAGAGCATTAAACTAATCTCTCTCCCACTCTACAATCTCTCTCCCCCTTTGACATCTAGGACAAAAGGCACTCTACTGAACTCTCTCTCCCCCTTATTGATAAGACTCTAATAATTGCAACACTCACTATTCCCCTTGAGAGTAGCCACCACATTAATCTAGGAGCCAAAGATGAACTCTAGAACCCCCCTTTGATATGCACCATTTGAATGCATCTAGTTTTAAAAAGGAGGGGCAATAACCCCCAACTTTTGTTGGAGATAGTCAAATGTATCCTTCACCAACACCTTAGTAAAGATATCTTTAATTTGTTCTTTAGTAGGTACATACTATAATCTTACTTCCTTCTCTACAACCTTCTCTGTTAAGAAATGATACCAGATTGCAATATGTTTAGTTCATAAATGCA